>NC_092510.1:88448411-88780553 GCF_047511675.1 Marmota flaviventris
TAATAAATTATATATAGTTCAGTCAAGGGGGGCAAGTATTATAGTTAACTTGAAGTAATGATATACCCATAGTTTGGAAATTTCATGTAATCCATCTGGTCCAATCTTCTCACCCCCTAAATATATTCAAACTCTTAAATATTTCTAGTAAAGGGATCAGGACTGGGAGTATATCCCAGTAGTAGAGCACTTGCCTGGTGTGCATGAGGCCCTGGGTTTGATCCCCAGTTAAAAAAAGAGAATAAGAATTTTAGTTTATGAGACAGGACATTTCATGCCTGAAAGTTATTTGCAAGGATAAGGTTTGTTTTTAGTTATATCAAGTACTATTTCAAGGTCCACTTCCAATATTAATGTATGAACAAATATTGTCATACATGAATCCCTGAACCCCAGTAACTTACACCCAGAAATTTCTGACATCTTGGAAGATTGGACTGCTTTTTATTCATTAATAATATCCCCTACTATATCATTTCACCAATAAATGATTACCCATCTCTGATTTTAATCTGCTGTGTTCATAACCTATTTGCCTGTAAAATCATGCATTATAAAAACAAATGATCCAGGTTTGGTGGCACACACCTGTAATCCCAGTGGCCCTAGAGGCTGAAGCAGGAGATCACAAGTTCAATGTCAGTCTCAGCAATTTAATGTGACCTTAAACAACTTAGTGAGACACTGTCTCAAACAAACAACAAACAAACATACAAACATAAATGAATAAACAGGTAACCTCCTTCACCTTGTATTCCACTACAGCAGCCATCTTTAATTCTTCCTATCAAAGGAAATCACTGCTCACCAAAAAATTAGCTTTGCTTTATTATACTTATTTCTAAAGTTTTTTTTCCTATCTTTCCCCTCCCCACATCCAGATTTAACTAAAAATTATTAGGCTAAGCCACAAAACCTAGATATATCCTAATTTCTCATCTACTGAACATTTTTTGACACTCAGTGAACTTCACATTGTCACAGTTCCTTACTTTTTTCCTCCTAATAGCACTAAAATCTGGTGCTGCCCTGGTCTGTCTTACCACTCCTCTTATCAAAGGCCTCTTGAGATCCTTTGACTTATTTGTTTCTATTAAGTAGTAGCATCATCCTAAATTTTCCACATTTGCACAATCTCTACATCTTTGGATGATCTCTTATACTCTAGGTATCTAATTAACTAAAAGTTCGGCCATTCCTTACATTATACTTCTTGTCCAGAACACTCTATTGAATTTTGGGTCAACATAAATAAGGTCTTTGTAGATATCATCACAGGAGCTAGTGATGAATCATGGTCATCACAGAGCCAATATTTCCAGTATTTCTAATAGTCTTATATTTGCATATGCTTTTTACTCTGGCATTGATATCATCAGACACTGGAGTCAGAAAGCTGGGAGTCATCTAGGTAAGGAATCATGTATTAGTCATCTTTTCATTACTAACATAATATGCTTCAAGCAGGCTACTTAGGAAGGAAAAGAAGTCTATTTAGTTCACCTTTATGAGGATTAAAGAGTATGGTGCTGGTATCAGCTTAGTTTTGGCTAGGGTCCTTTCCACCCTATCACAACATGGCAGATAACAATGGTGAGCAAATAATCTCATCTTGCTATATGAAGCAAGAGAGCAGGGTGGAGCCAGCCTCAAGTTCTTAAATTAACCCTCTCATGAGAGCTACCTTAATCACTTATAAGAGCAGGGCTCCAAATGACCTGAGGTTGTCCCCCTAGGCCCCATCTCTTCAACATTTCATCAGCTTACACATCATCACACTGGAAACCAAGCCTCCAACAAATGAGCCTCCAGGAGCCACTCAAACAAGATCCCAACCAGAGCAGCTCATGAATCCCACCTTCACCACCTAACTACTTTAGAGGCAGCTGTTAAATATGTTTGCTCCACCTCCAGGACTCAGATTTTCCTGCAACCCATCTTCTCCCTAAGGGAATGCTGAAGCCTTATTTGATTTTCCATCCTCCTGTGCAGTTTCAGTTACAAGTATCAGGACATCCTTTGCCAGATCTCTGAGGCAAGTATCAAACATAGAAGCTAGCAACAAACCAAACTGTTAAGTACCAGAAACTGAAAGAAAACCTGGCCAATCCATCAGTTCCCAAGGAGATTCCATACCTGCAAGCATCTCTTGGAGGCCCTAGAGAAAAAGTCTTTGTAGATTAGAAAAAAATCAATAGAAACAACTTTAAAGATATTTAAATATTTAGAATAAAAAGAACAAAGTCAATTTTTTCAACCACAAGAAGTCACTCCAGTTTTCTTGATAGCGCTTATTGAATAATTTGAACTAAAGGGGTGGAGTGGGAGGGATACAACATTTCCCTCTCTTGCCCCCGCTCTTTGGGCAGTACATTAATCAGCTTCAGTTGACTGTCTGTCTCATTTCTCTTTTAAATAATACCTGTACCCAAACCCAAGATGATGCATGTGTTTAATTCCTAAAAGAGATGGCTGTAGATATGGAGTTCATGGGAGAAAGGATGCAATTATAAAAGTGTGGTCTAGGAAAGATTGAGGTGGGTATGAAGATGCTGAATTTTATTCTCTTGTTTTAACTGATTTCTTGAAACATCAATTCTCAACTAGAATAGGCTTTACAGAGAGCTCAGTTTAAACCCCTAATTTTACAAATAAGAAACTCAGTCCCAGAAAGATAAATGATGCTGACAGCATAAAGGGCCTCAGACCTTCTGATTCTCATCCCGGCAAACAATCAACTAAGAACATCATTTGTGAGAAATAATAGAATTCTATTAATAATGATGTTTTTTTCATCATATAATCTTTGTTCCATTCTTTGCCATTTGGCTAGTACTTCATTGGTAGTCTTTGTTACCTTTAGGACACATCCATAGTTGCCAAAGTCAGTCACACCTCCCAGACATCCTGAACCATTTGCGTAGTAGATACCCTGTTATTTATATATAGATTTATCTATCTATCTATCTATCTATCTACCTATCTATCTATAACAAAGATTGAACTCAGGGGCACTTAATTAATCACTGGGCCACATCCCCAGCTCTTTTATAATATTTTATTTTGAGACTGGGTCTCACTAAGTTGCTCAGGAGCTTTGTTAAGTTGCTGAGACTGGTTTTGAACTCTAAATCCTTTTGCTTCAGCCTCCCAAGACACTGGGATTACAGGCATGCACACCATGTGTGGTGGAAACACATATTTTTGTGTGTGTGTCAATTTGTTCTCTGGCAATCAACCAGAGAAGAAATGTTTTAGTAAACCACTCTTGTTGCCTCTGTTCAGTATTCTAGGTTAACAACTGGCTCTCTGAGGTGCTGGAGGACTTTGGCCTGATTTGTTGTTTACTGATATCCGTGGTTTATATACCCTCCCTGTGGCCTTGGTCAAGCCACTGATCTGTGAATTTAGGAAACACTGAGTTAGGAAGAAACATGTAAAATCTACTCAGGGCAGCCTGGGCAGGACAGGTCCACTATGCCCTGTTCATCATTTTCTAGGTTTAATCCCTAGATTTCTCATTTCTTTCTGTTTTCACAAATATGTCTATTTTTATACTCTGGCATTTAAATATTAATTTTATTTAAATGACTACCAGGTACTTCACTGCAGGTCAGAATTTCTCTTTTGTTTCTTTCCAGCATTTCCACCCTTCCTGTTGTATTTGCATCTGACTCAAAATCATTGTCCTTCCCCCAATGACTCTGCCTCCTCTGATTTGCCATTGTCTGCATTATCAACTTTCTGATCAGCTAAGGTTGAGATGCCCCACCCTTCACCCTTGACTTTTATTCACCTGTGTCCCCATGTCTGAGCAGTACTTAAGACATATAAAATCTGCATTCCAATTATTTGTTGCATTCAAACTCTCTCCAGTCTCAAATTATTTGGATCCCTGAAAGAAAAGCTATTCTCCTGCCTCAACCACCGTCTTTAACAAAAGCTCCATTCATTTTACTTAAAAGCCAGTTTTTCCAAAGGTGGGAATATTCAGCTTCCCACTGAATGTTTTCTGAACTTGGATACAATTGACAGACTGTGGTTCTTTACTCAGGGTATCACAAGGTTGAAATTAAAATTTCACCAGACTGAGTTCTATTCTGGAACTTGTAGATAAAAATAAATTTAAATTTAAAAAAAATAAAAATACCTCTGTTACAATCTTGTTCTTGTTGACAAAATCAGTTCCTTGCAGTTGCAGGACTGAGGTTCCTGTTTGATGGCTTGTTATCAAAAAGGTATTGCTCTGAGGTTGATGCCACACAGCCACCTGGGTCTTCCATCCAGCAGTTCTTCTCACGGCTCAACATCATTGGCTTTCTCTTCTGCCACCAACTAGCTCTGGACCATTGGGGCGATCTCTGAATCTCTAGGTCAATTGATTTGGGTCATTAATATATTTGAAAAATATCTTCACCTATCAAGAGTAAGGTTTGATTGAACAATGAAGACAAGTTGTGGGACTATCAGAGACCAGGAAGCTTGAGGGAATATCCTCGATTCTTCTCTATCACATTTCCAATACTGTTCGTTCAGTTCCTCTTTTGTTTTCTTCACAGTTAATTATTGAAACTCATTATAATTTTGTTTGCTTGATTCTAATTTGTTTTGCTTGATCCATGAGGCAAAGAAAAGTTTTTGTCTTGTACAGCAACACATCTGTACAGTGGACTCTTAACATATATATTTTTGCATAAATTATTAATGAAATAATAACAATTTAAAATAAATCATGTTATTGACACATTTAATGCTAGGCGATCATATGTGAAGGACTGAGAAAACACTGGCAGGATACTAGCCCTCCTCATTGAAAATTTTCCATATGGCCATCTGAAATTGGTCATTCAAAGGAGGTAGGCATTATCTCCCTTTTTCCGCTTTATTTTATTTTTTCTATTTTCATTATGAAAAGCTTCACATATACCCCAAAGTAGATGAATGAACCTTAAAATGCCCATAATTCATCTTTAGTAATTACTGATATTCCATCAATCTTGTATCATCTAAAATTTTATTTTCTACTTTCCAAAGTATTTTACAACAAATCCTGGGCATTATATCATTTCTAATGGAAATACTTTGCTTCAGTTTTCTAAGCAATAAGCTCTAATAGAGAATTTCTCTATATTATCAGTTATTATCTAATACTCAATGAACATTAAAATTTTCTTTTTGGGGGTATGTTTCACTCAAGATACAAATAAGATCTACATTTAGAATTTTGCATTTATCATGTCTTTTAAATCTATTTTACTCTATACTTGAAACTTCTATTTTTAAATGTAATTGATTTGCTATTGTTCTATATAATATCTCACCTTCTAAATATGTCTTACTTATTTGTTTCCCTCTCTACAATGTCATTGCTCTTAGGTTTTTATATAGATATAACATGGAGTTTTTATAAGAAAAAAATATCATGATTTTATATTTCCAATTCAACTTTAATATTAAGAGCTTTAACATAATGTCTTTGTTTTTAAATATCCATCATATATCTACAATGGTGACAATCTTTTTTTCTGAATAAAAATGATATTACTTAATTACTTCCTTATATTTTAATACACAAGCATATGTATGTGGGTATAAAATCACTTCAAAAGATCAGCATCACTATTTCTTCTAATGAGACTAACAAATGTGGTTCAAAGATTACTTTCTACAGTTTGCTTTAATTATGTATACATCAGAAAAAAGATGAATCAAATTTTATATTATAAAATTACTTGAGTAACTTTTATTTTTTGTTGCAGTGATACCTACTTGATAAGCAATTTGGTCCATTTGTTAAAATATGTTTTTATTTATTTCATTTTCAAATTCAATTTTGTTTTGTTTTATATCTGTATTAAGATAAACTTGTCAAAGTTTTTTAAATTACCCATATTTATGGTGTACAACTTGATGATTTGATATATGCATACATTATGCAAAGATTGACACAATTAAGCTAATGAATATTTCTACCCCATCATATAGTAGCCATTTTCTTTACTTTTCCTTCTTTCTTTCTTTCTTTCTTTCTTTCTTTCTTTCTTTCTTTCTTTCTTTCTTTCTTTCTTTCTTTCTTTCTTTCGTGTGTGTGTGTCATGAGAATCTGTAAGATTAACCCTTTAACAAATTTCAAATATGTAGTATACTACTCTTAACTACAACCACCTTGCTGAACATTGTATCTTCAAAACTCGATTACACCATGTAGCTGTGACTGTATGCCTCTTGGACAACAACTCTCTGTTTCTCTTCCTCCTTGCACCAGGCAAAGGTAACTCTACTCTCTTCTTCTTTGAATAAGACTATTTTAAATTCCAACTGTGATATAATGTAGAAAATTTACCTAGTTTATTTCATTTAATACAATAACTTTTGGGCTCATCCACTCTGTTGTGAATGAAGAATTTACATTTTTATTACACACACACACACACACATGCACACATCTTGGCTATTGCAAATAATGTTGGAATGCTGCAAGAGCATGGGGGAACAGATGTCTCTTCAACATTCAAATTTAGTTCCTTAATAAATACACAACATTGAGATTGCTGGATCATATGGTAGTACTACTTTTAGTTTCTTGGTAACTTCTGCTTCCCATAAGGGCTGTACCAATTTACATTCCCAACATTCATGTGCAAGGGCTCTCTTTTCTTTACATCCTCACCAACACTTGTCATTGAGTCTTTTTTGATAAACAATAATCTTGACAGGTGTAAGGTGGTATTCATGGTGCTTTGATTTGCATTTCCCTGATGATTGGTGATGTTGAAGTTCTCTTCATGTACTTGTTAACCCTTTGTATACCTTCTTCTAAGAAATGTCCATTCTGGTGTTTTGCCCATTTTTCAAATGGGTTATTTTGTCATTGAGTCATATGAATTCTTTTTTTCCTTTGGACATTGACTCATTAGATATATGGGATTGCAAGTATCCCAATACTGTTGAGCAAAGTATTTTATTATTTAGATAGTATCATTTTCTTCTCTGTCCCTCTGTACAATCTGTTTCCTCACTGATCCTACAGTTCTCTTTTTTATTAGATTTGGGTTATCCTTCATCATTTCTGTGTCGGTGTGCAAGCACCTGTCCACATGTGCAGGAATATATGTTTCCCTAGCAGACTTATAGATAGCGACACACTCAAAATACTGATCAGCATCTCCCTTCTATCCAACTTAACCATATTTCTTGGAACTATGACATACTCTGTATAAAAAGGTCATGTTTATCTTTGTGTACACTATAGTAGTATCTAATTGTAGTAATATGGAATGGTGTATTTAGGAAGAGCATTGTTGAGAAATGTGTGGTTTCTTTTCAGCCTCTTCTAATTATCTGAAGAATAAATTAAGGTGCAATTAAAAAACCCAGAAGCATGTGTCATTTCTTATTTCAACAGTTTCACTAACTTTTGAGAAGTTGCTGTGAATGGTAGCATAACTCACTGAGTTTTCTCTTCCTCTAACTTTTCAAAAGTGCTTTCCTCCCCAGGGAGGGATGTTTTTCTGCTATTCTGTGTGAGCTCTATGAAAGTCCTACTTCAGAATCTTTAATATGGACAAAAGTTATGTTATTTCACACATCTGTCTAGCCATCTTTAATTCATCATTCAGGTCACATATTGAACTCCAGCTTTTCCATATAGTGTTCCATGACCAATTCATCTACTATTGCATTCTCTTTGCTTTGAAATTGCATAACAGGATTACTCCTCTTGGAACATAATCAGTAACCATCCTAGAATTTTATTGAGATGTGGCATATGTCAGCATCATATTATTACCATGAAATATTACATTCTTGTAAGGCAGAAACCATCACAATTTTTTCTGTATCTCTCATAACTCTATCATTGGATTGATTACAAGATAAGCATGCAATAAAGATACTTATTGAATTGAATTAAATCAAATTGGATTGATTCTCCTGGACCATCAGAATTTTCTGAGGCACGCTGTGAAGTTATTTTACTCTGAGAAAACATACTTTTCTGATGCATAGAGTGGAATTTTAAAAGATATTTTCAAGATGTATCATCCCCAACAAAGAAAAACAATGAGCATATAAACAGAAATGGGTTACAACACAGCCAGAGGTGAATGTTACTGTGCGTTTTATTTAAAATCATAGGCACTGTTTTGTATCAATGATATAATAAACTCAAAAAACAAACTTTTAAAGTTGCTAGATAACATATCATACTTGAAGTGAGTAGAATCAATGTATAAGAACAAATGAGAAACACATAATTTTTGACCATTAGATCTGGTTCTAAATTGTGGCTTTTTTCCTTCTAGATATGCTACACTGGAAAAATAACTGAACCTAACGGATATGGAAAGGATACTAAAGAATCCTACATACCAGATAAAATAATTGAATATCACAAAATATCAAGATGTTTTACTGACAATGTATATGCTAATTATAATTATGTAAATAAAGAATTAAAATAAAAAAAATGATGAAAAGACTTGAATAAAATTAGAGAGTTGATGATGCTTTAGGAACTGGAATGCAATGTCCTTATTTTATGTGCAATTCTACTTCACTCTTTTCTAGGACCTAAAATTGATGGTGTACACTTGCATTACCTTCCTCCAATAATTTAGGCAGACTCATAACCAATATCTAAACACTTTGGACTTGTCAACTACATTTTAACCTAAAATTAGCATAACATCTTTGCTTTTTGAGCTACTTGATGTGCATTTTTTTTCCTATTAGAATCTGAGCTTTGGCCTATAGCTTCATTGGATATGAACCAAAATGATCACTTTCAGAGTCATGACTTGCAATCACTTCAGACTGTCAGCCCCAGAAGTGAAAAGCTCTTCCTCATAACTTATTCTTGAACTCGAATTGTCTTCCCAAATATATTTTTTAAATTATTTTTAAGACACTGGTATAGAATTCCCAAGCCTCTTTGGCTCCTAAGGCTCCCATGTCAGTTACTGAAGTAACTGGAAAACCTGCCAAATCTGACCTTCTTTAAACAACATCTCTCTCTTTTTTTCCAGAGGAAAACTGTAAAGATCAAGTCACAGCTGCACGTAGTACCTAATTAAACAAGTGTAAGAAAGCTGAGAAAGGTCAGGTTGTCAAAAATCATTGCTGTATCTTTACCAGATTGTATTTAAAGACTGATTGCAGCAAAGAAAATAACTCAATAAGGTGATTGAGACCAGAATAACAAATGAACTCAAGGAGCAGACCTCTGCCCAGCATATAAGGAAAGATTTCAAGATAAAAATCCAGGAAACAAACTAAGGAAAATGAAAGAGAGAGATTATGTGGTGAGTAAAATAGCCAACACTAATATGGAAAAGAGGTTCCATAAGCCAAGTTCAAAGAGGAAACAAGATAAAATTACACACGACAGTACTCTCAATTTAGTTTTTTTTTTTTTTTAATTTTCGTTTTTAAATCAAGGAATAAAAAGAATAGGTATGTGAGAGATGGTGCAGTAAGAATATGGGATCAAGGTAAAACAAAATATAGGGGACATTAAGTATTTTAAACCACTGACACATTTCATCAGTTTTGTGGTATATTTTTAATCATCTGCATATACTCAGACTTTCTAGGGTTGCATGTTGGTTATCTGAGGGGACACATAGGCATCTAGTTTCTTTTCCACCTACTCTTTAAAAATGAGTTGAAGTCAGAGAGACCCCTAAAGATTTCACCCCAAGGAAAACAAGGTATACAAGCATTGCTCCAAATAATCAGCTTGTGTCTTGAGAAAGAAAGAAGTGGAAATATTATTTTCTTCCTCAACTCTAGTTTTGAAATTTTGTAGACATAGACCCACTGGGAAATTCTGTGGGGTGCTAGTTAGCATCTGAGTGTAATTTCCAGTTCAGTAAACTTTAGTCTGTTTTTCAGCTCTATCCTAAGCCTCTGAGGACATCGTGTAATCTGAAGGATAGGCTCTGTGGCCTGTGGGAATGAACTGCCTGTGTTATTCTAAGTGAGCTAGAGTATACAGTTTAGAAGTTTTGTAAGAAAGAAGAGATATCTATTCAGGGGAGAAAATACATAAAATCAAAACTGTCTAAAAATAGTTGTGTATGTGGGTATGCATGTGTGTTTGGGTATGCATGTGTATAATTAATACATTTCTTTGTGCAATCTACTACAGGTCCTTTGGTCTCCTCTCTCCACACATAATTTGAATATTTATGAACTAAGCTATAATAGAATCTATAACTTGCAAGAACAAAACACTTTTATTACTGTGACAGATGAGAATTCAACCTTTTCTCTCAACCTGCAGAGTGGCATGGATGCCTTCTTGCCACGAACAACTGACAATGCATTTAAATAGTGCACCATTGCAAGTATAATTGCAATTTGTTGTAATTTCTGCTTAAATTCCTCCCTGACACAGTTGATTTATTTTGCAAATCAGTGCATCTAGAGGGTGTACTGTGTCGCATTATGGGCCTTTGATATAGAACCTTTGTTTTATAACAGGGAAAATAATTAGCTTTTGGATAAGCTTGAGTTGTGATGTCAGGCGCTATCCGTGGTGCTGAAAGAAGTTATTAGCGCTGAGCTAATGAAGGCTCTCAGCCAGGCTCTGCCACCTTACTAATTTGTCTCTCTGGGATTTTAGTAAAATTAAAAATGAGATAAGCACAAAATGGGATGAACTTCACAGAAAAAACAGCAAATTTTTTGATAGAATCTATTGAGACATGGGTAAGGCCAAAATTGATGGAAATTTTCATTTACCAAATAGTTCATTTGCCATTCAAATACTAGCTCTCTTAGAGAACTGTTGATGATGAAATTGTTTAGGCACATATTAATTAACATTTTTATAAATTTTCATATGTGGGATTTCAAAGTTTCTTTGAAATTATCAGAGAGTTTCAATGCCAGCATGCATCCTGTTTTAAACTAGGGTCTAAACTTATATCCTGTTTGAGACTACAAAGTGGATATGTATTGAAGGCAAATATATCATGAAAAGTAGAGTTAACAAGAGATCATTGGGTTGTAAAGGCAATATTTCACTCAAGGGTAACCCATGGTTGCTTTTATCCACAGAAATCATTAAAATAAAACCTAATATTTGAAAGCCCCCTACTGCTTTTGACAGGATGCATTGAAATTTGTTTGCATTGCAACTAGTAGCATGTTTAAGTTGATGCTGGTTGGGGGGCATTTAGACTCAGTTCTAAACAAAATCATCAACAGCTGGTTATGTTATACATTTATTAGGTGATAAAAAAGCACTAAGGTATACAACAGTAATCACAAAGCTGTGATGTTGGGAAAAAATAATCACATTAAATTGACCTTCATGAATAACAAGTGAGGTTCCATTTCACTCCATTTCTGTTCATTTTAAAACCAGCATTAGCTTTTCTGGCACATAATTTTTCATTGTTTGCTGAACACAGCTCTATTAGAATGATTCACTGTCTTTAATATTAGTGATTATGGTCCATTTCAATTACACAGTGTGTTATATGGTTTGTTGTATTACTTTCCAGATCCCTGCTATTTAACTGTGCTGGAAAGGATTAAAAGTGGCTGTAGAGGTAAGAAGTTGGGGTTCTGTGAGTGGGAAAGAACCCTATAAACATTTATAAGGTAACATGGAAAAATTTCATATGTTAGTAAGCTTTTGGAAACTGTAAGTGTATCAAGATGAAATTAAGTCAATTTTTTATGTCATTTGATACTTACACTTCGGTTATTCTAGAATTTGTGTATATAATTTTTGCATAAATTTTATGGTGATATAATTACATACAATAAAATCATTCATTTCAAATATATATATATATATATATATATATATATATATATATATATATATATATATATATATATATATTCTGAAGGGTTTGACAAAGTATACACCCTTAAAACCACCCCACCAATCAACAAAATACTTCCATCAACCCCAAAGTATTGCTTCATGTACTCTTCCAGTCCATTTTTCCTACAAATAACCCCAGGTGAAATGATATTATTCTTGTTGCAAATAATTTTGACACATTTTATAAGTTTAAATAAATGGAATAATAGATAATGTGTAACTTATGTATGGCATACTTATGAAGTTAATTCAGTTGTAGAAATAGTTTTAAATAATTTATTTTATAGTTTAGTTGTGCACCATTGTATAAATATGCCATAATTACCATAGTCTGACTATACATTCTTGAGTGATAAAAATTGGCTATTTTAATTTTGTGGCTATTTTCATAGAGTGAATATGAACATTTGTGGGTTTTTTTTGTGTAAAAATATATATTCTCATTTACTGTAATTCACAGGGTTTATTTTCTTTTTCTTTTCTTTCTTTCCTTCCTTCTCTCTCTCTCTCTCTCTCTCTCTCTCTCTCTCTCTCTCTCTCTCTCTCTCTCTCTCTCTTTCATAACAAGGATTGAACCCAGGGGTGCTTAATCACTAAGCCACACACCTAGCTCTTTTTATATTTTATTTAGAGACAGGGTGTCACTGAGTTGCTAAGGCCTCATTAAGTTGCTTAGGCTGGCTTTGAACTCACTATCCTCCTGCCTCAGCCTTCCAAGTTGCCCAGAAAATGATATTAACCCCTGGGTAAAATGATATTTTTCCTGTTGTGTGTGCTACCATTCCTGGCAGTACATAGAATTTCAACTGTTGATTCATATAAGATTATGTTTATCTATTTGAGAAATTACAAAACAGAACTATCCAAAATAACTTTTTTAATTCTATCAGCTTCATACAGCATTTCTATTTATTGCTCATAATAATCAACACTTGGTATAGACAGACTTTCAATTTTGGTTATTTCTGGAAAGAGATGATACATTGCTGTGATTTTAAAATAAATTTCCTTAAAACTAACGATGTTGATTTTTTATATGCTTATTAGCAATTATGTTATCTTCTTATTTTCAAATTTGGGTTTAAATTAATTTCCTATTGCATCAGGTAGTTTATGTATATTTTGGAGTTGTAGAATTTTTAAAAATATTTTCTGCATAAAATCCATTGTCAAACATATAGGATTACAATATTTTCCACAAATATCCAACTATTTAAAATTTCATTAACAGTATTATATATGAGGTTATCATTTACTATTGGTTCTTTATGTGTGCTAAGGAATTTTGTGTGTCTCAAAGTCATTATTTTTTTAAATTTTATTCCATTATGATGTATGTTTCCACCTGTGAATTATCACCACAATCAACAATGAACATACTCATTGCCTTCTTCACACCTTTTTGCATACTTTTGGTTATGCCTCTCCCAAAATCTACCTGTCTGGGTAGACAAGGGATGACCTGCATATTGTAGCTATGAATTAATTTGTATTATCTAAAAATCTACACAAATAGAATTATTCTTTTTGACTGATTTCTTTTACTCAGTTTATCTATTTTGAGATTGATTCATGTTTCTCTGTGTATGAATAGTTTGTTCTTCTGAGTGTTATTGATTATATTATTACATAATACTCCAGTCATGAATGACCCACATCTTATGTATCCAGTTACCTGTTGGTGAACATAGATGTTGCCTATCACAAATTAATTTGCTGTGGATATGTGTATATAAGTCCTTGATTGACAAATGGTTTGTGTTTTCTTGGGTAAATATCTAGGTATATGGCATTTGGATTAGATGGTACATATATTTTAACCATTTTTAAGAAATTGACAAGCTGTTTTTCAAAATGGTTGTACCATTTTATTTTCTGCTTAACAATGTAGGAGAATTTTATTTTCTCCACACCTTTACCATGATGGCTAACCTTTATTATATTTAGCTATTCTAATTAATTGGTAGTAGTATCAGATTATGATTTGCTTTGTAATTCCCCAATAACTTACAGCCTTAAAGATTTTTCTTTCTTTGTGTGAGTGTGTGTGTGTGTGTGTGTGTGTGAACTTACTATCCATTTATCTTGTTTGAATTATTATTTTTTCCAATCAGTCACCCAAAGTATTAGATCATCAGGTTTTCCTATTTGGTTGGCTTGGAATCAGAGGTATACTTGTTTCTGCATGAACAACTATGTTCTTCCAATCTTTAGTTTGATTCCTCTCTTGGATCAGGCCATACCCCCATGTACCTGCTCTGATAACATCTTACTGAATGCTTAAGGGGAACTCAGCAAATTTCCAGGAGTCTATTTCAATACCGCTGTCTCTTTTATGTTACTACATCCAGCTGACTCTGGCCACTGTATTCTACTTCTACTGGTATCCCAGGAAGTGATGGTGTGCTGCATATTTATATGTCCTAGGCTTCCTTTTGTTTTCCTGCTCTGTTCTCTCCTTCCTGAGTATGTGACTAGGCCCAGGAGATGCTCAGTGAGAAGCAGATGGGCTGAAGGGGTCAAGGTGGAGTGATCTGGGCAGGAAATGTCAATGAACACCAGGAAGATGAGAGAAGTCAGTAATCTCTTACCAGGATGTGAAAGAACTGAGAAGTTGACCCCACATAACAAGGCCAGAGAGGGCAAGGCCTTTATTTGGTAATGTAAATCTTTAACAAGGCCAGAGTTATCAGGAATGTAAACACAACATTTAACTTTTGAGTCACAGATGTCCATTCCCATAAGATGTAGTTAATCTATTTAATTTCATCTGATTTGTTAAAGTCTTTCTAATGTACACCATCAATTTCTGAGTAAAGTTTGCTTACATCTGAAAATATAGCAGCAGATTTTTGTTTTCCTTCAGTATTCAGTATTATTATTTTATGTTTATAAAAGTTCCTTCACTTGGTGACTTTCCATAATTTTTTGATAAATTGTAACACTGTGAAATGCTGTTCTTGTATGTGACAATGGTCCTCAATCTAAGTGTCTTTTCCCAGATTTATATATCCATTCAAGCATATTTACATTTAGTGTTTCTGATAATCTGACTTTTAAATTGCCTGTAGATTCATAGCTTAAATGCCTTCTTGTAGAAAGCATACAGTAGAGACTTATCATTTCAGAATTGTCTGCTTTTAAAGTAGTGTTTTAGACCACTTTTATTTAATGCAATTATTGTGGTTATTATGTTTTTAGTCTCTGATATTACAATTTTTCTAGATAAAGGCCCTATATAGTCTTCATTTATTCCCCCTATTTCCTTGTCTTCTAATGATTTGAGTGTTTTATTTATGATTTTGCACTTACACTATTAGTTTATTTGACATAGATAAGTCGATAAATAACTTGATATAACTGTTTATTTTCATTTATTTCTTTAGGATTTACAATGTGCATTTTTGCCTTATCACAATATATTTTAAAATAGTATTATATAAATTAATACATTAGAAACTTCAATCAGCAAACTTCCATTTCTTTCTTCCTGTGATTTGTGCTATCATTTTCAACATTAACTTTTGGATGTGATAAATCACTCAATACCTTATTATTAGTTTATCCCCACATGGCAAATTATCTTTTAAAGATATCAGAAATGACCAAACTATTTTATATCCACTAAGATACTCATTATTTGTTTGCATACTTAATTCCTTTGCTTAAACCTGTGTTTTTTAAAAAATACCTTTATTTATTTATTTTTATGTAGTGTTGAGGATTGAATCCAGAGCCTCGCACATTCGAGGTGAGTGCTCTATAGCTGAGCAACAACCCCAGTCCCTAAATCTGTGTTTCTATCTGTCATCTTTTTCTTTAACCAAAGGTGTTTTTTTTTTTTTTTTTTTTTTGTACTGGGGATTGAACTCAGAGTTGCTTAACTACTGAGCCACATTCCCAGCCCCTTTTATTTTAATGTAGAGACAGGGTCTTGCTAAGTTACTCAGAGCTTTGCTGCTAAGTTGCCAAAGAACTTGCAATCCTCCTGCTTCAGCCTGCTGAGATACTGGGTATCCAGGCATGAGCTACAATACCCAGCTGAGAATTTTCTTTTAACTTAAAAATATTACCATTCTGTTTGTAAACAAATATTTCTCATTTTTGATGTCTGGAAAAGATCTCCATTTAATCTTCACTTTTGGTAAGTGATTTTAAAGAATCTTTTGGAAGGCAATATCTTAAGGTATATATTTTTATTTTATTTTATTTTAGTTCTTCTAATTAGTTATACATGGTAGTAGAATGTATTTTGACATGTCATACATAAATGGTATATAACTTTTCATTCTTCTAGTTACACGTGATGTAGAATCACACTGGTTATATAGTCATATATGTACATAGGGTTAATAATGTCAGATTCATTCTACCATCCTTCCTACCCCCATATCCTTCCCCTCCCTTCACTCCTCTCTACCTAATGCAAAGTAACTCTATTCTTCCCTAGTCCTTCATCCCTTATTATGAATTAACATCCACGTATCAAAGAAAACATTTGGTCTTTGGTTCCTGGGGGATTGGTTTATTTTGCTTACCATGATATTCTCCAGTTCCATTCATTTACCCATAAATTCCATAACTTCTGGAAAATTTTTTTTGTTCCTTTAACATTGAAAAGGCTTGACCCTTTAACATTGATTAATTATCTATAGGCTTGCACTGATTCTAATTTAAATTTTGCTCTGAATGTTACCTTTTTCTTCTTATATAATAAGTCCTTATTCTCTGAAATAATTTAATATTTTCTAAGTATTACTCATTTAATAAATTGTAAAGTGATATGAGTGGTTTGTTTTTTTTCCATGTTCATATGTGTTTGGGCATGTGTCTTGACTGATATACATGTTTCCTTGTTATAGGTATTGATATTTTTCACCAAATATGAAATATTTAATCTCTTGCATCTTTAAATATTTTATGCAAATTCCTCTTCCTAGGATTCCAATTAAATTATCTAAGATTGCTTAATGTTTATGTCATAAATATCTACTGCATAACAATAATAATGCAGCATATAATGAATACAAATATACTCTCCAGAGTTTTGTTTTCAGACATATTTTTCTCTCTCGTACCTTTGAATTGCATTTGTTACCCTATAGTAAATTTACTGACCATTTCTTTGTTGGTTTAAAATCTTTTATAAAATCTCCCCTTTGACATTTTCAAATCAGATTTTATATTTTCTTTTCTTTTTTTTTCCCTCTTATTTTCAGTGCTATGAATTGAACCCAAGGTCTTAATTATGCTAATGTGCACTCTACCAATGAGCAATATGATCTCCAGCTTCATGATTTCATATTTTTCTCTTCTACAATTTCTATCTGGATTTCTTTGACGTTTAATTTTCCCAACAATTTTTCTCATATCTTTACTCATAATAAATGTATTTTCCTTTAAGCCCTTATTTATCTGTATCTTATCTGTGTAATAGTATTTTAAAGTCTTCTCTAGTTTTAACATCTCTAATACTTCTGTATTTGTTTTTATTGGTTGTGTTTTTCTTTGCATTAAGTCATTCTGCTTCTTTACATGTCTAGATATTTTTGACTATCCAAAGGATATCAGAGAAGTCCATCTTTTTTTTTTTTTTTGCTATTCTGAATATTTTTGTTTGTTTTCTTTCAAAGAATGTTAAATTTTCATCAAACAGAATATTTTCTCATTTCAGAGCTTTATCCTTTGTTAATGGAATACAATAAACTTTTTTTAGGTCTAAAATGTTCTTGATCCATGGTTAAATTTTCCTTATTTCTCCATTGCGGCCATTGTGTTGTCTTAATTGAAAACCTAGACTATTTAGTGAGGTTCATGCACTCTGACCAGGATGCCTTTTTTTCCAAATCTGTGTTACCTCTGAACTTCTGATCAAATTACTAACTTCCCAATATTTATTCTCTTATCTGCTTCATAAGTTCTGGTCTTCTACACTAATATCTTTGAATTTACAGTCTCCTATACATATTTCTGGGAGGTCTCTGTTTATGTCTATTTTCTCTTCTGCCCTGTCCCACAAATTCCAGCCAACTCAGCAGTCTGACACTGTGTCCTTTTTCTCCTAGCAATAGTGAGTGTGAATCGATCTATTCCTGCTCTGCCTCCTTTCAAGCCATACTTAAAGTTTTCTCTGGGCAACTTTTGCTCCTGGATCATAAGCTTGTGCATTGTTTTGTACAGTATATAAAAGTTATAATTTCATATAACCCATATAGATTTATAGCTATTTTTGCCAAGAGCACTAGTTAGTACTAGTTACTTCACCATAAGTGACTATAAGAGTTTTCAATGTGCTGGAACAGTTCACCAGTTAGATGTGTATAGTCTCTAAAGATAATTTCTCCTACTCTTCCTTCTTTTATTGCTTTAAGCATTATTATTTTTGGATATGACAATAATGTCCAATTAGCTTTATTCTGGCAATGCAATTGTTGATATTATATAAACTATATATAGTTTGTAAAAAGATGAATTAACCCTTGAGAAGCAAAGCTGAAGACAGATGTTGAGAAAGAACAAGGGATAGGAAATGTTTTTGTGCTCTTTAAATGACATACATAATTAAAGTTAGTTAGATGTAGACATATCAATATTTCTTTATATATATACATATACATATATTTATATATTTCTCTCTATATGTATTCACCTATATTATCTTACAGGTGGAGAAACTGAGTGCTAGACATCCAAGTTTCATAAGGCCACTAAGTAAAAGAAGTGGGTCTTTTCAAATATCTCATGTACCCTACTTCAATATTCTTTCTACTATTATTTGGCCCAAT
The DNA here is from genome assembly GCF_047511675.1 of Marmota flaviventris. Lineage (NCBI taxonomy): Eukaryota > Metazoa > Chordata > Mammalia > Rodentia > Sciuridae > Marmota > Marmota flaviventris. The sequence continues at coordinate 88,467,042 of NC_092510.1, forward strand.
AAGACATATTAATTTGTGTACAACTGAAATTCCATATTTGATTTCTACAAATAGGCTTAAATTCAGGAAGTTTGGGATCAGCTTTGTTCTTTGAACTAAGTGATCACTAAATGATTGATGAAACACGTATTTAATGGATTTGAGCATGTGAGTCACTAAGAAGGTCAGAAGCTTATGCAAACCTTACTCTGACCTTTCAGTCTATGAACCTTGACATTAAATCTTGTTAGAACAAATTGTCTCTTGAGCTTTTTACTCAATTCAATTCCCTCCATTTTAGACAAAAATGACAGTGTTTCTTGGGATAATACAGTTATTCTCATCCCATTAGGAATGTGAAATTAATAGCCAAACTTAGAATGAGAAGTAAAGTCATATGAAATCCAATAATTTCCTCACTTTCACACACACACAAACATTCATACAGACACATTATGGGTCTTTCCATTATTTGCTAGTAAAAACTTGACATTTTTTAAAAATAAAAATTCTAAGTTTTATTATCTTTGATAGACCTAAGTCACATATAAGTTAATCCAGTGGGAAAACGATAACGTTGTATTCATTTTTTAACATAACTGGCTAACACTAGAATTGTCAACATGGGACCTACGAACCAGTTGGGAGTATATTGTGCTATGCAAATTTAACATTACTTTGTTACTGTGCACACTAGGTTATAAAGAAACTTCTTTGGTACTTCATTTTACTCTCCCAACAGTCTTGTTAGTAATTATGACTATCTACATGTTATAGACCAGTTATATTAAGAAAATTGGCCTAACTTATACAACTAGTAAATGGTTAAAAATGAGATTGGGAAATTTGTACTCAGTTGCCAAGATATTGACTACAATGAAGCTACATAAGAGTTAATGAATAGTATCATTTATGGATAATTCATAACTTCCTGGTCTTGATAAATTCTGCATTATATAATAATATATTAGATCTAATTTTGAGTAAAGCATTGTATGTTTACTAATGATGTTTTGGATAGTCCAACATTGGTATTGAATAATGTAATGGTTATACACTTAAGAAAAGCTACATTGTTATTTTATTTAGCCACTATTCACCTGCATAAGCCCCCCAAAGATAAACACATAAGAAATAACAGTAGTTGAATATAAGCTACTTTTAATTACTTGTTGATCTTAAACCTAAAATGCCAATGGAAATTATCATAGCCATCTTTGTAGTCACGTGCAATTTAACCTAAATGCCTAAGATTTGACATGTAGCAGACATGAGGAAATCTCTTTTCCCTTACATGAAATTCCAAATGCACACCTGTAAACTCCACTGGTTACTCACAAAACAACCCAAGATAAAAGGGTACATGCTGTGATGTGAATGATTGTGTCCACTCAAAATTCATGTTAAAATTTAACCTTCAAGGTGATGATATTAGAGACCCTGGAAGGCTCGTTAACTCCATCCACCACATGAGGACAACAGTGAGAGGATGCTGTCTATGAGACATAGGTCCCATCTTCAAGAAAAGGTGCTGAGAGAATGCCCAGATACTGAATGTTCTGATCTTGATCTTGGACTTCCTAGACTACAGAACAGTGAAAAACAGATTCATATGGTTTCCACATCATCAAGTGTATGGCATTTTGTTATAACAGCCCAAATGCCCTAATAGAGTGCTTGAACACATACTTGCTAAGTTAAGAAAAATAATATAAGACTAGTGAGTAACTAAAAGAAAGATCTTTGGGGATTCACACACCTTACTGGACACATGGAAAAGACTAGTCTCCTGTGAATAAATAGTGACACTTCTCTTTATTGATATGGCTGAATCCCTTTCTTGGAATATGATACATATATTAACTGTCCCCTTTTCCCAAGTTAGAGAAGCAGGCTAAATTACAGATTAGATATATGATTGGAAGACTTTAATTTGTTTTCCCTTCTATAGCATTCAGAATTTGATATGAGAATAAGAATTAATAAAAATACTCACAAACTATGTCAGTTTCATTAAATAATAAAAGAAAATATACACCAAATATTCCACTTAAATATTGTGGGAAAATCAGTCCATATATGAAAAGATTAATTGATTTCACTTATATTACATAAAATGTAATGACCACTATTACTTAACTATTTCTAGGGATACTTATTTTAATAAGCCATATACATATATTGTTATGGTCTGATATCTCCCAAAATTCATATGTTGAAACTTAATTGTTAATGTGATAGTATTAAGAGGTAAGTCAATTAGGAGAGGGTTATGTTAAAAGGAAAGAGTGCTCATAAATGAAATCAGTAGCCTTATAAAGGAGGTATTTGCACCTTCAGACATTCTAAGAAGCAGAGTGGGCCTTCACCAGACATCAAATTTGTTGACTCCTGAATGTTGGATTTCACAGATTTTAGAATCATATTATTTACATATTACCCACTTTAAGGTTATACACACACACACACACACACACACACACTATTTTTGAATTGCACCATTTTGAATGTATATATATGTATATTACATATACATACACATGTAATACACACATATATATAGTATATATATTATATGTGTATATGTAATATATATGTATATATACAATTTGTAATATATGTATATTACATATATACACATATTACACATATATGTAATTTAGATATATACATATATACCATTCTTATGGACAGTAGAATATTGTTTTGAAATAGCATCAATATCTAGTTTAACAGCAAACGAGGAAGATTCTACTTTTATTTAGGTTCTTTTAAAATAACTAAATAGATAAGAATGACTGGTGTGACTATACAAAGGTAATTTGGATTAGGAAAGAGAGAGAATGCCATGGAGTCATTGTTAGAAGACATACCCAATGGCCTGGAATCTCTATAAGCTTCTGAGTCTTATATTCTGTATCTCTCCAAATAAGACTAAAAACTTTATACTGATTATCAAAACAGAAAATAAGTACGGAAGAACTTCAAACGGTAAAGATATTACAACTATATTGACAACAAGATGGTGTCAAAATGACAATGAAGAAGCTGATACCGAGCAACAAAATGATAAAGTGTGCTGTATGGGTACTACCTGAACTTTGTCGAGATTACCTAGGATCCTTTGTGCAGGTTCTACAGGCTCTCTCCTGGCTTCTGTATGGTTTGTTGTGAGCAGATTCTACCTGTGGCTCACTTAAGTTACAGGAGCACATAGCTAGGAAGTGCCCATTCTCAAAAGTGATAGGAAATTTCTAACAGGCAGTAATGATTCTAACAAATGACTGACCTGTGCAGGAGTGTCAAAGCCTAGCTTCTTGGACACAAAGACACAAATCCTGATAATATATATCCTGATAATAACTTAACACTGGAAGTAGGCTACTCTTTTGAATTTTTACCTAAAATTGTCCCATTTCTTTGCATCTTCTCCAGCTTCAAACTAATCTCTTATATCCTTTCTAGATATTTTTGGAAGTATTTCCTTAGAATATCACTGGTAAAGAGATGGTTTTCTCAGTGACTTCTTCCGAGAAAGCCTGCCCAACACAGATTATGATGCCTTAAATCATATATAAATTTATGGTTGTCTTTATCATGTTATTTTATCTTCAATCCATCCTGCAAAGTTTTCACTTCAAAATATGAAAAAAATGAACCTTTAGAGATTAAGTAATTAACCTGGAATCATGCAGTCATTCAAGTACAAAGTCAAAACTTAACTCTGAGCTTTACTCAGAATGTTAGAAGATATTTTATTGAATCACTTCCATTCAAATGTGTATTACTAAGAAACATTTGGTTTGTAAGATAGTTTCTCTTGTTTGATGGGGGAAATGTTGGCTTAATTCCAAAAATCATGAAGTTATCAGATAAAAGTAGTAATTTTTGAAAAATAAGTTTATTTTACTTCTCTATAATATTTGGATACATAGACCTTGTGAAATAAATTTTAAATTTTTTATCTTTCTGTCTACTGACATTAAGCATCACTTTGAATGACAGTAAAATTTAAAAATTGATGTATTGATGGCTGTAGCCAAAGAAAGAAATCATGTCCCTCCTCTCAGGGAGATGATAGACAAAGATATCCATCCACTTTAAATATCTACCAGGCTATCCAATCTAATGAATATTAGGAGAAAGCATCTAAGTTAAGATTTCCTTTTGCAAAACTGTACTCCATTTATTAACCAATGACTCCAGTTTCTAATTTGCAAATTCATAAAATATCAGAATTTTGAAGCCAGTATTCTTATCTATGACACAAAAAAGCTCAACATGAGCTAAATGCTCCAATTCTACCAAATGTTCTTTTTTTCGTTTTTAAAAAATTTTATTTTCTCTTTTTGATTATGTGTGACAATAGAATCTATTGTGATATATTTATTCAGGCATGGAAGATATCTTATTCAAATTAGGTCCTATTCTTATGGATATATATGGTGGTGAAACTCACTGTGATATATTGATACATATGCATTGGAAAGGTATGTCAGATTCATTCCACTGTTTTTTTCTATTCAACTTTTCTTCATTCCCCTTGTTCTAATTCACTGAACTTCTATTTTTCCCTGTACAAAAATTCTTTACCCAAGTGTAGCATAAGAAGGACAAACTCAGTATGAGTGTGGCAGTCTCATTAAGATGAAAAAGTAGGAGTGAACTTGGAGAAACTGAGACAGCAAGAATTTGTGGTGTAAAGTATCAAAGTGGAAATCACACAAACACTTGCATTAGAATCCTTTAAGTTTATGACTAAATATTAATCACTATATGTCTTGGGTTAAAATGAAGGATTTCATGGGAGAAGAAATCTTTCTGGAGAAGAGTCTGAGGAGTTCCCAGAGAGAAGAGGAATGTTATAGTTTATTATATATGTGATGTCCCCTAAAAGCTCATCTGTGAGACAATTCAAGTTTAGCAGTTAAATGATTGGATTATGAGAGCATGACCTAATTCCTTAACGTAATTGGTGAATTAATTGAATGGATTAACTGGGTGGTAACTATAGTCAGGTGGGGTGTAAGTGGAGGAGGTGGATCACTGGAGGTGTGCCTTTGAGGCTTATATTTTGTCCTTGTTGAGCAAAGCACTTGCTCGCTCTCTCTCTCTCTCTCTCCTTCTTGATCACCATGTGTCCATAGCTACTCTCCTCTTCTATATTCTTCCACCATGATGTTCTGTCTCACAGCAATGGAGTTAGCTGTCTATTGACTGAAATCTCAGAAACAGTGCGTCCTAAATAAACTTTCCTCTTCTACTTTGTTCTTGTCAGGCCTTTTGGTCACATTGATGAAAAAACTGACTAAAAGAGAGGAATTCAATGAAGGACATGTAGGATTCTTGGTATATGTGATAGGAAAAAAAATTCAGCATGCTCCAGTCTGAGAGACACAGACAAGGGTTTATTTAGGAAAGTAGACATACATCGAAGAGAAAATGAGGGCATTCTCACAACAGATTCCTTTGGGATGAAAGCGAGAAGTATTCATTCAAGGGATAATGTGGACCATCTTAAGATTGAGAGGCTTTGTTTGGGGGTTCCTGGCTTTTTTTTTAAAGAAAGTTTGATGAGGTGTGGGTATGGGAAGGTGTACAAATGATATCAATTTGATGATCTCAAGTTTCTGATGGATCAGTCAATCTCAGGATCCTCAGACTGACATGATCTTCATCATCTTATTAATAGACAGCAATAAAAAGTATCCTAAATTATAGGTGCCTCAAAATATTGCATCTTTCTTTGCTTAAGATATCTATTGGTGATGATGGTGGTGGTGGAGTTAAAAGTTTTCGGGTAGATTTACAGACTTTCCAAGAGTTTTGGAGTAACAGGTTGTGAAAAGAGACTGGTTTGGGAAAAAAATATGCTTGGAAAAATATGTGAAACTTTTGAATTAAAACTTTCTTTTTTTGTCCTCCTATTGTGTCTTTTTCTGCCTGTTTCTTATTTCTTTTATCTTACTTCAAGAAGATAGGACAAAGAACAATTATTGTTTATATAACAAGTACCTATGAGTTGAAACAATCCAGTAGCTTACAAACATTTAGGACAATTGAGTTTTGACTGTGCAAAAAGGAGGGACTTTTATGTAAATCTTGAACATTCTGTAAAGAATTCAGAAAAATAAGACTTAAAAATAAGGATAAATGATACTTGAGTATAGGTTACCTTAGACATGCTAACAAAACTGAACACTATGCATGAGAGATCAAGGGCATCTAAAATAAATTGACTTCCTTCTTGTAAAACCAACTTTTGTTAAAGAGCAAAACAAAATCTAGCAAAATCAGTCAGCTGAAAAAGAAATATTAACAATGATGGGATTAGTAGACAAGATCTTGAAAACAGGCATCATACAGGTTGTGTATTCTCTATCTAAAATAGTTGAGGCCAGACATGCTTTGGATTTAAGATTTTTTTGAATTCTGAAATATATACCTAAAGAGATATATTAAAATAGACTCAAGTCTAACACTAAATTCACTTCTGTTTTATATGCATCTAATGCACATTATCTGAAAGTAATTTTATGCAATGGTTTAAATAAATTCTGGCATAAAACAGCTTCCTAATGTAGGATGTTTCACTTGTGGTGTCACGTTGTCCCTCAAAGAACTGAGTGTTACAGAAAATATGAGTAACTTGATGATATTGCAGTTAAAACATTCCAAATTAAAGCACAAAGAGAAGAATAACTGGAATAATTTCACAAACCTTCCATAACCACTGGCACACATCAAAAAAATTAACAAAGATGTAAATGGAATATAAACAGAAGATTGGAGGAAACGAAAGGACCTGAAGCATGGCCCATGTTTTTCAATTGTAATGAAAACATATGCAAGTAGAATAGCGAAGTAAGAGAAACAAAGAAATCACACCCATGGATGCAATGACCAAATAGCTGAGCCCTAACTATAAAGAAAAAAACAGCTGGTGATGCACACTTGTAATTCCACCAACTTGGGAAGCTGGGGCAGGAGGATCACAAGTTCAAAGCCAGCCTCAGCAAAAGCAAGGCTTTAAGAAACTCAGTGAGACCCTGTCTCTAAATAAAATACAAAATATGGCTGGAAATGTGGCTCAGTGGTCGAATGCCCCTAAGTTCAATCCCTGGTCCCAAAAAATAAAAATAGTTACAAAATAAAGATGAACCCTTAAAGATCTATTTAGAGTACTAGGGAAGAGCAATGAACAAGATTTCCCAAAAGCAAGGAAACTGTAGACAGGGGCACTTTCTTCAAATATATATATATATATATATATATATATATATATATATATATATATATATATATATATATTTAAACCAGGTTTTTGGCTAACCAACAATTAACCCAGGCTCATATAAAGTTCATAGAAGTCTGGGGGGTGGAGCAGCTGGAATTCACATGCACAGAACAGAAATACAAGCAAATGAATGTGGGGAAGATTACATTCAGAATTTGCATTTTGAAATATTAACTGCCTGTTGAGAGCCACAGCCGAAGGGGCCCCAGCAAACTTCCAGCTGATTGGCTTACAGCGGCCCCAGCAAACTTCCAGCTGCCAGATGATTTGCTACTCTGCGGTGATGCTCATTGGGCTGTTTCCCTGCCCTTTCAGACCACGGAGCTGCTCATTGGGGGGCTCTTTTGGCTCCGCCCATGCGACCCAGCCTATCGGCCTCAAGAGCAGGAGGAGTGGGGGTTGTGAGGCTCCAGGAAGCCGGTGGTGGCACTTGGGCTCTGAAGGAATTCCTGAACAGCTTGTGTGGTGCGGCGTGTGTTCTAAAAATAAAGTTCGTTTCTGCTTGACAAGTGGCTCATGACTTGTGCCCAGCCAGACTGTGGCATTTGGTGGCCCGCACAGGGAACTACTGAGGGTAAATGATAAGGTAAACTGCTCGCCCCTGAGGGCAGGGCAAGAGGATGGGTAGCCATTTTAAGATTCTTCTTTCGTTTTGTTTCGCTTTTGTTTTAAGTTGCCTGTCCCTGGAGATGGGTGAGACAGAAGAAAAACTGCTCACATCTGAGGAAAAACTATTTGTGTCTGAGGAACAGATAGGGAGAAAGGATGGACGGACATTTCAGGAGAATAGAAAGGCTGATACAATAAATTTTTGTTCCATTTTTGTTTCATTCTGTTTCGGTTTTGTTTGGTGTTATCTTGTTGGGTTGTATTATAGTTATAGTAGAAATATGGGATCAGAAATTAGTATAAAACAAACCGAAAGAGTGTTAAGTAAATTGTTAGAGGATGGAGGCATCTCAGTAAAATCAAGAGCAGTCAGGGCATACGTTGATACAATACAAAAATGTAGCCAATGGCTTTTTAAGGATGAGTTGTTAAATATATCACAATGGAACCATCATGGTGAAGATTTAAAAAGAATAGAAAAGAAAAGCCCAGGAACTCTGCCAGTTGGCACATTGCCATTGTGGACATTGGTATCTTGTTGGCTTAGTCCAAAGCCTTCAGTTCAGACAATGGTAGAGGAAGGAGAAGACATATTGATTCAAGTAAAAGAGAAGGTCTCTCGAGCTAGTCAGACAGAGGAAGAAAGTTTAGAGCAGAAAAAGCCATCAGGGGAAAAGTTACAACAGGAGACTGCTACTAACACCTTTCTATCACCAGAGGGCGAAAGTGTCCAACCAACAGTGCTACACCAGCGGTGGCGGCAGTGGCTGTGGTGGCAGCGGTGGCTGCAGCGGCAGCTCGAGGCAGCCAGATTCCTCAACAATGACCTCAGGCTCCTCCCCCCTCCCCCGCTAGACCCCAGCCCCAGCCCCAGCCCGGCCACACCGGGAGGGTCTGTTTGTGTGTTTCCACAGGGAGAACAGCAGCCAATTTGGATTCCAAAGAGATTAACTAAAGCAATTTCTACAGACCAAAAAGAAGATGATTTGGCTCATATCCATAACAGCTGATATCCAGAACTCCAGTTTGGCTATCCTTACATCTGCGACAGTGGTTCTCCCACACCTGTAGGCTAATGAAACCAGGATGTTTTTTTTTTTTTTTCAATATCTATTTTATTATTGCCCTTTCCAACATCATAAAGTTCTATTTTGTTTTTTGAGCTCATACAGACCTAGGTTAATGTTTTGCTGATCAGTTCTATTTTTTGACTATAGAGTTTTTAAACACTGCAATGGAGATTTCACCTGTAAAAAGTTATAAGACCTTTACTATTATGATATGTGTTGTATGTATTATATTATGTGTGCACACTTGTGTTTTGTGTTGTATGTTTGTATGTGCGTATGTCCATATATCATATATGATGAGCGCTCATGAAAAAATGGATCCAAATATTTTTTTTTTTCTAATTCACGTGATTTAAATGGTTTAATTTAAATTGGGTAAACAGATGTCGAGGATTGTTTTAATATGTGAACAAAAAAGGAGGTTAACTGATCTGTTTATTTATTTTCACCTTTCCTTTTTATTATATTTAATAATTCTGTTCAGGATAATGTAAATTGTTCAGAAAATTGTTTTCTTTTAGTGCCTGCTGGAATGTTACATAATTTTTTCTTTAGCCATTATTGCCAGAATTCCTTTCTTCATCCCAGTGCTGGTGAAGACAAAGATAAAACCAAACTACAGCTTCTGCAATACCTATCACTGAACTGCTTGCAGAACTTGCCTGGACTATGTATCACTTGTATGCATTATGAACTATCTGTTGGTGCAGCGACTTGTGGTAGTGCCGGGGTATTTTTGCTGATGGTGTCATCGGTGGTACAATTTTTCCAAAAGGAGCCGTCAATTGGCTTGGTGTATCCTCCTCCCTTCTGCTTGTGATGGTCGTTCAGCTAAAATTTGGGGGCCAACAGAAATGAGGCAAAGAACCTCACCCCCCACTGGTACAAAGGCCTATCCACAGGTGTGGCTGTATGCTGGACTGGTAGTCAATGACGGGTAAGATCCAATTGCAATGGTAACAACCTAAGACAGGAGGCTGATGCCTTGAGGTCAGCTCATCAGATGACGGGTAAGGACCATATGTAGTATTGGACAACCTAAGGCAGGCAGGGTCCCTAAGCCACATGCTTGTTGTTTAAACAGAGAGGGGGAGATCTTGAGAGCCACAGCCGAAGGGGCCACAGCAAACTTCCAGCTGATTGGCTCACAGCAGCCCCAGCAAACTTCCAGCTGCCAGCTGATTGGCTCCTCTGTGGTGATGCTTTGGGCAGTTTCCCCACCCTTTCAGACCACGGAGCTGCTCATTGGGGGACTCTTTTGGCTCCACCCACGTGACCCAGCCAAACGGCCTCAAGAGTGGGAGGAGTGGGGGTTGTGAGGCTCGCCAGAAGCTGGTGGTGGCACTTGGGCTCTGAGAGAATTCCTGAAGAGCTCGTGTGGTGAGGTGTGTGTGTTCTAAAAATAAAGTTCGTTTCTGCTTGACAAGTGGCTCGTGAATTGTGCCCAGCCAGATTGTGGCAACTGCCCATTAAAACAAAAGCAGTTTCAAGAATCTTCAGAAAAACATAACAGAATATAGATTCACCATAATTTATTTTATATAATGTCCAGTTGTCAACCTAAAAGAGGAGACATGAAAAATTCTGGACAGTGTGACTTATTCAAATTCAGTTCAATAAATTAGACCAGAGATTAGAATGATAAAACAAATAAATTTAAAAGATATTTAAAGTAAAAATGTAATTTTGTACTAATGAGTGACTGTATAAAACTTCTTAGCCAAAACAAAAAAGTAAATTTAAACTATGAGAATTATTGAGCTAAAAGAAGTAGCTAAAGTTAAATTAAATATTAATTGCATGAGTTCATCAGCATATTATATAATATACATATATATGCATATATACATATATAAACATTAGTACATTTGAGTAAAAATTTAATAAAAATTAAAATTAGAATAATGGATAAAAATTATAGAACCATTCTAAGAGCCCACAACCTCATGGAGAAGTCCAAGATATATAGAACTGCATTCCCAGAAGGAGAGAAGAGGAAAATGTTATGAGAACACACACACACACACACACACACACATACAAATAACCCAATAAATAAATGGGCTAAGGAACAGATACTTCACAGAAGAAGAAATGCAATCAATGCACAAATATATATATATATATATATATATATATATATATATATATATATAAATATAGTGTTCATCTCTAGCAATTAAGGAAATGCAAATCAAAATTACTCTAAGATTTCCTGTAAAAGTGGTAACAACAAGTGTTGGTGAGGGAGTGTTGTAAAAGGTACACTCATATATTGCTGGTGGGACTGCAAATTTGTGAAAGAACTATGGAAAGCAGTATGGAGATTCCTCAGAAAATTGGGAATGGAACCACGATTTGACCCAGCTATCTCACTCCTTCATTTATACCCAAAGGTCTTAAAATCAGCATGCTACAGTGATACAGACACATCAATGTTTATAGAAGCTCAATTCACAATAGCTACACTGTGAAACCAACTTAGTTGTACCTCAATAAATGAGTGGATAAAGAAAATGTGATATATATACTCAATTCAATATTACTCAGCTTTAAAAAAGAGTGAAATTATGACATTTGCCAGTAAATGGCTAGAGTTGGAGAATATCATGCTAAGTGAAATAAGCCAATCCCACAAAATCAAAGGCTGAATGTTTTCTCTAATTTGAATGCTAATTCACAATAAGGCAGAGAGAAGTAGGAAAGAATAGATTAGTTAGGGAAGTGATGGGAGAGGAGGGGAGGGGATGTGGGGATAGGAAATATAGCAGAATGAAACAGACATTATTACTGTATGTATATACATGACTACATGACCAATATGATTCTGCAACATGTACATTCAGAAAAATATAATTTTTTACAAACATATACTACTACAAACATATAATTATATCCCATCTATGTATGATATATCAAAATGCACAAATGCATTCTACTGCCATGTATAACTAATTAAAACAAATTTAAAAATTTAAAAAGTGATATATACTTTGTAACTGTCTTGGAAAATCTTTAATATGCATGTTTAAGGAGCTCAACAAATTCCAAGGAGGACAAACTCAAAGCAATACTTTTGTAAAAAGCAAAAATGAGGCACTAAGAAACTCAGTGACACCTTGTCTCTAAATAAAATGCAAAATTGGGCTGGGGATATGGTTCGGTGGTAGAGTGCCTCTGAGTTCAATCCCTGGTACCAAACACCAACAGCAACAACAAAACTATATGATTGATAGGTGGTACTAATAATTATATTAGTGATTATAGACATCAGAAAACATTTTTAAAACCAAATTTAAAACAATGAAAAAAAGATGAGAAAATGTACATACATAAACCTATAAGGAAGAAGAAACAAAATATTTTCAGGCAAACAAAATCAATATGGTTTTTGTCAGCAGATCCTCAAGTAAAGATCTTGAAAAGATCTAGTAAAGAAGGAAAATATTTCCACAAGGAAACTCAGATATTCAGGAAAGAACTAAATTGAGCATGATGGTGTTCCTAAGGTCCCAACTACTCAAAGAGAGGGGAGATTGCTTGTGTCTGGGAGCTTGAGATGAGAATGGGCAACATAACAAGAGCTTTCCTAAAGAAAGAAAATAAACAAATAGAGAGTTGGAGAGAGCAAATATGAGAGTGAATAGAACACACACACACACACACACATACAAAAAAGCTTACAACCTTTTGTATAAATTAAGGGAAGAAAAATATATGTCTGTTTAAAGCAAAGCTTACAGCTTTTTAAATAATGTTTTAAAATTTAATATATATGATAATAGTGCTAAGGATCAGGTGGGTTACGGAGGTTCACTGTATCAAGACTACTTTATTTTATTTGCAGTGATTCAATATTAACTCTAAATATGCTGGGATAACTTAAAATTGCAAATTACAATTTATAAAACAATTACTGAAACATGATGTGAAAAGAAATAGCTCCATGAACAACTGGAAAATAATATTAAAATTACTACAAACAATAAGGATAAGCACTTAAAAATAAATGTAATTAAAAAATCTTTAAATGAAAATATTATTTATTTATTTATTGGAACAAGGAAAACTCAGGAGCATTTAACAACTGAGTCAGATCCTCACCTTTCTTTGTGATTTTCTTTAGAGATGGGGCTTGCTAAGGTTCTGAGGTTGGCTTTGAATTTGAGATTCTGCTACCTCAGTCTCCCAAGCTACAGGGATTATAGGTGTGTACCACCGCACCCAGCTAAAATTTTAAAAACAATACTAAGAGAGGAAAAATAGGACCAAAATAAATAAGGAAAATATATAAAAATATGTAACTTAAAAGACTTGATATTTTTAATATTGGAGTTCTTTCCTCAGATTGTCAATAGATTAATAACAATTATCCACAAAATTCCAGTAGAACTAGTTTGGAAGACTCATTCTATGTGGTTCTATGTCTTACTAGAAAACTTCTTTAATCAGCGCAGCATGGTGTTCTAAACAGTATACTCCAAAAATGTAACTATGCATTAATGGTCAATGAATTTTTGACAAAGTTACTAAAAATTGAATGGGATGAAGAAGTTTTTAAGAAATTGCACTAGAGAAAGTGAACTTCCATGAGATAAAAATGAATTTTGATAAGTTCCTCACAGGGCATGCAAACAATAACTTGCTGGGTCATGGACTTCCTTCTCATTGAATGTGGGTTGGAAAAGGACTGGAAAATTATATGTTTGTCTTTTTTTTTTTTTTTTTTGCTTGATAAACTGCAAAAAAAAAAATGCTGCTCTTACGTTTGGGGCTATTGAAGCAGAGGACCTGGAACAAGCCCAGATACTTAGTGCTATTATCAGTCCAACAGTCCATGATTTGGTAAGTCCTGCTGATATCAATAGCAGTGCCTTAGTTGATACTTGAAATAACTGCAACCCCATCAGACCCCTGAATGGGAATCTTGTTTAAAAACAAAAACCCTAAATAGTACTAAAGATCCCCTACCCTAGGAAGCTCTCTATAATAATCATGTTTTTAATAATGACACATTTATTTTAATAAATATTAACTGAAATATAATGGAGATAATACATATTTGCTATTTAAGATATTAAATTTTAGTGTAGTCATGTAGTATAATGAATCTAAATGTGAAGAATAAGCAACTTAGACATAATACCAATACATAAAACATTAAAGCAAAATAAAAGCATAGATTTCATTAAAATTAAGAATTCTGCTCCTCATGTCTCCATTGAAAAAATAAATAGCTAAACCACAAACTGCAAGGAATTAAAACTACACGGAGAAGCCACTGCTATTCACCAGTATGATTTTTAAAAATTAAATGACAATATTAGGGTTGAGGGTGTAGCTCAGTGATAGAGTTCATTCCTGCCAAGCCTGACATGAGACTTAAGGTTGCATCTCCAGCATGTGAAAACAAACAAATAAATGAAAGAGGATAGGAAGAAAAAGTAAAAAATATAACAAAATTTCAAATATCAAAGAGGTGAAATAAGCTGTGCTCACGTATGCTGCTTTCGGAATGGTGTCATATGTTACAAGTGCATTAGAAAGTGGTTTGGCATCTCATTAAAAGGTAAACAGATACCTAACATACCTACCAATTCTACTCTGTAATGGACTGAGTCATATTCATGTTCAAGTGGGATTTTAGAATGTGACCTTATTTAGAAATGGAGGCTGTGCTGTTGTAATTAGTTAAGGATCTTGAGATAAAACCACACTTTATTTAGTCAGTCCAATGACATATCTTGATAAGGGAAAGAAGATGAAGAATATGAAAGCAAATGCATAGGAAAGAAGTCATGTGAATAGGGAGAGAGGTCAGAGTAACATGCTTACATGCCAAGAAATGTCAAGAATGGTTGGGAGCTCCCTGTAGCTAGGAAGGGGCTAGAAAGGATTCTTCCCTAGAATCTTCCAAAGGGGCATGGCTTTATTGACACCTGATTTTAGACTTTTGGTCTTTAACACAGTGAGAATAAATTTCTAATGCTGTAAACCATCCTAGAAAACTATCATGAACTCCTAGGCATTTACCCAAGTGAAAGAAAAATATATGTCCAACACAAACTGAAAAATAAATGTTCATTAGAGTTTTATTTTTGCTCCCCAAACTGTAAGCAATCTGGATGTTCCTTGACAGGAGAATTGATAACCAAATTGTAGCATGTACATGTGATGAAATACCACTCAACATTTAAAAGAAAAAAAAATTATGGATACATGCAACAACATGAAATAACCTCTAAATATACACTAAGTGTAAACTGGGAACATCTATACGTACATCATACATGCCCAGCAGAGCATAATGCATTAAATAAAACAACCTATGTAAAGTGCTCAGTGAATTGAGAACATTATACTGCAAATAAGCTTCACTGATTCTCAGATTTCCCATGAGGAATGGAGTACTGCTAGTGGATATCAAAATTAATTTTCAGCTATAGCACTGCAATGAAGATACTGAGTGAATAGTCTTGAGAAGGGGAAAAGGAAGGAAATGGACAATTCAGTCATCAAAAGAAGAAGATTATCACCAAACAATATAGGTAGAATATTATCCCACATGAATGATATCAAACTCATGATTTTATTTGGGAATGTACCTGTAATACAGAGAAAGAGAATTATAAGTAATTTCTCTCTCAAAAACTGTTTGTTGGAGTCACTGTATGTTTCATAAACTATCCGAAGCACTTAGGGCTATCTCAGTAGGTACAATGGACAAGGTTCCAACAAACACAGAACATATGTGCTAGTAGTGGTAGAGAAAAGCTACACATAAATATACAATCCAAGATAAAACCAAACAAACAAAACTCATGTAGTAAAAAGTTCTGAGATACTAATAAAAATGTACTGAGCTGGAATGGAGGTTTAAAATAAATAGAATATTCTGATCATGGCCTCTATTAAAAAAGGTGCTATTTATGCAGAGATCTTTACAAAAAGAGCTGACCACTTGAAAATTACATATTGGAGTATTCTTAGGTCCTGTAACAAACACAATTTAAGATTCCAGTGGCTTAATAGAATAGAAATTCATTTCTGGGTTAAATAATAGTCTGATATGGATAATTTTGGTTATCTTGTTTCTGTGAGTTAATTCAGGAATATAAGTTTCTTTTATCATAGTGCCTCAGAATCTGCTAATTCTGAAAGGTTGAAAGGAAATAAAGCAATGATAACAATAATGATTCAGTTACTTCTTAAACTCCCTGGTCAAAATGGCATATTTATCATGTCTGCTCACATTTTATTGACCATAACTGGCCAATCATCAGGCTAACTTAGTTACAGTGGGAACTGGAACTTTCATTCTCTGATTGAACAGCCACATCCTGTAGGAATGTCATACAATGGAAAGAGCATGGAATTTGGATAGGCAGAGTCCCACCTACTGAGACTCTATTATTTTGGGCAACAAGTTTCTACATGACCCTCTTTTCAAACTTTTACCCTATACTCCCATATTTTCCTCAAGGATAAGGACACAATGTTCTATGCAGCTAGGTTAATAAATTTAATGTCAAAGATCTTGGGTTGACATGTACCCCTCTCTGAATGATCAAGATATTAAACATTAATTGACCAGCTATCCATGAACCAAAAGGCAAATGATCACCCTCCCCCTATCACCACACATACATGCAGAACCAGCAAATACTGGGGATACAAGGACAGATGTGTGACAATAAAAATCCCATTTTAGGATGGAGGAAGGCAAAACATTTGCTAATCAGTCATGGAGAAAAACAAATCTGTCTAGTCAGGTACTTGAAGACCTGCTCTATCAAAGGGGGAAATTTCTTGGCTAAATCCTGATTCTGCTCTCTGGCAGTAGTTCTTTTTATTGTTCCTATTAGTTCCATCCCACCCTCCTTGGTGTCTTTGGATGCTGTGTTCCATGTTCACCTCTTAATGGGTATTAGGAGTGATGTATTCCCAGTAGGCTAGGTACAACTTTCACAGCAAGCTTCTTTTCAAGAAAGTTTGGAGGCTGTTTTAATCAGCTTTTCTGCAGCTGTGACCAAAAGAACTGACCAGAACAACTATAGAGAAGGAAATGTTTATTTGGGGGTTCACAGTTTCAGGGGTCTCTGTCCATAGACCATAGGCTCCAATCTTTGGGGCTCAAGATGAGGCAGAACATTATGGCAGAATAATGTGGTGGAGGGAAGCAGTCCACTTGATGATCAGGAAGCAGACAGAGACTCCACTCCTCCAGATACAAAATATATATCCAAAGGCACACCCCCAATGACCCACCTCCTCCAGCCACAACCTATCTGCCTCAGTTACCACTCAGTTAATTCCATCAGGAGACTGATGGTTAAGGATCTCATAACCCAATCCTTTCACCTCTGAATGATCTTGCATTGTCTCACACATGAGCTTTTGGGGATACCTACTATCTAATCCATAACAGGGGCTTTAGGGGTTAGAATTACAAGCTTTAAAGCGAGAAGTATAGTTGTTGCAAGGATAAAATTCCCTGAAAAACAGCGATCTACTAATCCATTTGCTTCTAGAGAAAAGCCCAGGCGGTATATTGGTAAAGGGCACAAGTCCTTCTGTTGAATTGACTGGAATTAAATCCAGATTCTGGAGCATAATAATTGTATTAGTTCAAGGTCCCTTGAGACACGGGATAACTTGAGACACTGGGATAACTATGTGAGTACAGATAACCCATATAGGAAATAATCACATGAAAGACTAAGTAATTGGGAAGTGAGATAGGAATGTGAAGATGGCTGGTAACTGGTATGCTGTCCGTTAAGTTTACTAATGTGAGGGGGAAAAAAAACTTAATCCCATTTGGGAACTCTGGAAATGAATATAGAATGCCCACCTCAATTATCTGTCCCATCGAGGAACAGGTAATCTGGACAATGACCCAGTACATTGTGGTGAATATGGCTAGAGAGTTCTAAAGTCCATTTCCAAACATTATGATCTGCTGTATGCTTAGGTGAAGTTCCTAGAACTAGGAAAATCTCCCAGGTGAGGTGATTTCAATGATGATAGCTGGAATTGGGGCTACCAGAGGGATTATGGAGAGAATATCTATAACATCCACTAAATTGTGTCACATTGAGCGAGTTAGTTAATTTGGGGGCACCCCAATTTTCTCACCTGTATAATGGGAATAATAATACTTACCAAATTACTTTGTTATGAAGATGAGTAAATAGATACTTACAGTGCTTGTTGGCAGTTTCTGGTACAAAATAATGCATATGTTAAAGGTTTTCAACAAGCAAATATTTTTTTTTTAAATGAGGCCATACAGTGAAAAGCACTAAGGTGGGAGACAGGTGGCATGCCAAAGAACAGAGACAAGGTTGTGTGGGTTGGAAATCTGGCCAAAGGAGAGCACGGTCAAGCAGGAGTTCAGAAAGGCAGTCAGGGGATGAGTCACACAATAGCTTGTCTCCAGCCCAAGCTTCAGTAGGCTTCTGTGATTTTCTGTGCTTGGAGGATCATATTTCCATGGCAAAAGCACATAAAGGATCAGAGAACATTTTCAGAAGCATTTAGTGGAGTAAAATATTAATTCTATCCATAGTAATGGCAATTCTGTGGGGGTAGGGTGGACACTAAACAGAAGTCTGACTCCAGTGCAGTTATTTCCACCTCCAATGAAAGATGGGTATTTTAGAAACCAGCACAATTTTCCAGAGTTGAAAACTTCTACTCTAGAGATGGGTCTTTACTATGGACACTCATGAGATTAATATAGTACTGCTTTTCTCTAATCTTACCATCAATTCCCATAAGAAAGTAAATCTATTTACAAAGTAATATAGGCTATTATGGCTATTGCAAAAATTATCCATTTGGCTGAAAACAATGGAAATTAGACAGATCTAAAAGTAATTTGACTCCAGATTTGTGGTGGATGTTCTTTGGAATGTATACAGTATGTCATTAAAAGTAACACTTAATACTTATTAGGGAGACTATTGAAATCCATCTTCAGAATTACATTGATAAGCTACATCCTTATCTTTCACCATGCAAAAATGTCAACTCAAAGTGAATCAAAGACCTAGGAATTAGACTAGAAACACTACAACTGCAAAAGGAAATCATAGGGTCAACATTTGAACATATTGGCACAGACACTGATGTCCTTAATAAGATTCCTACAGCTCAAGAAATTAAACCAAGAATCAATATGTGGAATGGCATCAAATTAAAAGGCTTCTTCATAGCAATGGAAACAATTAAGAACATGAGGACAGAGACAACAGAATGAGAGAAAATCTTTGCCAGTTATTCTTCTAACAGGAGATTAATATTAAGATTATATAAGAAATTGAAAAAAACAAACACTCAAAACCCAATTAATCCAATTAATAAATGGACAAATGATATAAACAGTCATTTCTCAAAAGAATAAATACAGATGATCAACAAATATATGAAAAAAGTTCAATATACTAAGGAATCTGGGAAATGCAAATCAAAACTACAATGAGATTTCATCTTGCTCCAGTTAGAATGACAATCATCAAGAATATAAATAGCAATAGTTGCTGGAGAGGGTGCAGAGATAAAAGTATACTCTTACCTTGTTAGTAAGACTGCAAATTAGTACAACCATTTTGGAAAGCAGTATCAAGATTCACTAAAGGGCTAGGAATGGAATCACCACATGAACCTCCTATTCCACTCTTTAGTATTTATCAAAAATAATTAAATTCACCATACTCTAGTGATACATGCAAACAAATGTTTATAGCAGTGCAATTCACAATAGCCAAGTTATGGAACAGCCCTGATGTCCATCAGTAGATGAATGTATAAAGAATACATGCTGCACATACATAATAGAGTTTTACTCAGTCATAAATAAGAATGAAATTACATCATTTGCTGGTAAATGCATGAAATGGAGAATATCATGCTAAGTAAAGCCAGACTCAGAAAGACAAAGAAGGTAGAGAGAAGTAAGGGGGAAAGTAAGGGGGGGAAATGATAGAGGGATATCATGAAAACAAAAAAAACAGTAGAGTAGAAGAAAAGGATTAATGAGAAAGAAAAAGATTGCAGATAAGGAGAGCAATGTGGAATGAAATTGACCGACTTATGCTGTATGCATATATAAATGCATTAACATAAATTTCACTTTCATATATAATGCACCGATAAAAAATAAATAAATAAAAAGAAAGAAGACCAGTAGAGTAGGGGGAATATATAACGGGAGGAAGGGGGAAGAACAAGGGAAATATCGGGGAAATTGAGAATGAGTAAACTATGCTATATATATTTACAATTATACCACAATAAACCCCACTATTATGTAAAACTATCACTCACTAATAAAAGCATTTTTTTAAATTACATTGATATGCAACACACTTTTGTCCTAGAATTGTAAAAACAAGTGTCCTAGAATTCTATAGTTTGCTTCTGTCCTAACACCTCTAACACCTTCTGTTCCATCCTCATTCTAGGTGATGATCTTCTTTCCTACTTCACAGAGAAGATGAATCTGAAGACATTTGCACCAAATCACTTGCTTCACTTGTATGCACATGTTTTTATCCATATAGCTAGTATTCCTTCCTGTCACCTCAGATGGACACTCTTTCCATCTAAGCTTGCTTCATCCACAGCCTTCCTTGAGTAAGAAGGGAATTTAGCCTTTTTTTGCCTCAGAGCAAAATGTTTAGAGCCAAGTCTAATCTTCCATCATATCACACATCCTGTTCATCACTAGCCTTCAAAATCACTTGGCTGTACCTTCAAAATATCTAGAATGCTACCCATTGTGACTCAAGTTGTTATTTCTAGCCAGAATTATTACAATGACTCCCAAGATGATCATTTTGTTTTTCCTCTGCCTAAACCTAAAATAGTGGTTCTCATCTGAAAGTAATTTATCCTCCTGTAGAAGATGTGGCAATATTGAGAGAAAAGCTTTGGTTGTTACAATCAGTGGACAGGAACTATAGGCATCCCGTGGGTAGATGGCAGGGATGCTATTAAATTGCCTACAAGACACAGGGCAGGTCCTACAATAAAGAATCTTGTGATCCACAATGTCAACAGTGCCAAAGTTGAGACACAGTGACTTACAGTCTATTCTTAGGCAGTAGGCTGAGTAAGAATTTGGAGGAGTCATTCTGATCAGGTCATTCCTCTGGCTCTCAATTCCCTTCAAGTAAAAAGCAATTCCTTTTACCCACAAGGCCAACATAGATTCAATACCAGTCTATATCCCTGGCCACATCTCGATTGCCTTATAGTCACAGTGCTCACCCCACTGAACCTTGGACATCCCAGGTCCCTTCTTCTTCAACACACTTAGATTGAATCTTCCTCCAGTGGATCACACTCTTAACAGATAGCCACAGTGCCCACTCCCTCTGCTCCTTCAGAATTTGTGCCAATGTCACCATTTCAGTCAAGTCTGTACTCAATGTTGCTATGGAAGCTGAACCACTGACAGAACTCCTTGTATACTTATAGACATTTTTTCATAAGTTCCCAAGGATCAAACAGTGTTCTCTGAAAATTTACACGTTAAAGTGCTAATCCCAAGCACCTCTGAAAGTGACTATATTTGGAGACAAGGTATGTAAATAAATAATTATGATAAATGATGTCATTAGACTGGGCCTTAATCAAATATAACTTGTTCTTATGAGCAGCAGGTATTAGGACCGAAAGAGCTACAGAGGGAAGATAATCTGAGGAAACTGGACACTGGTTATCTAAAAGTCAAGGCCATAGAAGAAATCAAACCTTCTGTCAATTTGATTTTAGAGTTCTAGCCTCCAGAATTGTTAGAAAACAAATTTCTACTGTTTAAGCCACCCAGTGTATAATCCTTTACTACAGGAGTTTGGAAAAACTAATATAATAATTATTACCTTCTAACATACAATGCAATTGAGTTACATTTCTTGCTTAGCTGTTGTCCTCCTACACTTGACTATGGTCTCCATGAAGGCAAGAATTTTGTTTGCTTTCATTTATTTGTTTCAGCTGTGTAAACTTGTTCTTTCCAAAGACTTCTATTTTGTTGTTTTTTGTTTGTTTGTTTGTTTTTAATTTTTATTGTTGGTTGTTCAAAACATTACATAGTTCTTGATATATTATATTTCACACTTTGATTCAAGTGGGTTATGAACTCCCATTTTTACCCTGTATACAGAAGACTTCTATTTTGAACATGAGGAAAGAGTGATGCAGGGAATTGAAATGGTTTCCTGAGACTATAATGGCAGTGAACGAATGGCAGAGGCATTATGAACTCCAGAATTCCTAACTCAAACCACACGGTTACCTGGATACAGAGGAGGGAGCCATACTAGAGGAGGGCTATCATTGTAACAGAAAATCCCAGGTTCACGGTCAAGTGCATACACCTACACCTCGACACAGCATGAGATGGGCCACAAAACTGTCTGGTAGCTTCATAAATGCGCTTACATTGCTTATGAAGAATGAATTACAGAGACCTGTTCACATTACAGTACTTTTTCAGCAATTGATGAGTGACGGAAAAAATAAATAAATATAATCCTTAAAAAAAAAAAGCTGCAATATGGAAAAGAAGAAGCCACAAGCAAAAGGCGTTAAGAAATGGAAGGCATAGATCAGTAATGTAGTTTTGTATGCACTTATTTGCACAGATGAAAAAACTTTAGTTACAAATAAAAATATTCACTCCTTTTCTCGACCCAGTACAACATTCTAATTCGCCACATTAGCCCCTTTCACTGCCACCCTGTCTATGAGCTAGGCAAATCAACCAGTTTATGTACAATTAACAGAGAGGCTGCCAATACAAGGAAAGCTTTGTTCTCATGGAAGAACACCCCTGAGTGCTCATCGCTCACAATGATTTCCTCTTGCCAGAATCAACGGCCAAAAACATAAATAAATAAATAATAAATGAAATAAGATAAAATAAGTAAATAGGAAGAGGTGGGGAGGAAAACATGCTCTCTGATTGAATCTATTTTCAACTCATGAAAAATATCTTAATTTTCACTTATATTCCATGCCTGTGGCTGAGGGCCATTAAAACTAATAAAAGTAAATCATTTGTGACAGATCTTAGAAAACAGTTTCTGCAATCCACTGCGCTCTCAAATGCTCATTAGAAATAGTGGTTTTCTTTTCAGGAGAATGCCTGCTGAATGCTTAAAATGTGTTCTCTCCAACTTTTGACAAGTAAAACTGGCAATGGGGTGTTTGAAGCAAAGCCTTGACATAAAAAAGATGTTGCGCGGCTATATCAAATATGACCAGGAATGGCGCATCAAAGCAGAAAGCTTTAGAATGCAAGGCATTTGGAGGAGGGAGAGAATCAACACATTTGTTTCTGCTTTTGACATCTTCTGGCATCAGAATAAACAGAGCATTTGCATTTCATGCAGGCAGAATATTCTACATGAGTTTGAGTTTTCAGATTCAAGGCCAATATATCGGGTCACTTCATTCCTTGAAAGTCAAAACATATTTCATTTTATTTTTTTCATTTATTTTTGAGGCAAGTACTCCCTATGTTGCCCTGGATGACCTCAAAGTTGTGATCCTCCCACCTCAGTTTCTCAAACCAGTTGGGCTTGCAGATGCATGCCACTATGCACTCTGTGTATATTTTTGTATGTTTTAAAATGGAAGCAACAGCTGGGCATGATGGAGCCCACCTGTAATCCCCAGGGAGGCTGAGGCAGCATGGTTGCAAGTTCCAAGCCAGCCTCAGCAAAAGTGAGGTGGCTAAACAGCTCAGTGAGATCCCATCTCTAAATAAAATAGAAAATATGGCTGGGGATCTGGCTCAGTGGTTGTGTGCCCCTGGTATGCTAAGAACCTTTTAGAAGTTTTAATTATTAAACAAATACTAATGTTTGTTATTTGTAATAATGATTCCTATCACTACTGAGCACTTACTGATTTGTATTTCTGCAATGAGTCCTTAAGTAGCTAAAAGAATCTCCATGTTACAAAACTAGGTCCAGAGAGTCAGAGCAATTAGTAAATGTTAATTTTATATTAATAATATATGCTATTACTATTGCCAAAGAAGCATTGCACAAAAACACAGAAAATAAAAGTATGGTTAAAACTTCATCAAAAGACCTTTATCAATTTTCTGTGTAGATTATAAAAGCACATATACATACACACACACACACACACAGATATACATGTATACATATACATATATACATATACAGCCCTGGTCGTGAATTCCTTCTTTACCAAGAAGGAAAACTTACATGTATATATCTCTGTGAGTGTATGTGTGTGTGTATATATATGTATATATGTATATGCTACATCACTTTTGCCCTTCAAATCATGTTTAAAATCTCTTTTGGATTACCTTAACTACAAACAGCCAAAGAACAAAATTCTGGGAAACTGTTCTGCCTATTACAGTTGTTGTATCATAACGCCATCAAGTTCACCCTTGTCATTTATCTTACTGTGTAACATCAGAGGACTGCCCTCTATTGTTCACCTATGCTGATTCTTTCTGAAAGTGAGGATACAAAGTTCTTCATTTTGGGGTGACAATCATTGTTCTTCAAGTTGATTCACACTCTCCATTTGATATACTGTAACTTAAATCATAATGAGATATAGCATATCTTGTTGCATAGAAGGGATGTGGGAGACAGATGAAAATGCTATGCATATCCATATACACATAATGTAAATATACATATTCAAACCATAATCCTCATCTCTGTGACTGGCTATTTGGTAATCTCTGGTGTTTATACAGCAATCTTTATCCCCTACCCATTCCATATTTTATTTGTCTTTAGGAAGCACCTGAATTCATTGGGGTTCCCTGGATATGTGAGTGATCCAAACTCTGAAGAGTCTGAGCCACTAACAGTTCTATCTGTACTGGGTTATTGTAACTTTTTATTTTTTAGTTTAGCCACAAACACTAGAATTCTAAAAGTTGACCCCAGGTTTCTTCTACATTCCAAACATATTCCTTCTTCCTCCTTTTTATAACAACCCAATCTCTCATGATAGGCAGGATCAATCACCCCAGCCTTTACACTCCCCTTCTTCTTTTTGCTTATTGATTCACTGGTGTGAGAAGCCCCAACTGGCCAGTGAGAGGGTCTGCATGCAGGCCAATGGTGTCATTGTTAGTAAAGTCAGTCATCTGGTGTGCAGCATGAGGGCTTGTGAGTCACTCTTTGCTTCATTCTCTAGGGCTTGTGGACAGACCTGCATCCACTCAGAGATTTACAGGCAAAGAGATGTGGCCGAGAAAGTTCCTGAGTGGCCTTAGCAATCTCTTACAAATCATTACACAGTTACTTCAGGGAGGAGGGGCATAGTTCCTCCTATTGTTGAAGAAGACTCCGTAAAGTGTAGAGGTTCAAAATCCAAGGCTTTATTGAAATCTGCTTATGTGCCCCCTTGCAAATTTCAGGCTCTTTTACCTTCCCAGTTACTTCCTAAACTTTAATTATAGAGCCCTCCTGTGGTTTACAAATCAATTTACATTGTAATTCAGCCCTGGAATGATTAGATTTTGGGTCTGAGTTTTAGAAATTGGTACCTTGTGGTCACAAGAAATAAAGTTGCTTTTTTCCCCCCCTTAGGACATACATAGACAACTTCAGAAATGTGACAAGAACATTTGCTGGCATGCTAGAGTCCCATGATTATCATTTTTCCTCCTAAATTTCTAGTACATGTAGAGGGAATCAACCAACACTATTATGTGCCTTATTTGGACTAACATATTCTATGGTTACACATACTTAGTCATTTGGGGCCTTGTTTTCTGTCAAGATTTGATTATGGGTCTCTGCAAGTGATGATTGGTATAACAACTTTGCCATTACATGACATGGATTACTAGTTTCTCCTAAACCACTATAAAGCAGGGTGGTTAGGATCTTTAGATGCAGTCAGATCAGAACAAAACAGAACCAGTTCAGAAAACATGCCCTTAAGATATGTACCTCTGGAATCTTGATAACCGTTTATGTTTCCGGCAGGGTTCAATCAGAGAAGCAGTACTACAGAGATTCATTTGTATTAGAAATTTGAGTTTTCCCAGTTTGGGAGCTGGTTAGAAAAATGCTCCTTTGAGCATATTGTCTCAGGAAGATGAAATAGATGTTATCTGCAAAGGACAAAGACCAGCTGGAACCTTTGAATAGGAGGTAGAACCCATGAGAAAGATCACTTCTCACTGCCTCTGGTGGTGAGAGCAGATTACTATGGGAGCTGGTGGAAGACACGTGTGCCCTTTAACATCTGATGCAGACAGAAGTGGGAGAAATCAAAAGAGGATCCAGGAAAAGTTAGAAAGTACCAGCCTGATTGTGACCTCATGCCAAGAAGGAAAACAGCAGGTGAGTGTCAGCTTGAGTGACCCAAGAAGTACTTTTTCATACTGTTGTTGTATAAAGACCAAAATGATTTCTGCTTCAATTCTAATTTCCAAATCTCAAGTGATAATGCCTTTGTGGCACATTCTAATCTAAAACACAAAGGGAGAGAAATTTCTAGAAAAAGCAGTTCAGCCTGGCCAAGTTGGCATGTTACAAAACAACCCTCAGTCCCATTTTTTAAATGAACCTCTTATTTGTATTTGGAAAAACTTTCATTTTTTTAAAACTGTTGGCAATTCTTTGATGTTAATAATCAATGGTGAGGAGTAATTATAGTATCGACATTTAATAGGCATTAGTATAGCATGAAGAGGCATGATACTCCCAGTTGGAGTGGCTCCTGAATAGATTAGGTGGAGAAATTCGAGTCTGAATTATAAAGTTCAAATGAGATAGCATATATTATATATTCATCCACAGTTATTTGGCATGAAATGTATTCTGCTCAAACATTACTTTCTACATTGCTGAAATATGTGCTCTGACTCTTTGACTTCTAACTTTGTGAGTTGTATTAATAAATTTTTCTTATTTCCATCTTGGTGTTTTGTACCCATATTATGGGTATTGGTAGGCCTCACTGGATTTGTCCACAAAAACAAAACAAAATAATCTATTTGAAAGAGTATTATAGAATAAATGACACTTCATAAATGGAAAAATGATGCCACCATTTTGTAATTATTTCAATGTTAATTTGATAAACATTTGAAAACTATCTTCACCTCACCCATGGATAGAAGTTTCCCTTTGTGATCTTTTAGGATGATACTGAACATATGCAGAAATGTAGTTCTTATTCTTATCTCTTCAAAGGAAATGGGAACATGTGAAAAACAAACTATAAACTACTGTGTGAGGTAGCTTATGAAAATGGTTGACAAAGTATTTCCTTAATCTTTGAAACAGAACTGGAAGGTGATAAAAAACTAACAATTGCATTGTTTCTACAAAACTGGTTTTTAAAATTTATTTATTTTTCCAAAACGATCAATGCATGTAAAGTTGCCATCTGCTAGAAACACTGAGAGCATTTAATTTTCCTTCATTCACCAAGAGAATAATGTTTAAATCTGCACAGGTGTGGCCTGAAATACCTCTCCCACTACTCCAATATTAATGATTTAGGTGGATTCTAGAATTATTGCCCCTCTCTATGCAGTAAAAACTGGTCTTTGCAGAGGGACAGTTATCTGTCTGCACATCTGGTAGGCTGTGTAGCATAGGCAGGTAAGCATGAGTTTGGGTGAGTATGAGAAGGGAAGTTGTGTCTAACATACATTTAAGAAGAAAACTGGAACAGATTGTTGAAGAATAATGCCTGATTTAATACCAGGCTAGCACTAGAAGTGATAGAAATAGAAACATGCTTTCCTTTCCAGAAGTTTACAATCAATATGGAAGATGAGTCTTACTTTCCAGAAAAAAACAAAAACAAGAGAAATCAAAAGTTTATATTCTGGCTTGTGATTTTTATATGAAGGGTATAGACAATGTTAAATATCCTGTGCAGGACTGATACTAATTATAAATCTATGTACAGCTAAGTATAGTTTGTACACTAGCTCTGTTGTTTATTATAATATAATCTTGAATTTCTTAACTTCAAAATGGCAGTACAGTTTTACCTTATAATGTATATTTTATAATGTATTATAAAATATAACATGTTTGAGTTTGTATGTCTAGACCATTTATTATTATAAACTACTTTTTTAAAACCTTTAGATCTGTTTTTCTTAATAAACATTGGCATACCAAAATCTTCAAAGATAGTTACACACACACACGAATATACACCTACACAATCATCTTTCAAGTCTTACTATTAATGTCTTTTCAAACATGAAACTACATGTACAGAAATTATCTCATGCTCCACCACTGAGAGAAGTGGTTTAACAAAGGATGTTGTGGTTTGCATGTAAAGTATCCCCCCAAAGGTCATGTGTGAGACATGAAAGAAGGTTTAGATGAGAAATGATTGGGTTATGAGAGCTGTTAGCCAACCAGTGAATTAATCACTTGATGGGATTAATTGAGTGGTAATTAAAGGCAGGCAGGGTGTGGTAGAGGAGGTAGGGTATTGGGGGTATGGCTTTGGGTATATATATTTGTATTTGACAAATGGAGATCTCTCCTTCTGCTTTCTGATCACCATGTCAGCCACTTGCCTCCACCACACCATGATATTCTGCCTCATCTCAAGCCCTGAAGCATGGAGCAGGCTGTCTATGAACTGAGACCTCTGAGACCATGAGCCCCAAAAGAAACTTTTCCTCTCCTACAATTGTACTGGTCAGATCTTTTAGTCACCGCAACAAAAAAAGCTGACTAAAACAAAGACTAAGGACTATTTTATGGATTCATTCAAAGTAACCCTCTAAGATAGGCTTGTAGAGATAATTTTCCTCATTTCATTGATGAAAAATTTAACATTCAGATGGATTAAATGGCATGTATGCATTTACCCCAAATCAGGGTTCTGTGTTCCAATCCAAATCTCCTAGACCTGTTCCACAGGCATCCTGAACCAAGGATTCACAAATTGTTAGGATAAGATTGTAGCAGAATTTTGGTACCTCAGCAAGATCTCCAGGCACAGAGAGCAATAGATGTGGACTCTGTAGCATTAGTATAGGCGAAAAAGTGGCAAAGGTATAATTTATTTGCCGGCTTAATTCTTGAGCAAAAAGAAGGAGAGATATCGAAGCTTTTATTCAATGCATTTAATTTGTGGTTTTGTTGTTCCCTTGTTTTACTTGCATACTGAATGGAAATTCTGGGAAAGCTCTGAAATTGTATGTAAAGCCAGACACTAGGAGAGCCGGGAAGTTTTCAAATGGGAAAGAAATCCAATCACTATTTTCTCAATCGTTCACAGAAATTCATGGTTCAGCAAAGTACCATAACAAACAGAAAGAATCAGTACAGCTTCTAGTTCCTCAATGATCACAGAGCCATGAGCCATAAGCAGGCTGGCAATATAGAGAATAAATCATTCAAGGAAAACCTGATTACTTTTGTGATAGAATTAGAAGATTAGTTGTCAGAGGAATGATGTTGATGCAATATATCCCGAATTTTAAGAATCTATATCCACTGGGAATTTTACATGAAAAATTAATTTTAGTTGCATTGAATATAAGCCTTGTCAAAAAAAAGTGAAAACCACACTGGTACCTTTTAAATTATATGTGATAAAAATGAGGGAGAGAGGGAGGAAGGGATGGGAAGAAAGAGAGGTTAGTTGAACTGAAGAATGTATCAAGAAACGACAGGATTTTTAAAGCAAAGACTTAAGTAAGTACATCCTGTTGTTGAAACGTTTTTATGATTTCTACCAAAAATGCAATTCCTGAAGATTCTGTTACTTAGAAACATACAACAAACATTTATATAGAGACCTTAAGAGATAATTGGACTAGAACTCCAACTTCAGTTAACAAGTGTTTAGTGGACAAGTGTTTTTAAGACAATCTTCAGTGTAACTCATGAAAGAGTGGCCAGCAGGGCTAAGAAAGGATTCAGGAAGACCTGGGTTCAAACTGAAGGTTTAGCACTGACTCACGTGATTCTACTCTCATCAAGAAGTCAAGTCTTATTTTCTTCCCTTGAGAATGGCTGATCTTAATGACCACTTTCCTAGGAATAGAGTGTGATGGAAGCTGACACCCTGTGACCTCTGAGGATAGGCCGTAGGAGATACAGGCTCCAGGCAACTCCCTCCCTTGGGCACCTCTAAGTCCCAGAGTCTCAGGAGGGAGGTATGACTACCCCAAAAACCAAAAAGAGAGACCAGATAAAACCAGAGAGAGACAGGCCCTAGGAAATTTCTTTGTTCCAGTCCTCAGTTGATTGAGTCTTCCCAGCTCAAGAAGCTGACATGTAAATGAAAAGCCTTAGAGGTGGTTATATCCTGAGCCAATATCTGGTTTAAACTGCAGGCAAAACCCAAGGGAAAAACCATGTAGAAGATGAGTCCAGACAACCATCAATTCCAGGAGAGGTAACACAACAAGAATTCTTGTTAAATCCCACTGTGTCTGGGACAACTGGCTATGTAGCAGAGACAGATAATTAATACGGTGTGACCATGGACAGTCTTAGCAAGCTTCAAATTAACATTGCAATAATGTCTACTTAGTGGGTGGCTACAAGTACTAATTTAGATAATCCTAGAACAGTGCCTACTTACTAGTGCTAGTAGAATATTTGTAGGTAGCAAACCAATTAGTATGAATCCTATTATTGAAAGTGGCATTAAACTGAACATAGAAGGAAAGCTGTGAAAATTACAATAAGGAAATTAGGAAACCCTTTTAGAGGATATTCCATAAAGCAAGGAGATGTCATTAACAAACTCAATCCAACATGCCTAAAGACCACTGTATTCCAGATGCTTCCAATGTAAATCAATGTATTCTCCCATTTTTCCTGTAGAAGTTTTACACTCTTATGAGCCATCACAATGGGACAACTTTGTTCTCTGAGGACAAACCAATGGGTGAAATGACATTAGGATCATGGATTCAGAAATCTCAAGCGATTAATAATCGCCATTATATAATCCTTAAAGGTTATATTTTTCTCAGAGAATAAAATTGGCATATTATGATAAGAGAAAACTTCTCAATCCATTGATACCACTAGCTCCAGGCCATGAAAGGGAAAGATATAAGAGAAGCAATCTGCCCAAGGGGCAAAACATAACAAAGGCCGATAAAGAAATGTAATAATAGGAAAGTGGGATTCTTCATTTAAAGAGGAATAAACCTGCCTTCTAAGGCATAGCCCAGTGAACATCCTGGGCTCATTCTAAGCTGAAAAGCAATAGCTCTTCCCTAAGGGGAGGGGTGGGAATATCTGGCTCTGGTGTAGGAAAAGGAAGAAAATATTTCACTCCTCAAGAATGTAACCTGGTAATTCTCTTTGAATTAGATTGAAGAAGTCTGGGCTGTTTGTATTAGATGAAATCAACTCTGTTTTCCTGCTCACAACTTAATTGTCCAAGGGATCAATATAGCCTATCCAGGCTGCACATAAAAGACGACAAATACATCTGCGGTGACTTACTACGAAACTGTTCCCAGTGGTAGCACTACCAGTTCAATGTGGCAAAGTGATCTAATGAGGCTTTCTCTGCAGGCACAAAGATGCTAAGTAGAAGAGGGACTCAATTTAAGTCCAGATCTCTCCCCTACCAAGAAGTTACTCTTCTGATCCCCACAACATTGTTTGTAGTTCCCAGTCTTAGACTGAATGATATCTATGGCATCATTTTTTGTGTGTATTTTAAAAATAATTTGCAACACCCTAAGTAAAGATCCCTTTAGCCCTACTCCTTCATAGGAGCTTAAAGTCCCAGCAAATATATTTATGAGCTTACATGTCTCTCTAAAGAATGAAAAGACTAGAAGTGAGTTATCATGTATTTTTGGCTATATCTCCATGACCCATTGTACAAAATTTATTGCTTAGTATATGTTTTGTAAATTGCTTTGAAGTCCTATTGTTCATTCCCCAAAAAGCTGAAGGCTACCTCCTTCATTCATATGTATTTCCTCCTATGTATTTTCTCTCATAGGAAGTGTAGGGGCAAGTCATAATAGCAGGTAGAAATCTCAAACTTCTTCTTCTTTTTTTTTAAATTTTAATATGACTTATTTCCTGTCTTTCAAGTTACCCACATTCTACTTGGCCTCCTCTAGTTGGTTTCGATCCTTCTAAGAATAGAATGAACAAATCAAGATACAATTATTTAATAACAACCGGACAGAACTAAAACAAATGACAAGTGTCATTTTATTACACTTGAATATCATTTTGTTTGTATAATTTTAGTATTGTTTTAGATATTTTTACCAAAAAAAACCCATTACATTGTAATATGTAAATTTTGTTGTACTTCAATGATCTAGAAATTAATAATCACAGATTATTCAATTGATATAATTCTAACTGAATAAGTAGGAAATCATAACTACTTTTGTAGAAGGTAAGTATAAGAAAGATTCTCATGAGTGTACACTTAGTGCCATAGATAAATTACTTCTTTTGATGAAGTGTATTAAAGCTGATCACTTTTTGAGTGATCTTTTGGAAATTTGTGAATAAAACAATATAAATGCCTTAAATGAGTCCTATCCTGATTGCACATCATAACTTTGAAAATAGATATCCTCTCCTTGTGAAGAGAGTTATAAAGGTCTAAATTTATAAAATGGGAATGAACCTTTTATTTTTCCTCTTGGTAATGAAAACTGCACCTGGGATGCATGGCCACTGAACCATATTCCTGGATTTCTCATTTTTATTTTGAGACTGGATCTTGCTATGTTGCCCAGGCTAACCCCAAACTTGGCAATCCTCCTGCCTCAGCTGCCTGTGTTACTGGTATTACAGGTATGCACACCAATCCTGGTTCCACATTGTCATTCTAAAAAGTAATTCATGTATCCAACATGCTAGTGCCTCTAACAGAAAACAGAAAAATGCAGAAGTGATGTTGTTTGGAGACCACAGATGAGGCTCATGACATTGCTGAAACATGGGGCATAGGGACAGTAACAATTCAATGACCTTATTTAGGAGATAAGGAAACACAATTGCAAAGGAATTAATTCATATTGGAAATGGGTAGCAGTGTGGTAGGTAGAACTAATTGTATTGTCTTGAGTCTAGAGCTTCTTTTTCCATGACTCATTGCCATAGTAGCCCATAAGCAGTATTCCTATATGGCCATAACTGTGATCCAGATGGGCTTCCAAAGAAATCTGACTACTTTTCCTGGTCATGGTTACCACCTTGAGTTCCATGGCTTTGTTTTAATTTTGTTGTTTCCCGCCCCCCTGGTTCTATGGTGATCAGTCATATTAGGGTCCAAGAGAAAATCAGGACATCTCATTCCTTATCTGCCTTGGCTGGTGGAAATGAGATCTGCCTCTCCAGATGCTGAGGTCCACTGATGTTTTCTGGAGCTCTGCTATAACTCTGCTATCTATTTTCTGGATAAATCTTCTTGAACAAATATTGCTTAAAAGTGCCTCCTTTCCATTAGCCCTGCCTTAGTCTTTTTTATCTTTTGTCTTCTGGATCCTATCTCTTTGCATTTTAAAGACAATGGACATTATAATTTATTGAATTTGCATAAAGAAGTAGGGACTGACTATCATTTATGCAAGCATATTCCTCTGATGCAGTCTGTAATGTAGCAGGGATCCCAGGATAACACATTTCCATTTCTGCCACTCTGCATATTTCCCTTGGGGCCAAGCAGAAAGCTATGCTGTCTTTCAGTATATGATAGACCTGGATTCTATTTTGGGTGCATAAAAATAAGAAATACTCTCTTGGGATTTATTTATGTCATTACTGTGCCAAACTCTAAAAGGGAAATGGCACTTGATATCCATCCCTTACAGACATCAGGGGAATTTATTTTTCAGGGGCAAACACCCTAGCTATGGGAAGTGATTATATCCAGATACGAATGCTCTTAAAAGGAAATTTATCCAGTATATTATACACCAAAATCCTTTCCCGGGCTTCCTATTTCTTCTCTAGAAGGAGTGTTTTAACAGAGAACGTGGTCTATGAGTAGCAGTGCCTTTTTCCGCTGCCATCCACACACTCCTTCTTCCTACCTTGGCCCATAGACTAGCCCCATGCCTGATTGGTTTTCATGGTCATTCCATTCAGTGGAGTGATTTGTTCAGATAAAACAGAAAATTGAAATGGAACTGGTGCTAGATACAACACTGCCACTTTTTCTACTTTGTCAAAATGCCTCGGCTGCTCATTTTTTTCATGGCCATGAGTTGAAATAAATTAAACTTCCCAGCGGCAAAACTTCTCTGAGATCAGATTGGAATATATTGATTAGCTCTTTGAGGGCTGATGGATTGGAGGTTCTCGCTTTATAAACACATTTACAAACATGCCTTAAGAAACACTGGCTTAGCCCTGGGTAGACGGATTGTGTTTATTTAGAACTGCAGGGAAGGGCGTACCTGCAACCCCTGACTTTAACCCATCAATGTTTTCATCCTTGATCAATGGTGACAAGTGAAGTGTTGCTCACTTTCGTCACTTCTAAGACCAGCTCAAGGCCAGTGTACCCAATGCCATGTCAAGTAATATATCAAAATCTCAGGAACAACTTAGCTTGTCAAAGAATGCTAGAATATTAGAGCTCAAAGGGGATTAAGACATCATCTCCTACAGCCCATGAACCAGTACTTCTAATGATTTCACATATTCAGCTTACAACATACAGGTCTTTGGAGTCAATTTTAGAGTTAGAAAGGATCTTAATAATTTTCAGTTTCAAGGTTTAAAATTCAAATAACTAGGTTGCCAAATACATAGCCTATGCAATTGAAGTGGTTCTCTCCAGCAGGGTGGTAAGTGGCATATATGAGCTGGATCTAAATGGGGCAGCAGAATCTCTCCTCTGCATGACAGTGTCATCAAAGAATGTAGGCTCAGTATTGCCCAAAAGATTGATTTTTCCAAATAGAACCTAGATATGAGATAGGAATTTGGGATAAAGAGAGACATATAATGAGTCTCAAAGGTAATACCCATGAGCTATTGAGATGCAAAAAGTGTTCAGGAACAATTGCAATTCTTGAGCAACATGCCCTTGGCTTGTGCCCTTGTAAAATGAGGGAAACACCCAAGCACAGGGAAAAACTGTGAGACATTGTCCAGCTTCACCTTGGTCCACTCTCCCATCCATCCCTAAACTACTGCCCTTCAATCATTATTGAAGCCCCAAGCGGAGGAGGGGCATCTCACTCTGTAGATAGCCCACATTCTCCCTGAAATAAATAACTTCCTAAATAAACCTCTGTCTGTTCCTTTGTCTGGCATGTACTGAATGAAATTCGTTTCTGTCACTGTATGCAAGAGCTTCACTGGTTCGGAGTTGAATTCCCCCTCCCCTCTGGGAACTCTTCTTTGGGGCCATCTCTTCTCCCATGACACACAGACGGATATTATAAGACTAATTCCATTTCTTTTAAAGAAAATAAAACAAACAAAACAGTAACACATCCATAAAAAAAATCTCTTAAAAAAACAGATTGCAGAATGAATTTATCTAAAAGCCACAGAAATATGATCTCTGATTTATTTAATCATGAACTCATGCTGTTGAGAAAAATTAGCTGGAGAAAAATGAATACCATGAATGAAAGGCATTAACAACACTAACATAAACTTGTAGATACCAGTGGGCTGTTTTGCATACTCACTTACTGTTAGGTGGAAGATCAAGGACACTGAAATGGTAGAGGCTGGGTATAAGAAAATGCCTATGGAGGACAAGACAAGGAGATGAGTCATCATGTCTCTGTTTATGAGAAGTCTCATTACCATGACACCCCCCTTCCTCTGAGGACTTATCACCCATAATAACTCCTCCACAGACATGGTATTCTAAAATGATCAATAGGGGAAAAGTAGATTATATTCTAATTAAGTTTTCTAAAGTGAACAATGGGAGAAAATTGGATACTCTTAAGGTCAGGTATTATCAGTAACCAATGGGAGCAAATGGGGTAACATCTTCAATCCAGTCTGTATAGAGAAGAGAATACCTCACAGCTCAGCATATGACACTAATTTCTAGACACTGGGTCCTTGAGCCTCTCTCTCTTGCTCGTCCCACTCTGCCGTATCTTAAGGAGGGCTACTGCCACCTTCACCTTCAATGTACTTTGCCTGTGACTTTTGTGTGTTCTGCTTAATTCTTTCTTCAGGACACTAAGGACCCTAGACCTCACCTGGACACCCTGATGATAACATTGCTGTGGGGGATATCTAGTGATTTTAATCTCCTAATGAACTCTAGGTGCTGAGATGAAATTGTCAAACTTCGGTACCAAGAGGTTATGTAACTAAAATTCAAACTTAACTTTAAATTTCTTTTTTTGTTGTTGTTGTTTTCTCTCTCTTTTTTCTGAGCAGCAGGCTGAGTCTGTTGAAGAGTTGGGAAGAGAAAAAAGGGATCACTCTCAAGGGAGAAAGTGGGTCTTTTCAGAGAGGAGAAGAACAGTACATAACTTCTACCCTCCAATTTTACTGGGAATCTAGGGACGTTTCCAGAGAGTTCTGCCCAGGTTCACCTCTTGACTGACATCTGAGTGACATCATACTTCCAAGTCTGCACTGCTCATGACAACTCTAGGTCGCTTTGGCCCATGGTAACTGCTTCTAATTGGAACCTGATCTTACAGAGTTTAAGATTAGGAGGAATCATCCTTATCGTCCTGAGATCTGGAGTCTAGTCTATGTAAGAGTCATAAAATCCTCACCCCCTCCCCAACTTTCATTGCAGACATAGTTTTAAAATTTCTGATATCCCAGTATCTGAGTTAGTTCTCCAAAACACACTGAATGAAGAAAACAGAGACGTCACCAGTCTAAAACTATTTCTACTTCATTCCTTCCTAAGATACTGGGTCTTATGATTTACTGAGGCTTCCCCAGTCCTGTATCAAGCCAAGGTATTTGGAATAATGGATTTAAAGACCATGAAAGTCTTCAGATTTTAAGCCAATCTGTTCTACTCAAGAAGGAATGATAGTTGTAACAAATACTTTTCATTGCAGTTAATAAAATGAGTTAAAAAAAAGGTACACCTGGCTTAAGAAAATTATATTATTTATTTATTTACTTATTTATATTTTTTTATATAACAAAACATCAGGAGGTAGGCAGTTGACGGGTTTTTTTGTTTTGTTTTGTTTTTTGTTTTTTGTCATTTCAACAATATCAGGGCAGGGGTCAACAATGACCTTGGTCTTTCTCTTAAGATCAGTGAGGGCATTGAAACCTTCTTGGCTTTAGACATTTCAGAAACATTTTCACTGTTAAAGGGTGGTATCTTTCTATGTTTTTTTTTCCTTCTTTCATCAAAAAAGCAAAATCTTTCCAAAATATTTTCATAACAGACCACCCCTAGTTGCAAAAGAAGTTGATGAAAAGGGTGCACCTCTAATAAAGTTTGAGAGACATGGTATTTTAGAGTGCCAGTGAGGTAAATTAAACAGCAAATCCTCTAGAAAGGAATCCAAATTGAAACTGTTATGACCAGGCTTGAAATGAGAAGGTACACCTACATTATGGCCAGAATGCTCCATACTGCAAAAATTTGTAGTGAAAATCTTGATTGTGCAGCTTCCTAATCCTTTGGATGGTGCCTCTTATGCTATTGTGCAACTACTTGCTAGATCATCTCTGGCTCTGCCCTAGTGAGCTACTTCCACCCTTCATTGAAAAGTACCCTTTCTAATGGCTTGGAGGTGGTTATTGGATTCACAGAAGAGAGAGTTATGAAGCACATCAGGAACACTGGGGGAAAGGAGATGTGATTCTGCTCAGATTCTATTAGAGCAGAAAACATACTGGATATCAAAGGGAAATTTATGTAATGTATTCCAGCATTGTTCGAGGGAGAGCATCATGTTTTATGCAAGCAGAAGCAGTCAGGGCATGCAGTGTGAGAACTCTCCTACATGCACTGAAACAAACAATAAAACAGTGAACAGGCAATGGGCAGAAAATAAACCCTGGTTTTTATAGAGAGGGTTCACAATCCCCATTCGATACCAAGACTTCTGAGTCTAACTCAGTAAGTCTCTTTAAAAGCCGGTAAGAAGTTTCTTCTTTTGTTTACTTAGATGGATTCTAAGTGAACAAGTACCTTATCCCTTTGAAAATTGAGGCCATCCGATTTAAACAAACAGGGCAGCTTTGAATAAATGAATGAGAAGCACTGCAGTAGAGAGATAAAACAGTATTATATTCATCCCCTTTAGAAGAAAGTTTGGTGTATTCAGAAGCAAGGAAATGACAGAGAAGTCTCAGAAGACTAGGATTTTTCAACTGAAAGTCTATGGGATTGAAGTAGGGAAATGAAAAGCAGGCAGGAAAATGTAATTCTTAGAAGGATCAAGGAAGTTATAAACAGGTATTAACACCTGTAGCTGACAAAGGGGTCTCTCATCTTAAGGGACCTGAGCAAAGCCAAGACTTATGCAGAGAGCCTTTCCAGAGGTGGTGAATAAGCTGCTGGACAGACAGGAAGTTACAGAAATTTGATCTTAGTTAGTCAGTGTGATCTCTTCCTTCCTGAAAGTGTGATTTGTGTAAGGTAAATGTTCTTGGATTTTTGGCCAGTTTGGAGAGAATGTGTTGGGCAACATTAGCATCTCCCGAAAAGGATATACTCAGATTTTAAAATGAATTAGGGCTTACATTTAGCTTATGCAGTATTACTCTCTGCAAGAGTAATGATATCAACTTGCGTTCACAAAAAGATCCATCACTGAATTTCGAGTCAATTAGTCTATGCACTAATTCAATCAATTAGAAATCAAAGATGTTGTGATCCCATCTGGGTCTTACAAAGAAGCTTATATTTTCATCCCTGATCATAAATGCCTGACACACTAGTCATGTCATTTAATGTGGCACATAGGGAATAACATGGATTAATTTAAAAATTGAATTGACTAATAAAGAATACAATCTTGTATACTATTACTCATTAACTACTATTTACAAAGGGAAAGAAATGAAAAGACATGTGAGGGCATAATATTTGGGAGTAGCCTACTATGTCCTTACCATATTTCTAAATAGTTAAATATGTAATGTATTTTATCCTCACAATAAAATATTGTAAAATTGATAATTTTATCCACATATTATAAATGAACAATATGAGACATGGTGATTATATATCTTGCTCAAGCTTATATAGATTATAAAGTCTAGACTTCGGTTTTTATGACTCTAAACCATAAATTACTATGCTCTGCTATACATAACCAATATATATTTTAAAATATTGCACTAGCATATTCCAAAAGATAAATGTGATTGGCTTTCAAGCTTTTAAGTTTTCTTTTCTGTATAATTTTTACATATGTAGTCTTACCTGTTTTAAACCTAACTCTGCTAACATATAGATAAAAACACAAGGAACTTGCATACATAAAATGGGTTTCAAGTAGTGTTAATAATAACAGTAACTACTAATTGAGTGACTAGTATGAACTCTGTGTTAAACTTCTCTTTTATATCTCATTGAATCTTCAGTATAGCCTTATCTATTTATCTGCATGGTACACATGAGATGACTAAGGAACAGATAAACTAAATGATTTACTCATGCAGTTCATAGTGGGTGGACTAGGAATTTAACACATATCTGATTTGAAAGCCACCAAGTCTTAACCATAAACTATGTGCCAGACACTGTGTTGAGTCCTTGGAATGCATTGTTAAATTTATCACTCTGAATCTCCATATGTGGTAGGTATAATCATTCCTCATTCCACAGATAAACATCTTGAGACATTAGGTGAAAGAAAAGGAAAAATAAGTTTTAGAGAATTCCTCTAAATCTATTAAACTAATAGGAAAGTGTGGATTTTGTACTTTGCAAACTTATCTCTATTTTCTAATGGAAAAGTATTTCTGAATTTATAAGTCATATCCTAAGAAAGAAAACAAAAAGTAAATAAATAAATAAAACACCAATGTGCTTTCATTTGAATTACTTATTAAGAAAACATAATATATATTTTTTGACCTTTATCCATCCTCCCTAGTTTTTACCAAGGGAGGAAGTGTTACTAATCTCATTAACATGTCCAAGATTTAATGACCAGCAGTGAAGATTTATGCTCTCTTCTGTTTGACATGCTTTTTTGTTTCTGGTCTTCCAGGCCCTGAGCAGATTCTTCCTCTTTGGGCTTGTCCTGGGCAGGTCAGATCTTGCCATGTCTGCCACAGAGTTCTAATGGAACTGAGGTTGCTATATTCATCAAGGGAGATGCAGAAAGCTTTCCCACTTAGGCCTTGGGTCTGGGCCCAGTGTTTGAAAACCTCTTTAGCCAAAGAACACTTCAATAGAGTTGGTGAGAACTTTAGAGTCACTAAGAAAGAGGGCACTTGTGTCATCATTCTGGTTTTTTGCTTTTCTCTTTCTCTCACTTCAGAATCCCTCGGTGGGTGGGGGTTTTCTTTCATGGTTAATGACATCAAATCTCCACCAGGAACTTTCATGGGGCACAGTTTTATTATCCAGATGTGCAGTGAGTCAACAGTATGTAATCTTGCATCACAGACTCCCCTTGAGACAGCTCTAGGGAGGAAACCAGCCTGCTCTTAAAGGATGAGAACCTTCTATATGCCTGTATCCATCAAACTTATTAAGGCAGGCTTTCTGAGAGAATGAAAAATCTTTACTAAGTTTTCTGTTTACTTTTTTTTTTTTCACTGCAATTGGTTTAAGTGTCAGAATTTTACAGCAGGACATGAACCATCCTTGAAAGGATAAATTAAGATTCTGGAATCCTGCAAGGGAGCTGCAAGTCCAAGGGAGGTGGTTGCATCCTGGATGTCAGAAACCTTCTCTGACTGTCTTAATGATCTGAAAATGGGATAAACATCTGCTGTAGAGGAGCGACCAAGAAGGTGCAGCAATCTTTCCTGGGGTGAATGGTAACCAGGGATTTTGTTGTTGGACCAAGTACGGCTCACCATCATCTGTCACTGATGGGTTAGCTTATCTTGCCTCACTCTTGCTAACTTCAAATGCAATCCCCTTTATTTTCTTCTTTTCAAATAACAAAGTTTGAACAGTCTTAAACCCCTTTCTGACAAAATATTTCTTCTCTCTTCATCTGGCTGAAAATAGTCTTAGAAAGTTCCACATTTCACACTTCATTGGAGAAGTGTTTGTGGCCCTCTTTAAAATGCAGACTCCCAAGTGGAAAACTTATGAAACCATCATTATTCATTCACTCCTTGGTATGAATTAACTCATCAGAGCCATTACTTAGCAACACTAGGATAGCCTGGTGATTTATGATCCGAGGTGAAGGAGAACTTGTTATTGATTAATAGTAATGGCCTAGAGAATGGAAGAATGTTGAGAAGGTCATTGGACCCCTCAGAGATCAAGGGCAAAGCAAAGGGAAAGTTTCATAGCAGAGGCCTGGAGTTGGTGCTCTGGAAGCCAGTCCCCTGGATATGAATTCCTTTTTACTCTTTATCTTACCTATACCTGATGAAGTTACCGTTGTTCCTGCTGTCATAAGGCCACTCTTATTGTCACTTTAGTATTATGTGAGCGAACTCCAAAATAAAAAAAAAAGATACAATTCATATAGTTCAAGAAAAATGAGTAAGCTTTTTAAATAGAGAATATTCATCCATCCATCCATTCATTCATTCAGTTCTGGAGATTGAACCCAGAACTCTGTGCAAGCTAAACATGTGTTCTATTGCTAAGCAATAGTCACAATCTCCCAATAGAGAATTATTAGATATCATGTCCAGGTCTACGAAAAATAGCAACTTAGATTTAGTGACTACACTCAAGATATCAAATTTCTGAATCTCAGTGTTTCAGCTCTAGTATGAAACTGATGATATATGTCCCAAAAGTGGAGAAGTGGAGATTTAATATAATACATTTTGTAAAAAATCTTTATGAAACTAACAAGATTGCATTATTAAACAATGGTATAGAAAAAAAAACTCTAAAATAGAATCTGTTGCTAGATATTGATATTTCTGAGTCTTAGTTATTAATCAGACCTAAGTAAAATTATGAAAATGGAAACACTTTACAATGCTCCTTCATTCTCCTGTCTATTCATTTTTTAAGGAATTGCCAGGTACTGCGACTGGCATCCAAGTCAGAGAATGTGTGGGTCTTGGCTGGCTGGATTCACTCATCAGCCCACATAAGGAATAAGCAAATAACGTAAACAGAAATGTTAGTTTAATGCAGTTTGATCAACCGAAGAGAAGCAGCTACATTGTTTCTCCACCCATTTTTACAGCAGTGGTTATAATTTATAGAATCAAAAGCCAGGAAATATGCATATGCAGATTTAGCTAGACCATGTTAGCCAGAGAATATATCACAGTTCAGTTCTTTGGACCCGCCTTGAGCCACGGTATAGCTTTTTAGTTTCCATTCTCAGCATGAGGAAGTTCAAGAGCTAAAAACAATTTGCAGGTTTTAGTTTCAAAGAGGTTTTGCTTCAGTTCCATGAGATGGAGCAGCTTGAATGCCCATGTAAGGACTTTTCTTTTTGATTTCCGTTTGGGCCAGTTAACTATTTTAGGATGAGTGATTTATCTCTCATGTATTTTGTGTCTAAGTTCATGTCATAGGCTAAACTTTCTTTGAGCCCATACAAATATTTAGAATTCTCAAATTTGGCTGTAGGAAGTTTGAGATTGTTGGAAAAATTCCGAAGCCACAGCTTCTTCTGGATGCAGTTATAAACTAAAGGGGCTTCCAGAGAAACTAAGGCTAATGAACTTTCTTCCCACTAACTCTGAAAAGATAAAGGATGCTGTGATATACATGATCTGGAGTCATAAATGTAAACCCGGAGATGTGCTTGAAAAGTCAAATTACCATCTTCTAAGAAGGGATTGATTTCAGAAGAATAAAATTATTCATTTAATACCATATGCTTTAAATGTTTTTCAAGGGTATCTTGAAATCTTCAAGAAACTAGCACACAAGTTCCGTCTTGGTCTGTTCAGGTGGCTGTAAGTAATAAAAGTATCATCCACTGGGTGGCTGATAAAACTCAAAACTTTATTTCTCACAGTGCTGGAGGCTGGTAAGTCCAAGATTAAGACACCAGTGGATTCATTTCCGAACTCATAAACTGCCTTCTTGCTGTTACTCACAGCAGGGGAATTGGCAAGGAGTCTCTCTCATGTCTCTTTTAGAAAAAAGGACACCAATCTCACTCCTGAAGGCACTTCTCCTCATGACTTCTCAAAGGTCCCACAACCGTGATCCCATAACTTTGGGATTGGAATTTCAACATACGAATTTGGGGTGAGGGACATGAACATTCAGACTATAACTGGTTCTAAATGAGAAGGCCACTTATCAGAATGGGGAAAAAGTCAGGCCTATCCTTATACCATAGTCAGAACGTGAAACCTCACACTGACTCCAGTCATTGATCTAATCATATGTCATTGGCTCCAACAGTAATATGGAAGATGGAAGAGCAAGAGAGAGACTGAAGGGTAGGGAGTATAACCTGAGGCCAATAAAGGCCAGGAAATGGTATGAATTTAGTGGGAAGAGGGTGAACAAGGTGCTCCTTCAGAGGTCAAATGGATAGATTCCAATGTCCTAAAATGTAAGATACAAGTCTCTAGATGTGGGAAACTAGTTTATTGCATGTGAATCCTTCTGAATTTTGACACTTAAATATAATATAAATACAGCAATAACACAAACATCCACATGACTGCATCATTGGGTGGGTGCCATAGGAGGCAGGGTTTTGGAGCTAAGATCTTAAGAAGAAGGGAGACACTGTTATTTGAAGCTGCTTCATCCCCCAAGGCATGTTCAGATTAAAATAATATGGACAGAGCTGGGGAAGGTGGGAAGAAAGCAGTACTACTAGGCAGCTGAGTCCACATTTTGCCTTTGCTACAGAGGTAAGGAAATGCAAATCTGTGTTAAGAGTTACTAAGAAGCTGGGATTTGAGGGGACAAAATTCCAGAGAACAAGGAGTACAGAGAAGTCAGTCTAAATGATGATAAGTCTAAATGATGAAAAACAAAA
Organism: Marmota flaviventris; assembly: GCF_047511675.1. Taxonomy (NCBI): domain Eukaryota; kingdom Metazoa; phylum Chordata; class Mammalia; order Rodentia; family Sciuridae; genus Marmota; species Marmota flaviventris. Next base: position 88,511,047 of record NC_092510.1, read on the forward strand.
CATGGCATAAGGTAAATGAAGCCACTGAACACAGACAAGAAGAGGACTGACACAAACACAGAACGTTTAGTAATTACACTAAATATAAGTGCAATACCATTCAAAATGTAAGGACACATCTCAGAAGGGACTAAAATATACATGCTTCTTGTATCAGAAAATATTAACCAAAGGGCAAGAAACATTGAAAATGATGAGACAAAGCCATATAAAATGCAACTATGAACTAAAGAAAATTGCATAACTCTTCTAATATCTGAAAAGTAGATTAAAGAAGAACAGGAAAGTTCACGTTCTTAGTGAAACAATTATAACGTATCTCTCAGAAATGACAGAACAAATATGCAGATCAAAAATCAGTAAGGGCTCAAAAGATTTAAAGAATAAAATTAACAAACAGTAAATGTATAAAAAAGAATATTAGACTGAATAATTGAAAAATGAATACTTTTTTAAGAGCAGAAGAAACATTTAGAAATATCAACCACGCAGTAGACAACAAACGCTCAAAAAGTTTCAATGGATTCAAATAATATGCATTCTATTTGTTTGCCCACAGTCAACTTAAACTTAATATTAATGTTTTAGTCAGCTTTTTTTTGCCACTGTGACTGAAAGACCGGAACAGAACAACTATAGAGGAGGAAAGTTTATTAGAGGGCTCATGGTTTCAGATATCTTAAGGTTGGCTCCATTTCTCGGGGTTTGAGGTGAACATCGTGGCGATACAGTATGGCAGAGGGAAGCAGCTTACATCTTGATCAGTAATCAGAAAGAGAAAGCCTCACTTGCTACATACAAATATATACCCCCAAACCAAGCCCCAATCCCACATCTTCCAGCCATACCCTATCGCTACAGTTACCATTCAGTTAATCTCTATCAGGAAATATATTCACTGACTGGGAAAAGACTCTCACAATCCAATAGTTTCTGTCTGAACTTTCTTGCATTCTCTCGCACATTAACTTTTTGGGGACTCCTTACATGCAAACCATAACAAATAAAATGTAACTAAAATTACTTAAATATTTGTCTCTAAGGTTCCTTAGCTCATTTCTTGATAAGGTTATTTGCTTTTTTGTGTTAAGGTTTTTTGAGTCCTTTATATATCCTGGAGATTAGTGTTCTATCTGATGTGTGTGTGGTAAAAATTTACTTCCATTCTATAGGCTCTCTCTTCACCAGATTGACTGTTTCTTTTGTTGAGAAGAAGCTTTTCAGTTTGAATTTGTCCCATTTATTGATTTCTTGATGCTATTTCTTGTGCTATAGGAGTCTTGTTAAGGAAGTTGCATCCTACTCTGACATGATGAAGATTTGGAACTAATATTTCTTTAATTGATAAACAATCAGTAAGAAAATATATGAAAAAATGTTCAACATCTCTAGTAATTTCTAGAGAAATGCAAATCAAAACTGAAATTTCATCTCACTCCAGTCAGAATGGCAGTTATTAAGAATTCAAGCAACAGTAAGTGTTGAAGAGGATGTGGGGGAAAACGTACACTCATACACTGCTGGTGGGACTGCAAATTGGTGCAACCAATCTGGAAGCAGTATGGAGATTCCTTGGAAAAGATGGAATGGACCCACCATTTGATGCAGCTATACTACTCCTTGGTTTGTACCCAAAGGGCTTAAAAACAGCATACTACAGTGACACAGCCACATCAGTGTTTATAGTAGCACAATTCACAAAAGATAAATGGTGGAACCAAACTGATGCCTTTCAATAGATAATGGATAAAGAAACTGTGGTATATATACACAATGATATATTACTCAGCATTAAAAGATAATAAAATCATGGCATTTGCAGGTAAATGAATGGAATTAGAGAATAACATGCTAAATGATGTAAGCCAATCCCAGAAAGCCAAAGGCCAAATGTTTTCTCTGATAAGTGGATGCTGATCCATAATGGGGTTTAGGGGGAGTATTGGAGGGATGGAGGAAATTTGGATAGGGCAAAGGAGAGAGAGGAGAAGGGAGGGAAAAATGGTGGAATGAGATGGATATCGTTATCCTAGGTACATGTACGAAGACACAAATGGTGTGACTGTACTTTGTGTACAACCAGAGAAATGAAAAATTTTGCTCAATTTGTGTACTGTGAATCGAAATGCATCCTGCTGTCATGTAGAACAAATTAGAACAAATTAATAATTAATTTTTAAAAATACAAAAATATTTGTAAATTGAATATTAACCTTTAAAATAACTACATATGAAAGAAAAGTGTTCAATGGAAATTAAAATCCACAAAGTCCTACCTCCAAACTTGATGAGATATATCTCATTACATTGAAAAAGATAAACATTTTAACAATATCAATTTTCCATAAAGCAATCTGTACCTTAAATGCTCTTCTAATCAAAATGCTGGTAATATTTTTTGGATAATGGATAAGTAGAATTTAAAATTTATGTAAAATCCAAAGGACAAAAAAAATTGAAGAACAAAATTAAAGAACTTGGATTATCTAACTACCATACGTCAAGACTTAGTATATGAGTCAATTTATAATTAAGTATTAATTATAACTAATTAATTATAAATAATAATTATCATGTTATTCTCCAATTCCATTCATTACCTGCAAATGTCATGATTTTATTCTCTTTTAATTTATAATTAAGTATTATTATAGCATGATATTGAAACAAAAATTGAATAACAGAAAATAAAAGAATGAATTCAATTGTGGCATAATTATTTAGGACAAATAAATGACCACAGTGCAGTAGTAAAAAGTATTCATTCCATAACAATAGGTTTATTCAGTTGACATTATTAGTGGAAAACAGAGAAGGAATCTTAGTCTCACTTCAAAATGTGAAAAAAAGTAATCATTTTCAGGTGGATTATGGATAGAAATATGAAAGATAAATCAAAAAGTGTCTAAAACATGACCTGGAAACAAATTTTCATGAATCTGGAGTAGGTAGAGATATTTTTATGGTAAACAAAAGACGTTAACCTTAAGTTAAAAAGTAAATTATACTATGAAAATTAAAAACACATTTTTTTATTAAAATACATAATAAGAGTCAAAAGGTAAGCCACTATGTGAAAAAAGACTTTGCAGCACATCTATTTGGAATACATAAATAGAAAAATAAATAAATAAATAAATTTGTAACCAAAATAAAATTTAAAAAAATATTAAACACAGAAAACCAAATATCAAAGTGGTACATAGACTTAAAGAAGCATTCTATAAGGTAAGATATTGAAATGAAATCAATATGTGCTAAATTTCATTAGTCATGAAAAAATGCAAAAAAAATAACAATAATATTTTATTAGATACCAACTGTTACAGTTTGAATGTGAGGTGACCCCCCACACCCCCATATCTCCGCCACCACCAAAACCTCCCATGTTAATTCAGGAATGTTCCAAGGTGAGACAATCGAATCATAGAGCTGTAACCTAATGAGCCCTCCCTAGTTTGAATGGTCTGGGTGGTAATTACAGGCAGGTGAGCATGGTTGGAAGTGGTGAGTCCTGGAAAAGTTCATCTTCCTTGTGTCCCTCTGGCCTCTCTGCTTCTTAACCCTACCATGAGCTGAACTACTTTCTTCTGTTGGGCCCTTCCCTCATGGGCCTCATCTTGGGCCCACAGCAATGGATTCAGCCATCTAAAGACTGAGAACTCTGAAACCATTATCCCCAATAAACTTTTTCTCTCCTAAGCTGTTCTTGTCGGGAATTTGGGTCACAACAATGTAAACTTGTCTAACTCACCAACCATGTTCATTAAGGTCACAATGTTGGTGAGGATGTAGACCAAGTAAAACTCTCATACGATACTATTGGAAGTATTTATTTAGCAGATCAATAAAGCTAGTAATATGTAAAATGTATGAGGTACTATTCTATTCTTGGCTATATTCCTAACAGAAATGGGTAAACACAGATAGGTACAGAAATGCTCTCGGTAATATTATAGAAACCCAATACTGTGAACAACCCAAAAAATCCATAAAAGAAAGGATAAAGTATGGTATACTTATGCAAATGGATAACTATTTCATGCAGAAAAAAAGGTGAGTTACTCTCACCACATAACTTTGGGTAAGAAAAGACAGACACAGATAAAAAATACTATATTGTTCCATTAAAGACTGACCTAAATGACTGTGATACAAACACAACCATTGTTAGCAGTTTTAACTGGGAAGAGCCACAGAGGTGGTTTTTGGAATATTGGTAGTATTTCGCTTAATCAGACTGACAGTCATATAAGTTCATTTGTGAATATTTATTGGGACCATACCCATGATTTGTATATTTTTCTGTGTGCAAGCCTATATCATGCAAAAATTATGAAAATACCTATGGAATAGCATGCAAAATATTTATAGATATACAAAAAGCATGTCTGCAAGAAACAACAGGACTGGTATTATTTAGAAGAATGTTTCAACTGTTTTCTCACATTCTAGATCCATGTTTCTACACAGGATCCACAAAACAAGATAACTAACCAGTGTTTTGATTTGGGATCTTATAACTTGTAAGACTTCTGAACTCCCCCTGCATCTTAGCTCATCTCAAAACTTGGTTAATCTCTTATTTTAAATTGACAATTTATTAATTTATTTTTATTTATGAGCTTTATTATTATTATTATTATTATTATTATCATTATTATTTGCATTACAATTCTTAATACACCTTTATACCACAATTTATTATATCTCTGTACATAAGATATGTTGATGCCAAATTCACATCTTCATACATGTATTTTGTATAATGAGGGTCTCCTTCCACCATCCATGCTATTCCCCTTCTCCCTCCCTTTCCCTCTCACCCCTCTTCCCTATCTAGAGGTAATCTTCCTCCCATGCTCTCTCTCCATACCCCATTTTGAGTCACCCCCTTATATCAGAGAAGACATTCAGCAATTTTTTGGGGGATTGGCTCATTTCACTTAGCATAATCTGTTCTAATGCCATCCATTTCCCTGCAAATGCCTTGATCTTATTCTTTTTTTAGTGCTGAGTAATATTTCATTGTGTATAAATGCCACATTTTTTTTTATCCATTCATCTATTGAAGGGCATCTAGGTTGTCTCCACAGTTTAGCTATTGTGAATTGTGCTGCTATAAACATCGATGTGGCTGTGTCCTGTAGTATGCTGTTTTTAGGTCCTTTGGGCATAGTCCGAGAAGAGGAATAGCTGGGTCAAATGGTGGTTCCATTTCCAGCTTTCCAAGGAATCTCCATACTGCTTTCCAAATTGGCTGCACCAATTTGCAGTCCAACCAGCAGTGTATAAAATGTACCTTTTTTCCCCAAAACCTCGCCAGCACTTGTTGTTGTTTGTCTTCATAATGGCTGCCATTCTTACTGGAATGAGATGGTATCTTAGAGTAGTTTTAATTTGCATTTCTCTGATTGCTAGAGATGATTAGCATTTTTTTTTGTATATTTGCTGATTAATTATATATCCTCTTCTGAGAAATGTCTGTTCAGGTCCTTGGCCCATTTATTGATTGGATTATTGTTTTTTTTTTTTTTTTTTTTTTTTTTTGGTGCTTATCTTGTTGAGCTCTTTATATACCCTAGACATTAGAGCTCTATCTGATGTGTGAAGGGTAAAAATTTGTTCCCAGGATGTAGGCTCCCTATTCACCTCACATATTATTTCTTTTGCTGAGAAAAACTTTTTAGTTTGAATCCATCCCATTTGTTGATTTTTGGTTTTAATTCTTGTGCTGCAGATGCCTTATTAAGGAAGTTGGGGCCTAGCCCCATGTGATGAAGATTAGGGCCTACTTTTTCTTCTATTAGACACAAAGTCTCTGGTTTAATTCCTAGATCCTTGATGCATTTTGAGTTAACTTTTGTGCATGGTGAGAGATAGGGATTCAATTTCATTTTGTTGCATATGGATTTCCAGTTTTCCCAGCACCATTTGTTGAAGATCCTTTCTCCAGTGCATGTGTATTTGCTGATTATATGATTCTATACCTAGAAGACCCAAAAAACTCTACCAAGAAACTTCTAGAACTAGTAAAAGAATTCAGCAAAGTGGAAGGATATAAAATCAACACCCATAAATCATAGGCATTTCTGTATATCAGTGACAAATCCTCTGAAAAGCAAATAAGGAAAACTACCCCATTCACATCATCCTCAAAAAAAAAAAAATACTTGGGAATCAACTTAACAAAAAAAGGTGAAAGATCTGTCCAATGAAAACTATAGAATCCTAAAGAGAGAAATAGAAGAAGACCTTAGAAGATGGAAAGATGTACCTTGCTCATGGATAGGCAGAATTAATTAATATTATTAAAATGACCATATTACAAAAGCACTATACAGGTTCAATGTAATTCCGATCAAAATCCCAATGGCATTCCTCATAGAAATAGAAAAAGCAATCATGAAATTCAACTGGAAAAAAAAGAGACCCAGAATAGCTAAAGCAATTTTAAGCAAGAAGAGGGAAACAGGTGGTATTGCTATACCAGACCTTAAACTATACTACAGAGCAATAATAACAAAAACAGCATGATACTGGCACCAAAACAGGCTGGTAGAATAGAGGACACAGAGACCAACCCACAAAATTACAACTACCTTATATTAAATTGGCAATTTAAACCGTTTCCTTGGATAAAAGGTTAAACTTGATATTTATTGAAATCATGCTTGATTCATAAACTTGAGGTATATAATTAAACAGTTGAGGATATCAATTTCTTTTTTAAAATTTCCCCAGGCTTGTTTCAATTCTTATTCTGCCTGGTATTTGTCCTTATCAACACCTTATTTTCCTTCTGTGGAATGTTTAAAATCTCAATTAAAATAAATAAATAAAAATTAAGAAGTCTTTTTTTATTTAAAGTATTTAAATAAATACTTTATTAATTTAATAAAGTATTTATTAAATACTTTATTAATAAAGTATTTTATTAAGTATTTAAGGCATTCTAGATGCAGGCTCTCAATAGACCTCTCCTTTGTGGCCTGGACTTGACTTAACAATTTCCATACCTACCACTTGGAGTCCTTGAGATGAAGACATGTTTCCAAGATCCATAAGTAGCATTTTTAATTCATCTATCAGATCTCGATTTTAAAGTCATTTTTCTCTTGAAAGTTTTTTGTTTCTGCTAGGTTGTCCCCTAACTTAGTTTAAAGACCAAAGAACAAAAATAAGAACAAAAAGCTTACTTTCCCTACATGGTGCTGACTATAACATCTATTTAATTAAGCATTTGCTTATTGTATTTATTTCCTGCTAGATTAGGAGACCAATGAGAGCAGAACACCTTTGCTTCATTTACTATTTAATTTTCAGACTTAGTCAAGTGCCAATGATTTATTGAAAAAAGAAAAAAAAAGTATTCAATGAATAGCTGGGAATGGTGGTGCATACCTATAATCCCAGCAGCTTGAGAGGCTGATGCAGGAGGATGGCAAGTTCAAAGCCAGTATCAGCAACTTAGGGAGGCTCTAAGAAACTTAGAGATACCCTGTCTCAAATTTCTTAAAAAAGGGCTGGAGATGTGGCTCAGTGATTACGGAATAGATGAATATGCTCAATGAATGATGGAATGAATGAGTATACTCAACTGTCTTGTGGATTTCTGGTTCTATATGCCTATTTGCAGACCTAACACTCTATATTTTCAGAATGTATGATATATTTTTTGAAGCTCTTCAATGCCAATGAACTGCCTCACTTGGTTACATGATTTTAATTTAATCCTGGAAGGCAAATCTATCCCCCAATGATTGACCCACAGTCCCTATGTCGCCAGCGTCTCATCAAAGGCAGGATTTGTCAGACTCAGTGCTACTGTAGTATTATTTTGCTCCACATCATTCTCTGCTGTGGGGAGCTGACCTAAGTTCCACAGGATGTTTTAAAGCAGCCTAGCCACCTACCTACTGGGTATCGATTGTGAAGTATCTGTCTCTTTTTTCCTCCCCCTAGTTATGTCAAGCCAAAATGTCCACGCGGATCCACATAGATGTTACAAGGAAGATAAAGTCTCCATGTTTGAGAATCAGTACTACAATGAGAGTTGCACTTTTAAATAATGACATGAAATCACACTCCTATCCCAATATTCAAAGGCTTGGTTTATATGTGCATGTGGAGCTGAGCAGCCCTGATCAAGCATCAGTTTCTTTGGGTTGAAAGACGGCTGACTAAACTGCCTATCTCTGGCTTTGTAACAGTTCTTGTTTTTTTTTTTTTTTTTGGTTGTTGTTGTTTTGTTTTGTTTTTAAATTGGGGACAAAGTGCTATTTGAGGGCATGGGTGTGGACTCCAGAGAATCTGGGGTTATTGGGTATTATGCAGACTATTGTTATCCTGAAATGCCATATATATATATATATATATATATATGTCTAAATACTAGGATTATCCTTTCTCCAGCTCCCATATTGACACTGTGTTTGATGCATCCCTTAAAAGGCTCAACAGTCTCCCCAGGCTAGTAAGCTGTATGAAGTGGGAAAATAACTGAGAGACTGAAGCCTTTTATGTTACTTTATCTTTATTTTTTTTTTTTTGACCCAAACTGCCTCTCTGTGAGTGTGAATACCTACACACAACAAAGGGAAGCAACATTAGGAGACAAAAGGAAATTTCCATTTTCTGAAATTATCACAATGTAAAAAAGCTTGAATTGCCATGGAAACAGTCTAGTCACATCATATTGAATGGTTATTTTTCCAAAGGAGTCCTTGAGACACCTTTTGTTTCTTTAAAACTGGGTGGGGGTGGGCCATGTGTGTCAGAGAAGTAGAGGATGAGGGATTTTCAGTCTCTGACATCCAGAAGGTGGGCATCTGCTGAGGGGGTATGAATTCATCGGCTTCTTTCTCAGTAACTCTTTGACCCCAGAATGATTTGAATAGATGGTTTCCAGGGGAGAATGGTGAGAGGTGGAAAAGAGCAGAATGCCTTTGAAAGTAAAGATATTTTGTTTAAAGTACGTCATTGCAGTCATTTGTGCAAGGAAAGAAGAGATTCAGAGAGAATCCAAATACTTCACAATCCTTCCATCCTCAGCTGTACTTTTAATTCAGCCTGAGCCCCTGTGCACTATGAATCTAAAGCCCATTCTCATGGCCAAAGCTTGGGTCTAGGTCAACATCAACTCCCTTTGGATTACTGAAAAGAAACTTCCAATTTAGGTGAAGCATATTCAGATTCACTACTCCCCAATTATTTCTCTAACAAGCAAGAAAGGGCTTTTAAAACTGTAACATTGTATTCTTGCTCAGTTGTAGACAGCCCACTGCCTGAACTACAGAGACGGTGATTCCTCATTTCTCTCACAATATGGTCCCACTCAGACTGGTCATTTTAGCTTTGTCTGTGATTCCCAGTTCTCTAAATTCCAGCAAGGCCAAACTGTCTTACAAAATAAAACAAAACTTCATCACTTTGTCTCACCTTTATGCTATTTTCATTTCTCTTCTCCAGAAAGAAAAGACTTTGTGCATTTCTTGCTCCTCTCCCCACACCCCTTACTTCTTCCTCAAGGCCCATTCTGACCTACCACCTACTCCTGGCCTACCTGTTTGGTTTCCAAACAGACTCCTGTCCATCCACTAGACACAAAATTAAGTGAGGACTTCCTGTGCTTTCTCATCCTATTGAATGGTTATTTTCCCAAGAGTCCTTGAGACATCCTTTGTTTCTTTGAAATTGGGTGGAGATGGGTCATGTGTTTCAGAGAAGTGGGGGATGAGGGATTGTCCATCACCACCCCTCAGACAGCTGAGGGGTATTTATTCATCTGCTTCTTCCTGAATATCTATTTTACCATGTACTTGTCTTATACTGTATTGAATTTGTAATGTTTACTTTTCCATAGGATATGGAGAGGCCCTTGAAGGTAGTTCAAATTTTATCCACCTCTTTGTCTTTAGTTTCTACTGTCAAGGTATGAAATGGATGCTCGGTAATTGATTGCTGAATGAATAAATATATGAATAAGTGAATGAATTTATGAATCACTAGATAAGTTTCTATTCTAATCACAGATGAAGTTCTACATTTTTTGCCCCACTTCTGTTGTGCTACTTATAACTCTATTTCTAAATTTAAAGATTTCTTGATTATTAGGCTGTATCCCTTACTTTATTTTCTGTCTTCTACCTTGCTCTTTCTCTGCCTTCTTTCTTCTCTCTCTCTCTCTCTCTCTCTCTCTCTCTCTCTCTCTCTCTCTCTCCCCCTAAGTTCTTATTAAACACATGAATACTAAAGATTTCTTTTATGCTGGGGTCTCTACTCGGCCCTGAAGAAATGTGGATATGACTTAAATTCCAATAGGAGAACAGAAAAAAGTAACTACACCATTGAACAAGAGTGACAAATGCACTAAAAAAAATTCATCCACTGTCAGATAATAAATAAGTGTGAATCATTTTATTTCATATGATTAAGAAAGAATTTTCTGAGCATTGAGAGGACATTTAAATTTTCCTATGAAAGATAAGAAGTTTCTGGATATGTGGAAGAAGGAAGCCCAAGGAACAGGCAAAGTCCATCACTTGGGAAGGAGAGAAGGGCTGAGTACTAAATCATAAGGAGGAATTGCGAGAATGGCTGGAGAGGAATTTGACAGACTGCTAGAGGCCTGAAAAATTCCGCCTGTTGTATCTTTTGTTAAGAAGTATAGTGTTTTTAGAACAGACTTAAAAAACTGTTTTTAGTAAAAGCTTCCAATTACCTAAGTGGAACTGCTCCTCCTCCTTTTTCTTTTTATTACAGTCGTGCTTTTGTCAGAATTCTAATCCTAAGGAAGGCTTTCAACAGTTCTGCAGAAAACCTGATAGGACTATGGATGTAAAAAAAAAAAAAAAAGTTTCACAACTAACATTTCAGAGGCTACAAAGCCTTATCTGTAGCATCTGCCAATTTTTGTGGTGTAAATACTGCATCACAGCCATGTTCAGGCAACCGAGAAGACATCAATTAATTAGCAAAATTCCTGAAAAATTAGCTATGGGTTCTCATGAACCAGTAAAATGGGGCTGTGTCATATCATAATAATCCCATTTCTTCCCAAATTGATTCATGTAGAGTGGGCTTGTAATATCCTCCAGCAAGTTGTTGATGGGATGTCAGACGTGAAGATGGCTAGGAGATGCTTCCTTATTCATAGAGAGCAGCTCCTAGGAAGGGAAGATCTTTCTCTACCCTTCGGAAAGCTCATGACTATTCATGAGTTTTGTTTTTTTTGTTTTTTTACAGAATATAAGCAACCATATCAGCCTTAACCTTCACCCCAACCCTATATTGCTCTGGTACAGGCCTCGATTTGGGAACTAAACTTAAGTGGGAACAGGTGTGGCTTATTATTCCAGCAGGTTCTTCCTGATACCTGATGAGTGAGCATCAGAACATTCTAGAGATGTGCAGAAGACACTTGCCTATATGATCTTTTTATGTTTCAGAAGGGAAGAATGACATGTGGAAAAACAACATGCTATGTCAAGCATTGCATTTTTTTCTGTATTTTTGTTGGCACATTATAGTCATACACAATGGTGGGATTTGTTGTAACATACTGTTCAAACACACAATATAACAATATAATTTGGTCAATATAATTTCCCAGTACTTTCCCTTACCCTCCAATCTCTCATCTCCTGGTTCCTTTCCTCTAATATCTACTAATCTCCCTTGAATTTTTATAAGATCCCCAATCTTTCTTCTTTCTTTCCCTTTTTCCTCACTAGCTTCCAAATATGAGAGAAAACCTTCTGTATTCGGCTTATTCCTTAATATAATGTCCTCAAGTTCCATCCATATTCCTGTAAATGACATGATTTCGTTCTTCTTTGTGGCCAATAAAACTCCATCAGCTATACATACCACATTTCTTTATCCATTCATCCACTGATAGACACCTAGGCTGGTTCCATAGTTTGGATATTGTGAATAGTGCTGCTATAAACATGGGTATGCAAATATCTCTATAGTATGCACACTTTATTTCTTTAGGATAAATACTGAGGAACTCACACAGGGTTTTAATGACAGAGCTAACTCTAGAAACTATTTCTTTTATTTTTCTGTTTTTCATTGATCACTTATTATTTATCATCAACATTTATTATTACCATTTTGCTTATTATATTAAAATTAAAAAATCTATTTTAGGGAATACTAGATCAGACACATTTTGAACCCATATTGAAAATTCTCTAGTTTTTTTTTTTTTTTTAGAGTTTCAATTCAACAGAAATAATTGAAAAATCTAAATATTGTAGGGCACACATTATATTAATCGAAATAGCATAAAATGCTTCATTTTATTAGTCAATTATGACATTAATTTTCATGTTCACCATTTTAATTTTTATTATTGAGCACTGTAATTATAAGACACAGTGAATTTTTACCAACTGTATACATGTTCGCATAACAATAGCAAGAAACTGTACATTTCCAGCATCCTCAAGACTCTTGTGTCCCTATCCTATTTCTTAACCCCCACCAGCAAGTAGCTAATTTACTGATTTATAACTCTATAGATTTGTTTTCCTGTTTCCTATTTATACATTTTTCCATATGGAGTATATTCTTTTGTGTCTAGGTGTTCTTGCTCAATACTTTATTAGTGACTTTACCTCACTGCATATGGCAATAGTTCCCCTGCCCCATGAATATATCCCCTGAATTCATATCATAAATGATCTATTTGAATTTTTGTTGTTGTTGTTGTTGTTATTGGAGATTGAACTCAGAGCCTAATGCACGCTGGGCAAGTTCTCTACCACTGAATTGCATCCTCTGTCCTTTTCAAAATTTTGTTTTGAGATACAGTCTAACTAAGTTGAGACACAGTCTAACAAGTTGGCCTTCAAATTGTGTTTCTCCAGCCTCAGCATCCCAAGTGGCTGGGGGTACAGGTCTATTCCACTTTTGACAGATAGTTGAATTGCTTTCAACTTGTGGTTATAAAAAATATTAGTGCTATGAATATTTTTGTACTTACCTTTCTTTGAATTACTTTTGATATATATTTTGAAAAACAACTGCTAAATCACATTATCAGTACATATTCATCTTTAATATGAAACTGACAGTTTCCCAAAGTGATTGCACCATCCTAGAAATGCCCTGTACTCCATCTGTTCATTCTTTCTCCCTCCCCCATCAACTCCTTTGCAACCACTGATGTGTTTTACTGTCTTTATAGTGTTGCCTTTCCCAGGAATCACACAGCCTCTTCAGACTGGCTTCTTTAACTTAAAATATGCGTTTAAACTTTCTTCTTGTCTTTTGGTGAATGGTAGAATGTTATTTTTGTTGCTGAGCAATATTCCAATATTCCATCAAAATTACCATTTCACTGTTCTTATGAGTTTATGGCTCAGAAGTGAATGCTCCAATTAAACAGATCTTATCTATGTCTTTCTGTGTCTGTTTATCTCTGCAGATTTTTGTTTTCAATTTGCCCTGAGACCTCAGATCTCTCATGGGTCCAATAAAAGTTGCTGATTTTCACTTTGTTCAGCTTTTCCTTGTTGTAAGAACAGGAGTGATGATTTCTAAAGTCTTTTCATGTCAGAGCTTAAGTCAGAAGTTGTGTCACTTATTTTTTTTTTTTTGCTCATATATATTTTTCATTTCATTTCTTCTCATTTTTTTAGTTTCATTTATTGTTTTCTCTAACTTCCTTATGCCTTAGTTTCTTCCTTTTTTCTTTTAGTGTAGCAGATGCCTTCAGGGCAAATTCCGGCAGGTGTGGGTCAGTTTCCTGGGTATCCTTTCTCTATGGCAACTTGGTTCCTCCTGCCCTGATTGCTTTGACAGATCCAACCTTCAATTACTATCCTTCTGTGGTTCCTTAAACATGTGGTTGTTTGTTTGCCTCTTAGTCTTGACTTGAAAAACACTTCTGTTATAATGCAACTTTTTTATTGCAGACCTATAAGTTATGGTAAAATTGATTCATTTGTACAATTTGGTTTACTCTAGAATTATCAGCGTTTAAAAATAAGCCAAAAAGTTACACTAATTCTGCAAAATATCTGACATAGACATCTAAAAAGGTGGGTCTATTCATTTTGGCTCATGGCTTCAGGGATTTCAGTCCATGGTCACTTGGTCCCACCCCTCTGATCTTGTGGTGAGGCAGAACATTATGGAGAGAAACACATGGCAGAGCAGAGTCACTCTCTTTATGGTGGGCAGGAAGCAGAAAGAGAGAGGGTGGTGGTGGGAGACAAGGGTTTCATGGTATTGGTTATATTCAGATATGTCCTCTTTTCAATATTGAGTTCTGTGAAGCTTGCTATTTGGCAAGCCCATGGACATTATCCTGGTCTCACTAACAAAGTGACCAAGTGTATTTTGAGTAAAATTCCTTGTTAACAAATGATTGCTTCAGTGCATCTATTTAATTAAATTTAAACTAATTTGAGTCAAATAAACTCTCTTGGATTTAATATCCAGGGTTGACAATTTCTGATAGTTTCTAGTTTTAAGGACTGTGATAATTTACATAGGGACCTCAAGTGGTAGGTTGGTGGATGAGCTTAGGGTGGTCAGGAATTTGCACTTGATCTGTTGCCTACAGCAGACCTGGGATCAGTGGAATTTACCTTTATGATTTGGACCTTCAATGTTGCCCTAAAACACGTGTATTGGAGATTTGATCCCCAGTTACTAGCACCATTGAGAAGTGGTGAAGACTTCAGGAGGTGGGGCCTCATTAGATAAAGTTGGGTCAATTGGAGGATGCCATTGAAATCTGTGTTGGCACCCTTGTCTCCCACCACCACCCTCTCTCTTTCTGCTTCCTGTCCACCATAAAGAGAGTGACTCTGCTCTGCCATGTGTTTCCCTCCATGATGTTCTGCCTCACCACAAGATCAGAGGGGTAGGACCAAGTGACCATGGACTGAAATCCCTGAAGCCATGAGCCAAAATGAATAGACCCACCTTTTTAGATGTCTATGTCAGATATTTTGCACAATGACAGAAAACTGACTGGCACATCACGTTACATAGTACTTGGAGGGTTGGGCAAGGCAGAGTTTGGGCACTTTCTAGGACAGAATCTTTGACTTGAATGTCTAAAGAGCCATAAAAGTGAGATTAAATCAGTGACTACTCTGGTGAATGAACAATTCATGTCTTACCTAAGAGGATGCTCACAGTGCCAGTTGATTCTAGCCAAGGAAGGTATAACTCCTTGCCATTGTTTCTGAGCCAAAAGTCCTCAGGCTGTCAGACCACATCCACTCATGCATGGAAACAGAGAAGCAGGTGCTACTGAAATTGTGTAGATTTTAGCCAATGTTCAAGGTACAATCATGCTGAGTCCTAAAATACTAATTGTCAATTAGAAAGTTGGCAAGGAAAAAGTTAGACCAAAATGAAAAATGAAATGAAACAAAATAAAAAATAAAACCTAAAAACGAAGATAAAACAAAACAAAAATAAATAAATATACATAATCAAAGCCCTGGAGAGAGGCATAGAACATGGGATGCATAATACTTTATTCTAAAGGTTAGAGACAAATGTAACATCAGGAAAGTGTAGAAATAGATGGTGGATGTGAACAAAGCAAGAAGTAATTGTGGACATTCAAACCACATCTATTTGTTGAGTATGCCTTTTGGACTAGCTCTTCTACTGAAACTACTGGCAACAAAAATTCTCTCCAGCATCTTATCATTTTACTTGTGTCTTCATTGATAATTTCTACCAAGGCAGTTATTTCCATAATAGCAGTAATAGTAGCAATTGTAGAAACATTTCTTATTTGTACATATCATTATACCATGTACAATATTTTCACTTTCAGTCTTAATTTAGTTCTCATCAGCACTTTAAGAAAATCAAGGTAGATAATGTAACCCCAGTTACACATGAGAAAATGGTTGTTCAGTTTTGTATTGAGTAACTTACTCACAGCATAGCTATTAATTAAGTGGAGGAATCTGTAGCAGAGCAGGGGTATGCTGGATCCAGACTGTTCATTCATCCTGCAAGATACCAGTTAATTTATCACTCTAATTTGTGTTGTTCTGGATATAGCCATCCTGTTTTACTCTCTGCTCCAAGCCTTTAATTAAGACATTTTTTTCTGATTCTTTGGTGGAATGCACAATCCTGCCCTATTCCATTTCTACTTCTTTCTGACTCCTAGTTTTGATTCAAGACAACCTTTAGTCTCTGGTTTCCTAAGAACAAGCAAAATAATGGAAATACACGGGCCCACGAACCAAGTAGCCTGAATCCTTACTCTTTTTAGCTGTGTGACCTGTGAAACCTCTGATATCCACACATGCTCACCCAAAGAAGACCAACAAGAACTTCCTTACAGAGTTCTTCAGAGGGTTGAGATAGTCTGTGTTTGGATACTTTTTAAACTTTAGAGTTACTTGAAGTTAGGAGTTCTATTAAATAACAGCCTCACGTGTTCCCAAGGCCCCTGTGTCTTCAGACATAAACCACAGTTGTGGCCAAGTTGTAAGAGGGTGTTCTCTGGGCCCAATGGTCCTCTGCTTTCTACTATTTCTACTTTCCCAGACCTGTGCCAGTACCTGGCAGAAGAGATCTGTGAACACAGCCCATCTTAGGTTCACCCAGAATGCTTTCTCTTGCCAGAAAAATCCCAGCATGTCCATGTTGCACCAATTTGTAGAACTTTCATGCATCAATAAAGAGCAAATTTATAAAGATAAATTTATCTATTCTCGAGTTGGTCCATTCCATTCTTATGAGAAGGTAGCCATATCTTTTTAAACATGTTTGGTCATCCACAGAGAAGATGAGAATTCTTCCTCCCACACTTCATTTCCTTTGCCCTAATGAAAGCATTAGAAATCCTCACTGATAAAATGCTGCAAATGGGAATAAAACTGGGGCTTTCACACCTAATCCTCCCATTAGACAAAACATAAAAAACGGGGCTTCCAGCTTAGAGGTAGAGCAGTTGCCTAGCATGTGCAAAAGCCTGGGATCTATCCCCAGAACTGCAAACAAAACTGCTTGTCCTTTTCTGTTAAGGAACCTGGAGACCTTCATAGAGTGACTTAGCAATCATGCTATAGATATGGTAATGGTGGTTGCACAGGTTGCCTTCAGAGTTAAATAGACCTGGATTTGCAACCCAGGTCTGTGATTGCAAACAATATAAATGGCCCATCCTAGCACTATCACTATCGTTATATTTATAAAATAAGAACAATAATACATAACAGGAGTTTTATGAAGATTAAATGGGATACCTCTTGAAAAAAAGTTGCACTAGCAAAAGTTGATATTTAGCAAGCCTACAATAAATAGATGGTAATTTTAAGAGGGCTTCATATTTCAACTATATTATTAATTGAATCCAGCTTTAATGGTTAGTTTGAATTGCCAACTTAATTGGATTAAGAAATGCTAAAGATTAAGAGGCTTTTGGGTATACCAATGAGGGTGTGTCTAGGAATGACTGGCATGTGGGATAGCCAACTGAAGTGGAGACCCTCCCTAAGTGTGGACAGTACCATCCAATAGCTTGGTGGTTTGGAAGGAATAAAATTTGGAAGAAAAAGGAGCAGCAGCAGATTCAAGCTCAATTCTTCTTGAAAAGTTTCTTGGTTGCTGCTGTGATCAACAGGGGACATCAGATACCATTTTCTTCACTGTCCCAAAGTAGATTCTGCTATTGATTCTCCAGGGAGTTCCCAGGCTTTCAGTCCCAGATGGGAGTAGCATCATTGATCCCTCTTGTTCTGAGCCATCATCATGTTGGGGTACACAATAACTGGTTCCTCCAGCTTTCCAGAGTGCAGATGGTCATTGTAGGTTAGACAGCTTCTATTATGTAAGCCAATCTAATAAATCTCCATTTTATAATCATACCTCCTGTTGACTCTGGTCCTTTAGAGAACCCTGACTAATACCCCAGCCATAATTCTTTGAGGTGTGTCAAATAGTATCCATATTGTGTACTTAAGGGAAAAAAAAAGGAATAAAATTGTTGAGTAACTGATTCAATATTATTTAATTGGGAATCTGACAGAGCAGGTTCTCTAAACAAGGTCTTTTAACTCCAAAACTTCTGCTATTCTTTTTATTTCATACTGCCTCCTAGGACTTGCACCTCTGCTGGACATTTATACTATAAATTCTGTGGAATACGTATTGTTTGAATTACTTGAATTCCTCCTCAGATAATACTTGATTAAAAAGGAAGTATGCCTTGTTAAAACTGAAATAACTTCTTCACAGCAAAAGAAATAATCAATGAGGTGAAGAGAGAGCCTACATTTCAGAGCAAAATTTTGCCACATGCAATGTCAGAGCACTAATCTCCAAGATATATAAAGAACTCAAAAAATTTAACACCAAAAAACCCCAAACAACCCAATCAATAAATGGACTAAGGAGCTGAACAGTCACTTCTCTGAAGAAGATATACATTCAGTCAACAAGTATATAAGAAAATGTTCAACATCTCTAATCCTTAGAGAAATGCAAATCAAAACTGCTCTAAGATTTCATCTCATGCCAGTCAAAAGGGCAGTTATCAAGAATACAGACAACAGATGCTATCCTTCCTCCATTGCATGCTTTTAGCCCCTTTATCAAATATAAGATAGTTGTAGTTTTGTGGATTGGTTTCTGTGTCCTCTATTCTGTACCATTGGTCCACCCGCATGGTACCAGTACCATGCTGTTTTTGTTACTATTGCTCTGTAGAATAGTTTGAAGTCTGGTATCGCTATACCGCCTGATTCACACTTCCTGCTTAGCATTGTTTTTGCTATTCTGGGTCTTTTATTTTTCCATATGAATTTCATGATTGCTTTCTCTATTTCTACAAGAAATGCCGTTGGGATTTTGATTGGCATTGCATTAAACCTATAGAGAACTTTTGGTAATATCTCCATTTTGATGATGTTAGTTCTGCCTATCCATGAACAGGGTATATTTTTCCATCTTCTAAGATCTTCTTCTATTTCTCTCTTTAGGGTTCTGTAGTTTTCATTGTATAAGTCTTTCACCTCTTTTGTTAGGTTGATTCCCAAGTATTTTATTTTTTTTGAAGATATTTTGAATGGAGTGGTTGTCCTCATTTCCATTTCAGAGGATTTGTCGCTGATATACAGGAATGCCTTTGATTTATGCGTGTT
Organism: Marmota flaviventris; assembly: GCF_047511675.1. Lineage (NCBI taxonomy): Eukaryota > Metazoa > Chordata > Mammalia > Rodentia > Sciuridae > Marmota > Marmota flaviventris. Next base: position 88,530,192 of record NC_092510.1, read on the forward strand.
GATTTTATATCCTGCCACTTTGCTGAATTCATTTATTAGCTCTAATAGTTTCTTTGTAGAGCCTTTTGGGTCTGCTAGGTATAGAATTATATCATCTGCAAATAGTGATAATTTAAGTTCTTCTTTTCCTATTTTTATGCCTTTAATTTCTTTCGTCTGTCTAATTGCTCTGGCCAGTGTTTCGAGAACTATGTTGAACAGAAGTGGAGAGAGAGGGCATCCCTGTCTTGTTCCAGATTTTAGAGGGAATGCCTTCAGTTTTTCTCCATTCAGAATGATGCTAGCCTGAGGCTTAGCATAGATTGCTTTTACAATATTGAGGTATGTTCCTGTTATCCCTAGTTTTTCTAGAGGGATGTTATCCCTAGTTTTTCATAAAGGGATGCTCTACTTTGTCGAATGCTTTTTCCGCATCTATCGAGATGATCATATGGTTCTTATTTTTAAGTCTATTGATGTGGTGAATAACATTTATTGATTTCCGTATATTGAACCAGCCTTGCATCCCAGGGATGAATCCTACTTGATCATGGTGTACAATTTTTTTGATATGTTTTTGTATCCGATTCACCAGAATTTTATTGAGGATTTTTGCATCTAGGTTCATTAGAGATATTGGTCTGTAGTTTTCTTTCTTTGAAGTGTCTTTGTCTGGTTTAGGTATCAGGGTGATGTTGGCCTCATAGAATGAATTTGGAAGTACAACTATCTTATATTTGATAAAGGGGCTAAAAGCATGCAATGGAGGAAGGATAGCATCTTCAACAAATGGTGCTGGGAAAACTGGAAATCCATATGCAACAAAATGAAACTGAATCCCTTTCTCTCGCCATGCACAAAAGTGAATTCAAAATGGATCAAGGAGCTTGATATCAAATCAGAGATGCGCCGTCTGATAGAAGAAAAAGTTGGCTAAGATCTACAGTCGGTGGGGTCGGGCTCCAAATTCCTCAATAGGACACCCATAGCACAAAAGTTAATAACTAGAATCAACAAATGGGACTTACTCAAACTAAAAAGTTTTTTCTCATCAAAAGAAACAATAAGAGAGGTAAATAGGGAGCCTACACCCTGGGAACAAATCTTTACTCCTCACACTTCAGATAGAGCCCTAATATCCAGAGTATACAAAGAACTCAAAAAATTAGACAATAAGAGAACAAACAACCCAATCAACAAATGGGCCAAGGACCTGAACAGACACTTCTCAGAGGAGGACATACAGTCAATCAACAAGTACATGAAAAAATGCTCACCATCTCTAGCTGTCAGAGAAATGCAAATCAAAACCACCCTAAGATACCATCTCACTCCAGTAAGATTGGCAGCCATTAGGAAGTCAAACAACAACAAGTGCTGGCGAGGATGTGGGGAAAAGGGTACACTTGTACATTGCTGGTGGGACTGCAGATTGGTGCAGCCAATTTGGAAAGCAGTATGGAGATTTCTTGGAAAGCTGGGAATGGAGCCACCATTTGACCCAGCTATTCCCCTTCTTGGTCTATTCCCTAAAGACCTAAAAAGAGCATGCTACAGGGACACTGCTACATCTATGTTCATAGCAGCACAGTTCACAATAGCAAGACTGTGGAACCAACCTAGATGCCCTTCAATAGACGAATGGATAAAAAAAATGTGGCATTTATACACAATGGAGTATTACTCTGCATTAAAAAATGACAAAATCATAGAATTTACAGGGAAATGGATGGCATTAGAGCAGATTATGCTAAGTGAAGCTAGCCAATCCCTAAAAAACAAATGCCAAATGTCTTCTTTGATATAAGGAGAGTAACTAAGAACAGTGTAGGGACGAAGAGCAGGAGAAGAAAATTAACATTTAACAGGGATGAGAGGTGGGAGGGAAAGGGAGAGAGAAGGGAAATTGCATGGTAATGGAAGGAGACCCTCAGGGTTATACAGTGGAGGAGGTAGAGAGAGAGGAGGGGAGGGGAGGGGAGAGGTGGGGAGGGGGGAGGGTGGAGGATGGGAAAGGCAGCGGAGCACAACAGACACTAGTATGGCAATTTGTAAATCAATGGATGTGTAACTGATGTGATTCTGCAATCTGTGTATGGGATGAAGGTGGGAGTTCATAACCCACTTGAATCAAAGTGTGGAATATGATATGTCAAGAAATTTGTAATGTTTTGAACAACCCACAATAAAAAATTAAAAAATTTAAAAAAAAAAAGAATACAGACAACAATAAATTTTGGCAAGATGTGGTTTGAAAAAGGCACACTCATACATTCCTGGTGGGACTGTAAATTGGTGCAACCAGTCTATAAAGCAGTGTGGAGATTCCTTGGAAAACTTGAAATGGAACCACCATTTGACCCAGCTATCAGCATACTATAGTAATGCAGCCACATCAATGTTCATAGCAGCTCAATTCACAATATATAAACTGTGGAAGCAATCTAGATGCCCTTCAATAGATAAATGGATACAGAAACTGTGATATATATATACACAATGGAATATTACTCAGCATTAAAAGAGAATAAAATAATGACATTTGCAGGTCAATAGATGAAATTGTAGAATATTATGCTAAGCAAAGTAAGCCAATCCCCCAAAACAAAAGTCTGAACATTCTCTCTGATAAGTGGATGCTGATTCATAACAGGGGTGGGCATGGGAAAAATGGAGGAATTTTGGGCAAAGGAGAGGAAGAGATGGGGTATGTAAATGGAGGCAGGAAAGATGGTGGAATGAAATGAATATATTTACCCTATGTACATGTATGGTGCAAGGCTATATTGTGTACAAGACAAATGAAAAGTTGTGTTGCAATTGTGTACAATGAATCAAAATGCATTCTGCTGCATATATACCTAATTAAACTAAACAAGTTAAGTAACAAAAAAAGAAGAAATACAATTTATGTAAAATGGGGACTCTTGTCTCAAATGCTGGCATTGTATACAAATAAATGTTCCCATTGGCGTAACAATTTGTAAGGCAGAGTGACATTTTGGGCAGAGTAGTAAGAATTAAGTCAGAGAGCAGAAATCTTTATTTAAACCTTTACAAATGCTTTAATAACATTTTAAAAGACAATACTATTAATAATGGCACAACTAATGACATAATTTTACAGTATTTGGAAATTTATAAATCTGTTTTAAAACAAATTATTCATGGCAACATGTGCAAGACAGCATTAAAGAAGTTTCCAAGTAAACAGAAGGACATAGCTTTGGGCTCCCTGGAGACCTGAAGGCTGACGGAGCACTGGTACAAAAGGTCATAGCAGGAGTAGGGCCACTGCTGCTTCCTCCACCCCTCAGACACATGCACCCTTAATGACTTCACCAGTCTGCAGAGCTACCTGCTGTAATCATTCTGTCTGGTATAGCCTTGGAGCCCCAGCACAGGACACCAAGGACAGCAACAGTGGTTCTTCAAAACATCCTGTGGTCTCCAAGCCTCTAATAAGTTCCTCCAGGATGACATCAAAAATCTTACTATGCTAGCAACTCATGTATGGGCAGATGCAGGAGCAGGGAACAACAGGAGTATCTTCCAGCAGCCCAGTTCCTGCAGCAGAGAGCACCTGCAAGCCATATACCAACCATAAATGTCAGCACACCCAGCACCCTTCCCTCCACCATTCAGGTGCCTGTGAAAGTCCCTAAGGTTCAGTCCACTGTTGTGGGATTTCTGGCTATGGTAACTACCCTGATCCTGGAAAGCTGTGTCTAGGGAGGAGTTGAACTTGGCTACGGTGGTGTCCTTTGGTGCCAGAGCATTATCATTACTTTTCCTGAGGCCTTTGCCCTAGCTATGCTGATGGTATGCATGATGATTGGTCTAAAGCTGGAGATCAGCCCAGATGACTTCAGCAGGTCTATCAGTCAGCCTGAGAGACCTCATCAGCTGTCCATCCTGGTTTTGGTTAGCCACTTCTATAGACACAAAGGAGCCAGCAACAAGGTACCATAGTAGAAGGAGAATGTCAGCCCTCTGCACACTGAATTAATCCCCTGTTACCTTGGCCTCAGACTTTCCAACCTCCAGAGCTGTGAGAAGTCTATTTCTGTTTTTTTCAGTAAATTACTAAGTCTAAGATATTTTGTTACATCAGCAAAAAGAGACTGAGGTATCTGGTAATGCCTCCATTTCTCCCTCCTATGGGAGGAACACTTTTGCTGGTCACAGCTTATTGACTGATAGATTTTGTCCTTCATCACTTTGAATATGTCAACCCAGAGCCTTTTGGGTGCCAGGGTTTCTGATGAGAAATTCTTTGAGGACCTTGTGGGAAAATTATGATGAAATATCCCTTCCTTTGAGCTGCATAGGTGTAAATAATGTGTCCTATGGTGTCTTAGGGACATAGGGTGTCTTAGCGTGTCACAATGGGAGTGAAGTGAAAGCATCCTTTTGACACCAATCATTCTGAGTTGAAAGAGAGAGGAACTGAGTAACTTCAGTGTAGATATGATGAAGTCTTCAAAAACCAAACATTGCTATAGATTTTCAGATTTGAAATGAAAAAGCCAGTGAAGCATCCCACCAATTTTAATTTCTAAATAAGATAATACTAGTCTCCTTAACCTACTGAACCAAACACACTTTTGAAGTTCTTTTTTATTCACTATTAAGTTAGAAAAGGTCCTGTAGGCCAAAAAGTAAAATATCCCTTATGGATTATGCCCAGCTGTGAATGGGCCATTTTTTAACCTGATCTCATAAAGAGCCAATGTAAGGGAATTTCAAACACTACCTATTTAAGTTCCTGGCTATCTTTGGGTTTTTGTCCATATGCTTATGTGTGCAGGGAGCACTTGGTTGGTGACCTTTTGGACTTATAGAGAGTTCATTTTGTTATTTGGTGGTTTTGGTCTTTTGAGTTTGGATTTTTTTTTTTTTTGAGTTTATACTTTGGTTTTGATTTTATTTACTTTTGCTTTATTATTATTATAAATTATTGTTATTATTACTATTAGCATCCTTAGACGGTGTTGCTGATTAGGATATGGAGTGAAAGTTGTCAGACTAGTGAGACTGGCAATGTGTGGCAGGGCTTCTCAGCCACTTCTCCCATGAAGAAACCCTCACTAACCATTTTAGTGTCTTGAGGAACATCAGACAGGGAGGTTTTGCCCAGGAGAAAGTGGCCCACCATCTCCTTACTGGCAGAGAGGTGGCTATGATAATCCTGCCAAAGGTAGAGCAGAACTTCCCTATCATTGTATTCAAACTGTATATAATAGAGATTGTGGAACATCCAGATGTGATCCAACTGTTCCATATTGTTCAAATCTTTGAATATGTCTATCTCATGATGGAGCATGGAGGTGAGGAACATCTACTACACCACATAACATAGGCTGGTGACATGCATGAGGAGGAGGCCTAGAGAATATTCGGACAGATCACATGTGCCATACACTACTGCCATGAGAAGGGCATCATGCACAGAGGTCTGAAGCTGGCAAATATCCCAGAGGATACCAGAGAAAGAATCAAACTCTGGGACTTCAACCTCAGTGGAAGATCTGCAGCTGGGCAGAATATGGATGTAGTCTGTGGCACTCTCCCATAATGTGTCCCCAAAATCTACCTGCAGGAAGAATATGACTTCCTTTCAGTGGAGGTCTATAGCCTGAGTGTCATCTTGTACCTCATTGTCACGGAGTGCCATGATTTTAAAGGGACTGTCTCTTTGCAGTTAAAGGAGCAGGTCCTCCACAGGAGGTATAACATTCCCTTTTATATTTCCAGTGGACTATAAAGTGTCACCAGGAAGTTACTAACTGGACCCCATGCAGAGGCCCATGGTAAACCAAATCATGGTGTGCCCATGACTGAAGCAGGGGGAGTGATATTTATCAACACATTCTAGCAGGCTACTCCCTAACCACAATAATGAAGATCATGTTGAACATGTCTTAAGACCTACACAATATCTGGATATCTTTGGTCAACAGAAATTTTGATGATACAATAGCTACATGTCGAATGCTCCAGCACCAGAACTCACAGGAGACAGGCTGCATGTTCCTGTTCATAAAGAGGATTGGCTGTCCACCTTCTGAGGCTCTTTCCACCTTCCCTCTCCCACTAAAGAGTGCCATGAACCTTCCCTTTGTACTCCCCCCTCTCATCCTTTGAGCATCAGCTCTCTGAGAAGACAAAGCAGTCAGGGCACAAGGATGACAGAACAAACAACCTGCCTTCCATTGCTCTCTGCAGCCTGCATGTGAGGATCCCTTTCTCAGCATAGCCATCCAGCAAGTTCCCGAGACCACCCCCCCAACCCAGTTCCTGAATAAGCATCAGTAGGAGAGATGCAGAGAGCAGCAAGCTCTCCTGGGGTATGTCATCAGAAGATTAACTCCCCTTCCACCATGTAATTCCACGGTGGGACTACAGCCTGTACCCATGAAAGCACCAAGGGCTGGGAGGCGGGGACTAGTAGGATTGCCAACTTTATTCTACAAATATGTTGTTGTGTGCCATGTTATGGTGTGCTGGGGCAAGAGACAGGCCTTGGATTCAGAAACAAAGTACTCCAATGAAAGTGCTCAGTTGAGACACAGACAAAACCAAGCAGGTGAAGGGGTAAAACATCTTACTATATTTTATATATACTTTTATTAATGTCATTTTCAATTGACAAATCAAAACTGTATGCATTTATCAGGTAAAAGATGTTGTTGAACTTACTAATAAAGTTCATTTTACATGTCTCTATGAATTTTAAGTAGACAATCAAAGGACCTTGAGCTCTGAGGATCCTAACATCATGGAGTGAGCAAGGCCACACGTGGTGGATTCAAACAGCTACAGGAAGGAGGTGTGCAAACTGCCTCAGGATTCTGTGCACAGATTTCAGTCCCATGAGCACCTGGAGCTGCCTGGAAACCAGTGGGCCCCTCTGCCCCTACCTGGGAGAGACATCAGAGATTGTTTATCTTGGGATACTTTCTGCCTGTTTTTGTCTGTCCTTCTTCCTAAGTTTCTGCAATAGCAGAGACGGATTTTAATCAATTTATTTTTTCTCACAAATCTTATAATGAAATCGATGCTCCTGAACCATGATCACAAAAAATGGGTCATGATGGAGCCACGGTCATAATGGACACATTCTCCATTATAAACACACACATGCACACTCACACCCGGAAAATGTTAAAACAACCCAAATAAAAATTGGCCAAGTATTTGAATAGATAACTTTACAAAATAGGGTATCTAAATTAATCACATACAAACGTTTCTCATCCTTGTTATACAGCAGATGAATGCAAATTAAAAACCTAAATGAGGTACCACTGCACAATCACCAGAGTGAATAATTGAAAAGACTGACATTATCATTTCTTGGTGACAATGTGGAACCCCTGGAATGTTCATGTATTTACAGTGCAGTGAAAGGGTAAATTAGTTTAAAAATGTTACCTGTATCTGTTGGATTTATAGAAACTCTGTGACCTAACAATTCCATTCCTGGATTTAAATGGCTCAAACAAGTACAAGTGCCCATTGAAATAAGCTTGTCCATAGCTACTGTACTAATGATATTCCTAAACTGGTGATAAAAAAAATCTATCAATAACAGAATTAATTAGCGATCAGGCATATCCCAGAACAAACAATTTTTACATAGCAACCTGGTTGAATTTTAGGAACACAATAAAATAGAATAGAAGACACAGAGACAAACCCACATAAACACAGTTATTTCACATTTGACAAAGATGACAAAAACATATATTAGGGGAAAAATAGCTTCTTTAACACATTGTGCTGGGAAAACTGAAAATCCATATGTAGTAAAATGAAATTTAACCCTGTCTCTTATTCTGCACAAAACTTGAAGTGGATCAAAGACCTAGAAATTAGACCAGAATCCTGCACCTAATAGAGAAAAATATAGGCTCAACACTCCAACACATTGGCTCAGGAACTGACTTCCTTAACAAGACCCCTAAAGTACAAGAAGTAAAATTTTAAAAAAAATCAATAAATGAAATGGAATAGCAACAGACTAAAAAATCCTCTTCACAGCAAAGGAAAGAATGGGAGAAAATCTTTGCCACCTGCTTCTCAGATAGGGTGTTAATATCCAGGATATACAAAGAACTAAAACAAACAAACAAACAAAAAACTTAACACCAAAAAACAAAACAACAACAAAAAACAATAAATGGACAAAGGAGGTAAACAGACACATCTCAATAGAAGGAATACACATGGTCAACAGACATATGAAAACTGTTCAACATCTCTAGCAATTAGAGAAATGCAAATTAAAACTACACTGAGACTTCATCCCATTTCCGAAAGAACAGCAACAATCAAGTGACAATAAATGTTGACAAAGATGTGGGGAAACAGGTGCACTTGTGCATTGCTGGTGGGACTGAAAACTGGGGCATCCACTCCAGAAAGTATGGAGATTCCTCCAAAAACTAGGAATGGAACCACCATTTGACCCAGTCATACCACTCTTTGGTATATATCCAAAATATTTAAAATCAGCATACCACAGGGATGCAGCCACATCAATGTTTATAGCAGCTCAATTCACAACAGCTAAGCTATGGAGCCAACCTATGTGTCCTTTGAATAGATAAAGGAAATGTGCTTTATATACTCAATGGAGTATTCCTCAGCCATAAAAAGAATGACTTTATGACATTTGTCAGTAAAAGGATGGATCTAGAGACTATCAGGCTAAGTGAAATCAACCAATCCTAAAAAAAAAAGGTTGAATGTTTTCTCTGATATGTGACCAATAAGGGGTGGGGGAGAATAGAAGTTAAGTGAATTAGACAAAGGGGGATGAAGGAAAGGGAGGAGGGACAGTCCAAGGAAAGACCGTGGAATGAATCTGACAACTTTGCTCTGTACATATTTGAATACACCACAGTGAATCTCACCATCATCTACATCCACAAGAAATTAATTAAAAAGTTAAGTTATAAGTAAATGGCAGAAAAATCAATAGAGCGAAGGAACCAGGGGTTAGGGGGTGCAGGGGAAGAAGTACTGAGGACTGAATCAGAATGAGATATGTTCCATGACTTTTTAGTGATGTCAAAATGGACTCTCCTGTCATATATAAATAAAAAGAACCAATAAAGAAGAAAACTGCATAAAAATCATATCATATAACTGCTTTTGCATAAAGCTCAAGAATATGCAGACTCTCAGGGGAAATCTATGATTTTCAGAAGTCAGAACAGTGATTACCAATGAGAAGAGGGATGGAATTTGCTGAGAAAAGATATGGAGTGGTCACAAATATTGCATGGAATGTATTTATACTAGCAAGACTGGTTAAATGATATTATACTTTAAATATGTGCCTTGTATTTTTTATTTGCTAAATCTGAAGCAGGAGTCTTTGGGGATTATGTAAATATTCTCTCTATATATTTATCTGGGGGTGATTCACTCATTCAGCTTTACACTCTAGACTGGGCAATTAATTTTATATGTATGAGAAATGCAAAATAAAACTAAAATCAGGAAAAAATAAAACTAAAAATCATTTCAATGGTACTTTGATTTACTCATTGTTCTGATAAAAAAATCATCTCAAAAGTGTTAAGTTATTTTGTCCAGATCACTTTATAAATAGCAGACCCAAGTCTATAACCCAAGTTGTCTGATTCTGACACAGGGTTGGATCTGTCCTGAATCTGACTACACTTGATAACAAGGTGATCTTAGAAGATTTATTGAAAAGTTATTCAAATTAGCAAATTCATTTTCCCTTTGCTAGTTTCTTTGATAGTAAAATAATTGAACTAGATAAGATACTGAGATTGGTAACCCCCTAGTCGACATAAGCCTAACCTTATGTCTTTTCCTCTATCTTGTTTTCAAATAAGTAAACAGAGAGAAATCGTTCATCTTAGACTTTCTTTTCTGAGATAAGAAAAACATAGTAGGCAGTGTCTCCAGAAGAAGCTGTGTCTAACGTACTGAGAGTCTTGATAGTTATAATGATAACTGTAGAGAGAGAAATTCACTGAAGAGATTGACCTGAAAGTTCAGTGGAAGTAAAAAAATTGTTTGAGAATCAATTGGAAATAAAAATGGAGATATTGAACTGGGTAAGAAATGACTTGGGAGAAATATGACCATTTCCTACAAATATTTTTAGGGTTGCCATGGAGAAAATGAAGACTATTCTATTCAGTGTGACCCCAAAGCAGGAGTAGGTCCAAAGAGAGGAGATGCATCACAGTGAACAAAGAGGAAGACAGACTAGATAGAGCTCGGGCCTGAGCTGGCACCTGCAGACTGAGGGAAGCTTTTCAACATTTCCAAGCCCAAACTTTTCCATATGCAAAGCAGGAGCAAAACTTCCTATCTCACAGAGCCACTGTAGGAATTAAAGGATGAATAGAGTTGAAACATGCAGTGCTATATTGGGCATATAGTCAGAATTGATTTAATGTTGTTCTTCTGAAACTTTTTTGCTCTGTATGTGCAAACTCTTGTCTTCTCTTTCCAGTCCTCCTCTCCTTTTTTTTTCTGTTTCTCCCACTTTTCTTCTTCTTTTTGTTATCTTCTCTTCTGCCCTACATATTTGTCTCCTACCTTCCTCCTTTTTTGGTAGAATCACATATAACCACAAATGTGAAACAATTAGTAACCCATGAGTACAAAATTGCAAGACATTCTGGTAAATGACAGGGTTCGACTTGGGAGTAAGTTATCACAAGTGGTAGAGCACACAGTCATTATCTAATATAATTCAGAATCAGTCAGGTGAAACCCAGGTAAAAAGTGATGTAGAAAAATAATGTAAGAGTAGGATAAAATTGGTCAAATGGTGCTATGTGTGCGTACAAATATATCACAATGCATTCCAATTTTATATATAGCTTCAGTCCCTCTATTTAAGAATAAATAAATAGGGCCTGGGGTTGTGGCTCAGCCGTAGAGCGCTCACCTTGCATGTGCAGGGCCCTGGGTTAAACCCTCAGCACCACATAAAAATAAATAGTTAAAATAAAAATATTAAAAAAATAAAAATAAATAAATAGAAGGAAATTTTATAAAGAAGAAGAGAATCCAGGAGGAGGGAAGAGAATGGTTAAGTACTACTGATTGAAATGGAGTAAACTATGTTATGTTTATGAATATGTCAAAATGAACTCCACTATCATGTATAACTATAATGCACTAATAATATTACACTTGTACCTGGAAAAAAAGAGACAAAAGTCCACCAGCTTAAAGAATAAAGTGTTCATTGAGCTTTTACTATATTCTCAATGGAATTTTAGTTATTGAGGTAAAGAAGAATAGAAACCATTCTCAACATTAGAGAAACTTTAGGATAAATGCCAGAGGCAAAAGCTATGATTAAGCTTCAAGGATCTCCTTTGTAGGAGCTCCTTCTTGTTCTCTGAGAGTCAGTGATGATCAGCTATGCTCCCTGTGTCCTTCCTCCATGACTGCCCCTGATCTCATGTCCTCTTGTGCGCAGTGTTCCCGGAGAAGTCTTAAGAAGTTCTGCCACAGAGTGGTCCAATAGTTTGAGTTTCACACACAGTGTTCACAGATATTCCAGCTGCCCTGTGGTGAATAGGAGTTCACTGTCTTGACATGTGAGAGGGAAGTCACAAGGGGAAATGTTTTGATGACATGAATGAACAGGGCAGAAAGGGAAAGCAGTTGGGAGATAAAGCTGGGGAGTTTAGTTAAAACCAAATTATAAATTGTCTTGGTATCAGTAAAAGGAAGTATGTTTCCAAAGGATTTTTTAAGTAGAAGAAGGACGTGAGCATAGCAGAGTATAATGGTAGCCTTTGTCCTCACTGGTTTCTGGAAGGCTCGGCTCACCTCTGGTGGGGGTAAAGGAGCATCCTGGCCAGAAAGGGGCTCTGGGTCCACCTGCCTTCTCTGAAGCCAGACTCCACTGTTTGTCCATGACGTGACTGGGAGCAGGATTCTGAACATCTCTGAGTCTCAATGAATAGGCATAAAGTAAACAAACAAACAACAACAACAAAAAACCAGCCTGCAATTTTTTGGAAGGACAAATGAGGCAGGAATATGAAAGCTTTGGCCCACCTCCTCCACCACCAAAACCCCAAAACGGACAGAAACTAAAACCTAACTTTTCTTCCAGGAAGAGGATTGATTAGAAGGAGGTGAGACTGGAGGTGAAACACTAGTTAGAAGAGATGAAAACCAAGCAAAGATGGCACCTATGGAAAAGTATAACTGGGCAACTGATCTGAGAGGAAGAATGTGCGGGGCAAAGATGATGTGGGTGAGGAAAGGCCATTGAGAGGGACGAAGGGACTGGGGATGTTTAAAGACATGACATTGGGGAAAGGAGGAGGTTTATCTAACTCTTTGAAACAACTTAAGAAACAATTGAATGAAAATTATGTGTCACAATCCCAGGAAAAAATCAACAGCTGTGACAGGAATAAGGCAGTTGCAGGTTTAAATACAGCAAATAATCGCTAATGTCAGTGTTTTGCCATGAATTTGACTCAATTCCCTGAGCTCCCATTCTCTGGTGTCTTTTTTTTTTTTAACTTTTGCTTTTCACATTTAGGTCTTTATCAGGGTTTTATTTTCATGTAGTGTGAGTCAGGGGTTTTATTTTATTAGGAAAAAAATGAATTGTTCTAACATATTTTGGATGTAGTTCTGGGAATCAAATCTAGGGCCTTACACATGCTAGACAATCACTCTACCACTGAGCCACACCCCCATTCCCTCTCATGTCTTACTTGAAATTATTAGAAGACATAGTCACTTAGACCATAGGTCAGACTCTTACATCTCTTCTTCAAGCCACTGTCCAATCCTATGAGAGGTTGAATGGATTCTCAAAGAAGAGAGTGTCATCTACTACCTTTGGGGATGTTATCAATTTCAAACAAACAAAGGGTGCATAGAAGCAGCAAGATAAAAATGGAAATTAAGTGCCTTCCATTCTGAAGTCCTACATGATCATCAAAGTTCAGACTTAGTAACTGATGGCTGTCTTAGCTGTCACCTCTGATACTTCTCGTATTTATTTGGTCCCAGTTTATTCACAATATACACCTCATGAGGTTCTCTCAGCACTCACAGGTGCAAAGCTGCAATAACCCAGCAGGTGGATATAAAATTGCTCTCATTGAAAGAATGGAAGGGATTTTTGTAACCTCCAGTTCACCATTGTACAGATTGCCTTGTGTATAAGAACAATCAACAAGTGTAGTAGCTTGAAATTGGCATGGGAGCAGTTAAAAAAAGAAAAATCAGAATTTTGAGACTCAGTATGGTTACTTGTGCTTACTAGCATGTTGGAACTGAAAGTTCCCAGGTTCTGGGATGAAGTGATGTGGTTAGGAATCTTGTTAGAACATTTTCCACCTGTTATGGTTGGTTGCTAAGCAACCTGCTTAAACAGATGCCCTTGGCCTCAGGTAATGGATTGATTTGGAGAAATATAGACAAGAATTACATAGACAAGTAATCCCAAACAGGAAAGTAGGGTCATAGCCATCTGCTTCTTCCTGCAGGCCCACTTAATAGGCCTTGTGCAATCCGAGGGCCATATTGGCTGTGGCAGGACCTTATCGGGAGCATTGCTCAGATGGACAATGTTGCATAAGAAAAATTCAGCCAAGGAAACAGTCAAGAGTGCCTGTCACAAAGGGCATTTGTATGGAGCTTCTCACATAAGGCACTTGGAATCCTAGAAAAGGCACTGAGTGCTTAGTCAGAGGCCACAGTCTTGCTAAACTGTATATGCACATCAGTTAAATGCTAGCAGACATGAAGGACTCTCAGGGTTTATCTGAAGAATACATGAGAAAATACATGCTGAGGTATTTTGGAACTGTGAAATACCACACAAATGCTAAGTGTAATAATTGAGTTTTATGCATGAGTAAATAAATAAAATGGATACACCTGTTTGCCAGGTAAGTTGCATACTATTTCACTCTTACTATACACATCCTACAATTACCACTGGCTACACATATAAAGCCCTTAAAAAGCTATTTGTTTCTTACTGTGATTGGCCTCGAATGGACATCTTGCTAATGTTTTCTCATTCAATGTTCACAAGATACTATGAACTGGTAGACATGATTCCTCCTGCTATGAGGAAGAAACTAAGGCTCAGAGAGATCAAGTAACTTTTCCAAGGTATGTGGTAGATCTGAAAGATTCACCCAGATCTGTCTAAGGCCAAAGATGCCATACTTAATCCCTGCTCATATGCATTCTTTCTCTAAAAGCATCTTTGTGTATACATCAAGTTGTTTTTTTCTTTCTCCAAACCTTTGCAAAACTTTGTCTTAGGCAACTATATTCATCCAGGTAATTTTTTGAATAGCTTCTCTTGATAAGTCACCTTCTGAGAGCAGTAGCTTCAAAGATGATAAGAATCATACCTCTTAACTAATCAGTACAGTCTCAGTAGGTTAGTGTAACGTTTTTTTCTCTCTCATTATGTATATATAACTCTTCATGGGTTAATATGTAGTTAGTGTAGTGTAGTTCCTTAGAGACTCAGACTTCTAAGTCTTACACTTTGTGTGTGGGTGTGTGTGTGCATGTGTGCGTGTGTGTAGTGTGTTGAGGCAGGGGAAGTGGGAGCATTGGAATTCCTGCATGCACTCTTCAGTTCTTTACTGCTTGGACCTAGAAGGGACACACACTATTTTGGCTCATATTTCCTTGGTAAGGACCAATCACATGGTGCTGCCAAACTGAATGAGAATGCAGAATTCAGGTGAATAAAAGGGATCTCTCCACCATGTCTTCAGTACCTTCATACTCAAGGTACTCAGAGTTCAGTGGCATTTTCTAGAAGATAAGTGTCACAAGACAGTGAAATTTGTTTAGTCCCAAGTCCTTTGGACAAATCATGGTATGTAGTCAACTCTTGATACTTATTTTCTGATTGAATTAATTACTGTGGAGAGGCATAGCCGTAGTTATTTTGATTATTTGTATGCATGTGTTTTGTCCCTTCATCAACTGTGCAGGCTTTTAGGCAATCATCTGTCTTGTACCTCTTCATCTCCCTACTTTCCTCCACCTCGCAAATCATTTTACATATGGAAGAAAGTGAATGAGTATGTATTAAGTGAACACATCATGCATTCTTGAGCTTTGTGGAGAGCTGTTGTCCGTCCCACCTCACCACAGGGTACTTGGAAAGATGCATTATATTTTCACATATACCACGTGATTTAACACCTGCTATTTACACTCTGCCTTATAGTGGCTTACAAATGTCATTAATCCAACTTTGGAGATGAAATGTGTTGAGATCCACAGCCAAAGGGGCCCCAGCAAACTTTCAGACTGCCAGCTGATGATTGGCTCACAGCAGCCCCAGCAACTTCTAGCTGATTGGCTCCTCTTCGGTGATGCTCATTGGGCTGTTTCCCTGCCCTTTCAGACCACGGAGCTGCTCATCGGGGGACTTTTTTGGCTCTGCCCACGCGACCCAGCCAATTGGCCTCAAGAGCAAGAGGATTGTGGGAGGTGGAGAGGCTTGTGTTTGGAGGGAGAGGCTTGTGGGAAGCCGGTGGTGGCAGTTGGGCTCTGAAGGTTTTCCTGAGGAGCTTTTTTGTTTGGCATGTGTGGTTCTAAAAATAAAGTTTGTTTCTTTTGACAAGTAGCTCCTGAATCGTGCCCAGCCAGACTGTGGCAGAAATGGATGTGGCTGGCTGCCTTCCTGCCTTCCTTTTCCCCTCCCTTCCTTTATCTGTCTCTTTTTCTTCCTGTCTCAGTCTCTGGGTTTTTGGCTCCGTATGTCTCTGTTCAACTTAATCTCTCTCTCTCTCTCTCTCTCTCTCTCTCTCTCTCTCTCTCTCTCTTGCCCTCTCTCCCTCCCTCCCTCCTTCTCTTAATTTGCTCATGGTATAAGAATCAAGGGTATGTTCTCCAGGTTAAATTGTTTCAAGTCTTAGAAAAGTCCCTGTTGGCTCAATATAAAGAAAACAATCATGACTTGGCCATTTCTAAAATTGAAGAATTTGTAAGAAACCAATTAAGTCCTTTTTTTTTCCTTCTGTGAGGTCACAGAGCACAGAATACGGTACATGTATAATTAGTGTTAAGGTCTCATGTATCTGGGACAAAAATCATGCCTATCTTCCTTGGTGGCCAGTCATTCTTACCCAAGATATCCAATTGCTAAGAAAAAGCCCATCACAAGCATAGATTTTCATTAATGCTTTATTTCTGGGTTTCTTTCAAACAATTCTAGCTGACTTAAAAACATATGACAGTATATAGAGTTAAAAATGAACAATGGGATTTAGTAGTCAAATATGTTATATTTGGGTCTGGTTGAATGGCATTGGGAAAATAAATATCTATTTTATTATATTAAATATTGTATTTAAATAATATGAGGATGATGCTGAGTATCCCAAGGTCCCTAGGAACTATTTAAATGAAATTTTATATACATATATTTCAGACCAGCATGTTGTCTACGGGAAGCATGTGATAAATCATAGCAGAGAAATGAAAAGAAAGTACTGATGGTAATTCCTGATATAATATTGGGTGTCAAAGTTTCCTGTTCAATTATAGCCAATGAAACAACCTTGCCTCAAATTGATTCTATTTCTGTAGCTGCTCCTTTTACAATGAAACTCCAGTTATGTCTCCACTTTCAAAATCAGATCCAATTAACATCTACAAGGAAACTGTGATACTATTGTGTGCAGCTATGAGTAAGAGAATCTTCTTGCAAATAGTAGCTAAAACAAATTAAAAGTTCATTTTGATCTTGTACAAAAGAATTCTGGACATTGATAGCCTCCAGCTCACAAGGTCATTGGGAACTTGGCTTTTTCCAGCTATTCACTCTGCCATCTTCATAACTTAAAATGACTCGCAAAACTCCAACCATCACATATGTATTCTAGGAAGGAAGAAGAAAAAGCCAATGGGGATAGAATCCTTTTAGAAATGATTTTGGAAACCTTTTGTTAACTATGAATAAGGATGAATGGAAGCGGGGATTCGGAGCAGGTCTTCAGCTCAGTAACCATTCTTCATTCGCTGAGTCAATGTTTATTGACCATCTCTTCTGTGTCAGGCATTGTGCTGGATTGCAAAAGACACTATGGCAGACCCTACCCACCCCTATTATGAGCTAAGAAGAGGTAACAGATGATACATGTTAGGTGTGCATATTCATGTCCTATATAGCCAGGATATAAATACCAGAAGAACAGTACCAATAGAATCAGAAGCCAGCAGCCATGCTGCTGCTGGAAGCCTGGTGATCACAAGAAAGTGTAGGATCAAAAGAAATAAATAGTGTCACACCAGATTTCAGACAGTTTTTCCAGTCTTAAATTTCCCATTTTAAATACTAATGTGGTTTTTCCAAGTGATGAATTACAATGATAAATCTAATAATTTTATTGCCAAGCATATATTTTTAAGTTTTTATTAATGCATTGTAGCTAGATAGAATAGTGGGCTTCACTTTGATATAATAACACATGCATGAAATATAATTTTCTCTATGGCAGTCCCCAGTGCCTCTATGGGTCTAAGGTAAATAGGGATAATATTCCAGACTTTTGTTACTTCTTTATAGTGGTATCACACATCTCAATTCTTCTCCAAGTGACTGTTCCGTGCCTTTTTCCTTTTGCCATTCTGGACAGAATGTTTTTCCTATTCCAGTGAAAAGCCTGGCCATGTGACTTGGTTTGGCCTATAGGAGGCCAGCAGGCACGATGTGAATAGAACCATTAAGTGTGTTTATGGGGTTTGCCTGCTTCTCTTAGGACCATGCCATCTGGCATGAGAACATGCCCTGTGCAGCTTCTGGTCACAGAATGAGGAAACATCTTGAACAGATGTGAATGTACATAAGACCAAGTGCCAACTCCATCAATCGCAGCAGAATCACAGGCAACCCATAGACTTGAGAAATAAACTTCTTATAATCCACTGAAATTTGAAATTGTTTACTATACAAGGTTATCACTGAAATATAAAATGCTCCTGTTTTCCCTTTATGTCTCATTTGATTCCAGTTACAGTCATGGATGCCATATTTATTTTTGAGATAAGTGTTGGAGATAATTATAAGTTGTGTAATTTAATTGAAGTCACAGAGCTAAAAGATATAGAAGAACCAGAGATACACTGATGTTACTGGCCTCAAAGACTTATATCTTTCTAGTTTCCTGAGCAACAATTCTTACAAGTTCTGTCCATCAATTCTCATGGTGTTGTTACAACAATCACATAAGGTAATATAATAAAAATATCTTTGTCCAGAATGGGAAATTTCTGACTTTTAGTGTATGACTTTCAAAAAGATCTAATATTACTGGATTTAGGGTTAAAAACATGACACAGGTGTTGCTACTCAGAATACTGGAGAACCCTGGTTAAAATGATCGTTGGCCGGTCAGGCAAATGCCAAGGACAGAACAATCAGAAACTTGAAACCATCCCTAATAACCACTTCTTTTTTTCTGAGTTAGTGGGCACTGAGGCCCAGGTAAGCTCTGTGCTGCCCATGGTACCTTGGCTAAGCCTTGGAAGAAAACCTGCTTGAGAAGGAAGCCACACAGAGGAAACCACATCTGAAAAATCACCACCAAAGTAGCAAGTTGAGGATGATCAAGAGGAGGCTTCATCAGTTCAATCTCTGGATGCTGCCATTCCTGTCTGTCTTGCAACCAGGGATATCACAAAATATCAAAGAGAGACCAAATAAATGCATAAAATGTAAATTTAAGTATCATATAAGTACAGATTTTACAAATGTATTTTTTCTTAATTTTGGCTAAACCAAGAAAATGGGGGGAGAAGGTATCTGATATCAAGTACATGAAATGATGATGAGCTTTTGCTTTTGAGTTAAATAAACCTTCTTTGGAATCCCATATTTTAGCTACCATCTTTTAGCCTTCTGCCTTTGAAAATTCTTGGTTACAAACATAGCCAGGTTAATTAAAGGGTTGATATTGCTGGAGTCAGATCATCAAAGATTCTTCCTAATTACTCCCAAATTTTGCTTACCTTCTAAAGGGCAACCAAAGTTATTTCTGGAAAAGTTAATTTCTAGAATATCATCCCCTCCCCACTCCTTAAAAAATAGAATAAAATAAAATCCCTGACTACGCTTATTTGAAAACTTACAAATAGAGATTTTACTTTTGGCCATATTATTTTAAATTTCTGCTATGTGCATCCCAGTGACCTTCTCTACTCTTGAGTAACCAAAGATGGCTCTGTTGGAGGGAATGGACACAGTTCATAATGGTGGCATATCCGCTATCCTTTTAAATCACATACTGTAGAGCTGATTGGAGAGAACAGCTTGATGATTGGATGCCCTCCTTTGAAACAATCTCTTCCACTTGGCTCCTGCCTCTCAGAGCTTGCCTTCCTGCATGACATCTCTTTATCTAGTTCTCAAGTATTTTCAAGTAGCGAGGGGTTTGGTAGAAGAAAGTGGGATGTGCTGACTACCAGGGAGTAGATATCAGCATCTAGCTAATGACATTTGCTGAAATTGCTTTGGAGCACTGAGGAAATAGAACTAGAACATTTTCTTATCACAGGAGGCCTGGGAAGACAACACAGAATCTAAGCCTTGGGAGGGAAAGAGGTAATTCCAATACATGGACATTCACCCTCTCAAGACACCAGGAGGAAATGAAGAGAGTGAGATGTGTAAGAAATGTAGTGTGCTCTCATACCTTTGGTTAATAGCCAAAATCACATGACTAGCAACTTGAGCAGCAGAAGTTGAGATAGGGTTTATTTGATGCTACAACATACTCACTTGATAGCCGACACACATACATTTATCAATTCGTGCTAGAAATTGCTTTTGGAATTCAAAATACTTATTCAAAATTCTCTTTTAGTATTTCCCAGTGAAAGTCTTTTGGATATTAATATTTAGTTTTCATGTTCCTGATAGTACTTTCTGGGTTACATCTCTCTAAGCATTTAATATGTCTTTGAAAATGCAGTTCATGTGGCCACAATTATAAAGATGTGATAACAATAATCATAATGATGGCCTGCATTTCCACCACATATTTAATAGGTAGCTGCTACACTCAAGACACAAATTGCTATCTCTAGGTGCTTAGGGTACAGAGGTTAACACAATAGACAGGAGCAACTTCTGACATGTATCTCACATTTTAGTGGAGGGGGTACAGATAAGCCAAACAAGTTTCCCAAGCAAATAAAAGCAAAATAAATGCTTTACAATATCTGAGAAGAGAATAATTGTATGGGAGAAAAAAAAATAAAGCACAGCATGTTATCATGCTGTTAGCCAAATACTTGTGTTTCAGCCTAGAAAAACAGAAAAATGGCAGCATTTTCTTGCTGTCCCTCGTGATCTGGCTAATGAACTGCTTGCTACTGTGATATGTATTGCTTAGAGGCCAGCACATTCAAGTGCCAGAGTTTCAGGCCAGAGTTTCAGCCCAGAGTTCACTTCTACATCTTGCAGAAGAACCAGTAAAGGTCAAGATGTTGACCACTGCCCTGTCATCCTGTGTTTCAGAATGACCAGAGTCAACCTTGATGGACAAGCAGAATAAGAGAAAATACAACTTGTTCTTTTAATCCACTAATGCTTGAATGCTTGAGGGTTTTACTTTTGTATTTTTTTATATTACATTTTGTGATTAAGGATATCTTGATAGATGCATGCTACCTTGGAGATATTATAACACATTCTATATAAGTCACATAATTTAATCAATATGACAATGCTGCAAGATACATATTATTTACACAGTATTCAAATTGCCTTTTGATATATAACAAACAGCCTTAGAACCCAGTGAATGAAAACAATTTAATATCATCTCTGAAGGTTCTATAATTGCAGTTAGTTGTTGGCTGGGACCAACTGCAGTCATATGAAGTCCTGACGTGGCTGCATATCCAAGTTGACTCATACGTTGATGCCACTTTGGGGCTGAGGAATCAGAAGGGATGTCACCTGAAATTCCTTCATGTGGCTTGTTCTAGGGCTTTTCAAGCATGGAAACTGGTTTGCTTGATGAAAGATTCCGTAAGACACAGGGAAAAGCCGTAGGTCTCATTATGACCTTGATTGGAAGTCCTGGAATATACCTTCTACCATATTCTAACAGTAAAGCAAGTCATTAATGCTAACCCTAGGTTGAAGAGAAGAAAAATTAGACATGTGTCTTGATATAATGCACAACATACTTGTACAAGAAGGGAAGGAATTGAAGTTGGCTATCTTTGGAATCTTCTTTGTTACATGCAGTTTATAAGCTACAATCCTTTAATTTTTTGGTGAGCTTAAAATATATAAGAATTTTAAATACTTTATCTCATGAAAACCCACCTATTTGGGTGGAGATTGAAGCTGGGCAGGGCATGGTGTTTGATAGTCTGTCTATAGGTCTTATGTGTCAATGTCAACCCAAAACAAAGAGTCTTAGCAAAATGAAATTACTTTTTTTTTTTTTCATTTTGCAAGTACAAACTTTTTCAGGCTGAAGTTTGTTTGTTATAATTACTCAGGGATTAAGATCAAGAAAATTTCACTCATTAGACTGTTCTTAATGCATGTCTAGTATCAGCATAGCAAAAGAAGAAAGCATAGTAGCTGACAGTCTGTATCACAAAGCTTCCCTCTTGGTGTGGCAAACATCATTTTACTAACCTTCCATAGGCCAATGCAATCTGTACAGCCCTATCTAAATTCCTGCCAGGTTCTTAGAAAGTATATCAAAATGTTTTGAAATAGCTCTAATACCTCCACACTATGTCACCTGAATTCTTGTTCATTCAGATTAAATTAGAGACAACAGGGAACTTAAGAACCACTTTTATCTTTTCACATTTGCTTAAATGTTTATTAATTTTCAAAGGCTGGTAGTTTTGTGGTCGGCACCATAATTGCATTAATATTGATATACAACTTCATAGCTGTATACGCATATGTACAGTTGCATAAATTTACATGCATAAGATACATATGAAGCTTTTGCATACCTATATTTTGTGACTTTTTAAATTTCAAATTAGGAAGAGGAGTTATTTGCTCTGATTTATCCATTAAAAAGTAAAGGGTCAGAAAGTAAAACGATTGACTCAAAGTGGCATTTGAAGGTCTAAAAGCCCGCAAAGCATCATTTCCCTCTATACAAGAGATCCCATAATTGAGATTCTACTGAGATTTTTAAGTATCACAGGAAGCCTGTGAAACTGCACTAGTGGAGTGTGTGTGTGTGTGTGTGTGTGTGATCTCTGTGTTTTCTTGGGTGTTTTAGATTTGCCAAATCATTTTGTGAACAATTAATAGATGGGCACTTGAGATCAGAATGTTATTGATTCACCTGGTTCTTGTAGATGGAATCTGTCTTTACTTCATTGTACAGAGTTCAAAAGCAGACAATGTGAGGCATCCTAGACCTTCTCACTTCCAGGTTTCAGAATCAAACTCTGTGCTGACTTATGCTTCTGTCTCTTGCCCTGGACTGTTAAATGAGCTCTCTTCACAGGAAGCAATGAACAAGAAATTTCTTGTTTTTATGCTATGTCCATCATTTCCAGTGTGACTCACATCTCACTGGGTGGCAGAACTTCCCCATGTCCTGAAGAAGATTCTACATGTACTCAGACCATCACGCACTGATTTCACACCTTTAGTTTGTTTCCATTAAATAATCATTTCATTTTAAATCTTTATTTACACTTTCTAGGATCACTTCAACTCAATTTGCAAATTGGTGGTTTGAAAATATCTGAAACACAGGGTTCAGGTCACTTTCATTCCATGGTTATTTACTGCATACCTACTTTGTGCAATACAGCAATACAAGACATTGTAAGAATGAGGTTTGAGCCGTGCTGTTCTTGCACGAAAGTCGTCTAAAAATTAGCATAGGTGAATGAATATGTCAGAGAGTCAAACTGACCTGGTTTGAGTTGCTCTTTGCCTGCTGGCTGTGTGACTTAACATTTTTTGAGTTTCAGTGATTTTTAGCTATAAAGATGGGGAAAGTGAAACACATGAGAGACTTATTGTGAATATCTCACAAGATAATTCATGCAAAATATCACATCAAATTGAGCCGTAACATAGGTGGAAGTATACAGATGAGGAAAGGCACATGACATATTCAAAGAATTCATTTTGAATATAATAAAATAACCAGAAGGAAGTTGTAAGAAGAAGCAAGATCAGAAAATGAAACCAATCCTAAAAGTTCAGACACACCTTGGGCTGGATCTTAAGTTCAGAGGACAGCCAATGAAATGTTGAGATAAGATTAGGAAGAAAGAACATAATCAATTTTAAACTTTTTATTTTGAAGTTGTCTAAAACTTGGCAAGAAATTGCAAGAATATTACAAAGACTTTCAATGTCCTTCATCCAGCTTCCCCCAATGGAGGCATCCCACAGGACTACAGCACAACATTAAAATCATGAAACTGTTACCAGTACAATACTATTACCTAAACTGAAAAGCTTATTTAAGTTTCAATGACTTTTACATGTACTCTTTTTTCACTCTTTTGGGGGTCAATTTTGTCACATGTATTGATTAGTATAACCTCCAACACAATCAAGATCCACTACAAAGATAATCTCTGGGGCAACCTCTTCAAACTCACGCTTTCCCACTACCAAAACCTCTGGCAGCCACCGAGACTCTGCTCCACCACTATAATTTTGTCACTGTGAGAGGGTTATGTAAACAGAACACTCAGCATTGAACTCTTGAGATCCAGATACTTAGAGGAATTGAACTGTGTTATTCCATGAATGTACCACACATTGTCAATCCATTAGCTCACTGAAATAAATACATTTGAGTTGTTTTATTTTTGAGATGTTACCAATAAGGCTGATGTGAAAATTCTGTTACAGATTCTTGTGTGGGCACATGTGAATCTTAGTTTTGAAAGGAAAGAAAAGGAAATGCTTAGATTGTTTTAAGAAATAATTTTTCAAGGGAAAGAGAAACTGCTTGTGTGTTCTTATGTTAATCCTTTTAAGGATGGGGTGCTGAATTAGGGCAGTGAATTAGGGTAATTGAGGTTTGGGAAAAGCCCTTATTAAAGTAGGAATAATTGATCTTATAGATTCCTTAGATACAAGTAGCGGTAGTTTGGATGGTGTGGATAGAAGGTGGCTTTAAAGTGCCTGGTTGAAGGATGATCCTGCTATGAACTAAAAGATGTAAGGGTGAGTTTGTATGTAGATGGAATAAAGGAGTATATTTTAGTACTTTGGAAAGGACAGTAGAGTATATGCAGGTGGAAATATACGGGAGGCATTTAAAGATTTGACTCTACTCAACAATGGGACCAATGTTGGCAACACAGGTATCCAAGTCATCACTATGGAAGGTCTAGAGTCAGCCATAGTCATAGAGAAGATAGCTAAGGAAGCTGGGTGAACATGGCAATGGGAAGAAATGAGATAAAATTTCCATGTGACTGTTGCTTCTGGTTTACAACAAGACTTTCTGGATTTTATGCATCTAGGTGTGCAAGACGACTTTATCCTTCAATTTGTGTTCTGTAGAAGTTCACAACTCTCTCCCACAAATCCCCAAGGCATGCTTTCCCATGCTAACTTCTGACACTGGTTGAGTGTTTCTATATGAGCTGTTGCTTCTGATACTTTATTTTGACTCAGATTTCATGGCCAACCTTCATCTGATCCTATCAACCATGTGTTCCTGAACCTAGCAGAATAAAATAAGTAAACACCAATAGGCATGGCAAAACTTTTATAAAAAACTAATTAATATCCTTGTAATAAACATTAATTCATCTATTATTAATTATCTAAATAATTATTTAGATACTTTAAGAAAATCATCTTTTGTGCAATTAAATAATTAATGAACACAATTTTTATTTAGAAGTGTTTCCCACAGTTTGACATATTATCAGAATTTTGTAGTTTTATGATGTATGTCATTTTGGAGAGCTGGAAGTAGAATGATTTATTCAAAAATGAATTCAGCAGGTCTGGGCTTGTAGCTCAGTGGGAGAGCACTCACCTCACATGTGGAAGGCACTAGGTTCGAACCTCAGCACCACATAGAAATAAAATAAAGGTATTATGTCCATCTACAACTAAAAAAAAGTACTAAACAAAATCAACTCAGCTAATGAAATTTGTGGTCGAGAAAACTGAGTGAATTTTTATTAGTCTCAGTTTCTCTATCTCTGAACTTGGCAGAAGATCTAGGTCACTTGCATAAAAAGATGCTTGAAGGGTAAGAAAAGGTAGGATTTCTAATGAGGAAAAGGAAGGAAAATCATAAATGACCAAAATATTAGTCATCTTTACAACAATATAATAATTATTTCATTCCTTTCTTTTTTCATTCCAGAATCATTTACTATATATCTTACTTTCTAAAAAAAGAGAAGTATTTAAAATACATTCACGTCTTCCTATTACCCTAAGAATAAAATTATTATTATTACTATTATTATTATTACTACTACTACTACTACTACTATTTGTAGAGCCATTTCTTTTCTGGCCCATGTCTTCTAAATCAAGTAAATCCCAGGGATAGCTCATCAGGTCAGCGTCCCACATACTGCTTTTCCTGAAATATTGCCCCCTGCCTCTTTACCTTGTCCACCAAAACAAGGCTTCTCTGGATTGTGTCCATGAAAGATTCTCCAAAGGGAATATTGTTTGTGCTTCTATGTTAACCTTTATTGTTCTATGATACAGCAATCATCACTCTTTATTTCATTTCTATTTAGTTATGGAGTTTATACTTTCATTATTTCTTATTTTTTTTCCAGAGGCTGTTTGTTTTTTCTCTATTTTAAGTGTACATGAAGGTACAATTTCTTTATGCATACATACTTGTTCACAAAATAGCAATATAACTTGAGTACAGAGATCATACCCACCATTCTTATTTACCACCATATCTCCAGTTTCTAGAACAATCTTTGGAGAATAAGAATGCATAGCCCATCTTTAGGAAATGTAAGATGTGTAGGGAAGGGAGGGACATAATCATTTCTTCCAGACATTGCCGGCTGAAAAGCTTTCTTAAAGGTAGATTTATTTATTTATTCAAATATTAGGAAAGTCTCAGGTTGAATTCTTGAATTCCTTTAGGATGGTTTGGGCGTGTTTTTAATGGATGGATTTCTGTGGCCACTAGTTCAGTAGCAGACTCACTGTTTGACCCAGCAAACTCTACAACCAAATTAACTCCAGGCACAAAGGCAATGGGTTAAATGCCTGCGGTGGAGTTCAGCAACCACAGAGCCAGATTTATGGGGCAGTGTTTACAATGAAGAGACACGGCCTATTTTTATTTGATCTGCACCATCCAAAAAGAAAATTGGAATTATAATTAAAGCAAGGGAAATGATAACTTAAGCATCGATTTTCCCATAAATGTGCCAGCCCTCAAAACAGTGTCTGGTCTCTATGTTCCATATCCTGCTGTGTAACTCCAGATGAATGAAATCTTCTTCTTCAATAAGTCGACTTACACCGGAGTGTGTAAATTTCAGCTTGTATGCCCCTGATGACTCATCTTTATAGCTGAACTACCACTCAGGGTTCAGATTAAAGGAAGCGACCCTTAGAATAAACAGGAAGAGGCATCCTATTGGGACCCACAGTTTGCTATTAGAGACTCTTTATAGATCCACCTCTGATAAACATTCAGCCCCATCACTATTTTAGATTTCCTCAATCTCTTATGGAGATTAAACACAAAGGAAATACCATTTATCTGTAAAGGTAAAATTTACATCACCTATAATCCTTTCCTAAATAGATATATCAACCACCACATTAATACAGAAGTGCCATCTGAAGGCAGAAGGCTATTATATTTGCTTCCTGTCAGATATAAAGCTGCAGTTGCAAGTCATGCATGATTTTAATAAGGTTTGATAATATGCTATCAGCTAGTGGGAGCAATAGATTGAACTCTTATAGATTTTTGGCTTCAGCTTCCAAATAATCAATCATGTCAAGATACGAAAATCATTTCATTGCCTTCAATTGAAAAGAAGATGTGATTTAAAATGTCAGGCATCGGATATATGTACAGGATTCCTGTAATCAATCATGCAAAATAAACCATCTTATTTAGAAGGAAAACCTTGCATTGGGGGTATTTTTTTTCTTTTCCACAATGTGGATTAGGCTCATGTTTATATGTATATGAATAACAAAGATGAACATAGACCTGGGTTCTTTCCTTTGCTTCTTCATTCAGCTCAGTAACCTTGACAAGGAATTGAATGGATTTTAAAGGCCTAAAACCATATGGGTTGGGAGCACATTGTTGCCTATTATATCTGAGAAATTTCAGCCATGAATTAGAAACTGGTTTCAGACCCAGTTCACCTGACTTCTTTTAGAACCATCTACCTGGGTTTATTCTAACTCTATCACCACCTGGATCTAGACTCTAAACTTAAGCTTCTATTTCCCTGTCTGTGATGAGGTCAATTCCATCTGTTCATATTCATATAGGGAGTCTTGTTACAAAATGGATGTCAGAGTGCCTTGCAAGTGAAATTCTGTAACATTCTCCACAAATTCAAGTATTTAACTTCAAGGAAAAGAAGACAAAGCTTCTTGCAAAACCATAAGGAAGAAGATTATGTCCAGCTAGAGTGAACCAAGAGTTATCTAAGGAATCTCATTGATCAAAACTTACTCTTAGATTTTGCTACTTTCTCTGTGCCTTTAGGCGTGTCACTTAATCTCTTTGAACTGCAGTTCCTTTTAACTAAAAGAGTTTGGATTATAAGCTAAGTTTTTTATTTTTCTTTCAGCTCTAAAAAAAATGATGTTTTTGAGATTGGTTATTAACTTCACTAGAAATGCAATCATAGATGAAATGCATTCCTTCTTACATGTATCACAAATTCACAGAACTTTTCAACTTGTATAGAATTTGGGAAAGTCCACTCAGGTTTTTTCATTAAGACGACTGTGGAAATTATATCTGAAAAGTTATTTTTATCAAATGAAACTATTTTATGTATGTTTGAAAAAAAATCTAACTATGTCACCATTTCCAATCAAATGTTTTATAGGTTTTTGTTTAAATAGTCCTTCCTTACAAAGTATAGTAATTTAGGAGTCCTTAGGGAAACTTCTTTAATGATTTGTTGTAAAAGGACAATGATTTTGTCAACCCTTATGTATTGCTAGATTCTAATTATCAATTTGTTTATTCATACATCAATTTACTTTCAGGTCCCACTCATGATTGGCAAACACTCTGTCACTGAGCTATCTCTTGCTGTGTAATATTTTAAAATAGTACACCCTTAAAGTACTCACATATCTTTATTCATAAAATTATGTGGACTTTCTTAATTTACAGAAAGGTTAATACAGTTCTTTTCTAAATTCATTTGGTGCTAAAATTCATGGATACTGGATATAAAAATAGTTGATAAAAGATAATTTGATTCCTTAGGAGCAAAAAGTAGCATATGAAAGCATAAACTAAGCTAGTCAGTGTAGAAAATGTGTTTGACATTTGCTGCCGACATCCAGAATTTTATATATATATATATGTATGTATGTATAATAGCTTACCTTCTCATCCTCAGCAAATCAACCTTGAAGCTCCGGTTTCTCCTATCTCACCCTGAATGTGCTGAAGAATACGTGTGTGTTTTGCATATTTTCTCTTTCAGTTTGACTGGATGCCAAAAGTTACTCATATTTTACGAAGCACAAAGAGAGGTACGATAAGAGTTCCTTATTCCATGTTTCTCTGTACACGGAAAGATGGGTTTCACTTTTCCGTCTTTGTTCATTAATGATGCACGAACCTTAGACTTTTAACTCTCTCTCTTTTCTCGTTTTTTTTTTTCCCTGATTCTCAAGAATTTCTCACTGTACTTGACACAATTATATGATAAGGACTCACTAGGGCCTTTTCACTCTGCTGCTAGGCTTCTTGAGCAATCATTGCTCATCAGCTGGTTGAAAAAGCAGCCTCTGTCTTTGAAGAATCACTGCTATATCTTAAAAAAGAAAAAAAGGAAAAATTACCCTGCTCCAATGTTACCCCCATGTTTGGGTTTGGAATTAATAGATTTGAGATCTAAGGACAGTCTTAAGTGACTCAAAGTGGAATGGCAATTTACTGTGACCTCTCTCCTTCCTGAAACTCTTCTCATGGCTTCCAGTGCCCACGTTGTGTTTTCTGCCATGAGGTTCCTTCTCAGTCTCTTTTGCTTAGTTTTCTTCATTTCTGAGATCCCTTATCAAAGACATCAGAACTCTAATCTCTCTCCACTCGCTCTTCGGATGACTTCTTACAGGCTCAGGATATCAAATACTGTCTAACTTGGAAGTCTGCTCAAACTTCTACCCTGGACTCTCTTCAAAATGCCAGATTCACATATCAACTTGTTTATTTGACATCTATACTAATTATCTAAATTACAGTTCAACATGTTATCAGTGGTATATGTGTATGCACAAACTTATTAATACATGTATATATTAATATTAATATACATTAATTTAGCCTCTAGTCTTTAACTGCATCATTCTGCATCACTCCTTTTTGATGGAAATATTTATATATAATATTTATACTTACATATGTGTATATATATGTATATAAAGTTTTTTTGTATCAATTACATCTCGATAAGGTAAAAAAAATGATTAACAAATCTCAAGCAAAACTCTCATTCCCTACAGTATTTTCCCATTATTATGAGCCACAAATCCATCTTTTATTTGTTCAGTGCATATTCCTTGGAATTGATCTTCACTATTATCTTGCTCTTAGAGTTCACTTTCAATCCACCAGTAAACCCTAGCAATGCAACCATCAAAAAGATAAAAAAAGCATACCACACACTTCTCCTCACATTTACCAAGTGTAGCCTTGTGTTATCCAAGCCACTGCTATCACTTGTCTACAATATTGAAATAATTTCTGTCTTTCTTCCCCTGAGTCTATTTTCAAGGTAGCAATTATAATACTAGGAGACATAACACAGTTTGAAGTAAATGTCAAAGCATTTTTTGTGACTTACAGGGTCCTACACAATGCCCACCCCTATAGATCACCTCTCTGAACGTATCTCCTAAGACTTTCCTTCTGACTTACCCTTCTGTAGCCACAGTGGTATAATATTTTTCTGAAAATTGCCAGGGACAGTCTCTCCTAATGTCTTTATTATTGCTGTTCCTTCTGCTGATTTTTTTTTCCTATTGGATATTCACCTGGCCTGATCTGCTGCCTTCGGGTCTTTGTGCAAAGTTCACTTTCTCAATGAAGCCTTCCTTGATGATTTTATTTAAAAAGTGCACCACATCTAATACATCCTAACCCCTTAGTATACAAACTCCCTTGGAAAATGAATTGTTGTGTTTTTTATTTGGACTATATTCTTAGTGGCCAGAATAGTACTCAACAGAAAACACTGACTACTTAAGTATTTGCTGAACCAATGAAAACCAAGGCAAATTTGTCTTGTCACGCCTTCTCAATTACATATGATCATTCAACGACTTGGAAACTTCTTTTAAATCCTGATATATATTCCCTATTTCAGCCTCTAAACTTGTCACCATACCATTCTGTATCTATCAACTTCCTTTTTTAATTGGAAATATTTTTGGCCATAAGTAAAATAAATCATGATGAATAGTGTTTTAAACAAATGGACACTTATTTTCCCCCCTCAAAGGTGTGTGTGTGTGTGTATTTGGTAGAGTGGAACTGAGGATTGAACCCAGGGACTTGTGCATGCAAGGTAAGCATGAGTTTTATCCCCAGCCCTTCAAAGTTGTGTTTTACAACCAAAATGCTAGCAAATATTCTATAATCGATCAAATAACTCAAAAATATAATGGCTCAAAGAAGGTAGGCCCACTGATTCTCCGACCTTTTGCCTTTGGTCACAAGATAGTTGCAGCAGCTCCAGTCATTATGTCTTTAGAGGTAAGAAGCAGTTGGTTATGTAGGAAAAAAGTTTTCTTATTATTTACCTTCCTCTAAGTAAGCAGAAAAAGCTTTTTATTTTTCACAATGTCAACCTTTCCCCCAGGAACTTATCTTATATTTTCATGAATAGAAGTAAACAAAATTTCTCTGAATAAACAAGGTATAAAGGCTTTCTATAGGATAAAAGGCAGTTGTCAGACTTATCTATTTTGTCCCTTACCACCTCCTATTCCTTCTCTGACCTTAATCCCCATATGATTTCATGTTGGGTGTCTTTACTTACTTACTGATCTTCTCCTATAACAAGTCTAGGATAAATTCCCTTCTTCTTCGGTTCTATCCTCCCTGAAATTTTCTCAGAACCAAGCTTTAATACCTAGGAGTGGAGGAGTAATCTTCCTCTTCTCCTTCCACATGTATATTATAAAATCCAACATAAAAAATCCTCTGGACTGGAGCTAAATTTTGGAATTCACCTTTGAGCACCCAGCATATAACACCTAACTATAGGATGCGTGAGGATGCACCTGACTAGATCACTAAAGAAAAGGACTTTCCCTTAATGGCCTTTAAAATTAATTCCAGGATTAAGTAAAAGTTTCCAGCATTACCTCGATCCACTTCTTATGTATCTATAGCCAGAGCCAATACTTAGACATCCTTTTATATCCTAAATCCCCCTTTCTTTGTTTTTAAAGATTTGAAGACTCATTACTTAAATAATTTGATGCATATTACTGAACTTTAAGGTGTCACTTGATCATTCTTTGGCACAAAACAATAGAGTTTTGTTTCCTCAACTGTGCCAAATTTCAACATGTAGAAAAGAAGATAAAAATATATATCAGTAGCTCTAAAGTTATCACACAGCCACAGTCAGAATCTTTCATGACTATAGTAGAATATTGTCTTGGTCTAAGGGCAGGAAGGGGTGAAGGGGTGGATGTTGTCTGTGCTCAAGGGTATGGCAGTACTGGTGTTGGAGACAGGAAACGATTACTGTCAAAGTGTACAGAAAGCTTTTCCAAGTTGTCTAAGTAGGCAGGCCCTGGTGACATGTTAATGAGTTCAGATTCCACTCTGTTTGAAAAGCTCTATGATAATGGTCACATTAGTTAACTACCAAATCCTTGCTTTCTTCAACTGTGAAATGGGGATAAAACTCAATATTTCACCAGGATTGTTATGAGCATCCAATGTCAGTGTCTGGTGCACAGTTTGTTCTAAATAAATGCTAAAAATTTATTACTGTAATTACGATAAACAAGGCATTATTAGTTTCTAAATTATGGACTAGTTGTACAAAATTTTGTGTTATAGTAATTATTGTAAATTATGTTTTATTTCTCCTTCTAGATCCAGCTCTCCAAAAATCAGGGCCATTGCAAAAGGCAAAATCGGCAACATTTGAAATAGGTCCCAAATTCTCTGGTCCACGTGATGTCATTACTTAGCTTTCTCTGTCTCTTCTCACCATTTTATTTCAGCTTTTCATTTCTAGTTACTGGAACATTGATGTGAGTTTAAGGAACTTCAAGTCAGAGGATTTTTCAAGGTGAAGGATATCTTCAAGTTCAATGGGCACAATCCCTTCATGGTGTAGATGAGAATACTGGCCATGCTGTGATTGTTTTGAGATTGCAGAGATGTTTATTACAAGAACTAGAATTAAAGCACAGGTCATTGGATGCATACTTACTGTGCATCTTGGGTGGCTTCCTACTGAATTGTTCATGAGAACAGGGAATAGAAATTCCAACGTGGTGATTTTGATAAGATGATTGCAGGACTAGGTCAGTCTAAATACTTCTGACATGGACAGTAGAGATAATGTTTGGTAATCCTGGAATGTCCTAAGTGTTCTTAATGGTCATCAATTTTTTTGACTGTCACTCAAAACAGGACCTGTATCTGCATTGGCCCATGTATATTCAGGACAAGTTTCTCTTCTCAAGGAACATAAATAATTAAAATGCATTTACAAATTAGGAAATCTATAGTAGATGAAAGGGTCCTACATACTATTAAAAAAGAAAAAAAAAATAAAGCAGGGCAAGTAGGATTAGGAAGGCAGGGAGAAGGAAGTAGGATTAGGAAGTCATGGGGAAATGGTAAATAAAGTACTCATAATGGGCCAGGGGACTCTAGACATTGTTCCTAACCTCATAGATCCCCCATTAAACATCTTATATTGAGCACTATTTGCTGGTAAGTATACTTCTCAAGAATGAGTTTGAACACATGTGATTATATATGAATGCATATATACCAGAAGAAGAACCTTAAAATAATCTATTTAATCCCCAGTCAGCATTTGAATCTCTCTCATAACAGCATTATGAGCTTAGATCAAATAATAGGTGAGAAAAATTACGAAGTTCATGAGTCAGTGATTTGTTTATACATCTCTCCTGAAGGTTAATTACTTGTTAGGTGAAACATGGGCTTCTGTTTTAGTTATAGACACCAGCATAACAAAGGATTGACTGAGAACTTGGAACCCTTCTGGTACATGAAAACTGTCAAGAAAATAATCATAGTGGTCAAAATTCTGTACTTTTATATGTCTCCAAACAAGAATTCAATTAAAGCAAATTCTCATTGAAAACCCTCATCACTCTCTTCCTCTTGCCCTCTCTCTCATTCACACACAAACACATGCACAAATACATGTGCACACAGACACCAGTTAATCTGTTTTATATAATGCTGAGCTTTTGTTCTGTTATGCTTTTCATTTTTTTTAATTACCATCCTTGCCACGTTTAATTGTTCCTGATGTCTGACACTAGACTAAATGGACCTTTAGGGCTGCCACATAAAATGCAGGGGTACAGACTGAATTTCATACTGTAACAAGCAAATGTTGATCTTTCAGTATATATATATATATATATATATATATATATATATATATATATATATATATTCCAAATATTGTACAGGGTATATTTATATCATAAATTATTTGTTGCTTATATGAAATTCAAATTCAAATGTGTATCTTGTATTTTTATTTGCAAAACCTGAAAACCCTATGGATTTTAAGGTCTTCAAATAAATTTTAGAGGTGGTGTTGTATGGCTGTCTCTGCTCCAATGGTTATTAATGAGTTAATTTATGCCACATTATTTTTGAAGACCTACCTGTCTAGGAACCATGCTAGATGGAAAATTAAATATATATATATATATATGATATAATGATAAGCTAAATAGATCTGAACCTTGCCCTCATTTGGCTTACAATATAATAGGTAAACAATCATTACTTTTTAAGGAAACATTCCAAAATATGACAGTGACATGTGGCAGAGAACATACCACTAATGTGTGCATTTGTTGATACACTAAAAATTGATAATCACTGTGCTAGTATTCCCTGAGTAAATGAGGGAAATCTTTTAAGAGAGTGGTTTCGAGATGCTTGATAGTTTTACCTTGGTGCCCGCACATCATGTGAGATTTTTGAGTACCATATGCCTATCAAATACAGTGCTAGCCTCAGCACTTCATTTATAACTCAAAATAGGGTGGTGGTGGTGAGGTAAGCCTGCAACACCAGGTAAGGCAGGAGGATCACAAATTCAAGGCCAGCCTGGGAAACTTAGTGGGACCTTGTCTCAAAATAAGGATCAGGATAGGGTGCAATGTAGCTCAGTGGTAGAATACTAGATGGAAAATTAAATATATATGATATAATGATAGGCTAAATAGATCTGAACCTTGCCCTCATTTGGCTTACAATATAATAGGTAAACAATCATTCAATCCTCAACACCAAAGAAAAAAAGAAGCCATGCTCAAAGATAAATTCAATTGTCATCTTCATATCTTTATGTCACTAATGAGAAAGGAAAGGGTTAAAAAACTAAATAAATTGTCCAATTCTACACGATAATTATGTGACAACAGTAGCATTCCAGTAGCATTCTTATAATTCAGAAAAGAGAGTGCTAAGCCCTGCTTTCTGCTACTTGTATGATTTAGACAACTTGCTAAATATAGATTCCCAGGTTCTAAATCAAAAAGCCCAGAATAAAGTTTGGAGAATATATTTTTAGCTTCTAATAATAGTAAGAATTGGGTCCCACTAATTTGCAATATTGTAACTTAATCTAATCAAAACAATTTAAAGCATTATCACATAATCCCATGTTTTACAACTGTAAATTCTTAAATCCTGAGCTGTAGCAGTTTCTCCATTTGGGATAGTGGAAGATAAAAGAAAGGAGCTAAGTGCTTAGGGTCTGCCACATGTATGCACCTTGGCTCTGCATTTCAGAATGAATTTTTCCCAGTTTGCACCATTCTTCAAAAGGTCTGAGTGCCATGTCCCTTCCACCAAATTATTCACTACTAAGACTTTGACAGTTTCTTTAGGATAGTGACAGGTTTAGCACTAGGTGTATATGCAGGCATGGCCTCTATGCAGAAGATTAGAAGGGAACTAGTTTAAATTATCTGGGCTTTGTCCGTGTATCTATTATCTTTGCCCAAGAGGAAGGCCACCAGGACCAAAGAGCCTGGGAGATGAGACCTATGTGGTAGATACTGAAACAGATTTCCACAAAGTGCAGGTTAAAATTCATTGCAGAACTGGACACAGTCGATGATCAGATTAGAAAGGAAAACATTATCATTTTTTTTTGTAAACTATGCTTTTAAATATGATTTGTAAAACTTTCATACTACACAAGGATTCAATGTTTGGATGGATTACGTAAACATAGAACAGTACACACACATACTCTCTCTCTCTCTCTCTCACACACACACACACACACACACACACACCACATCAGATTTTAAAACAAAAAAAAAGTACAATTTTAGAATGTTGGTTTTAAAAGCTTTTTCTTAAGTGGATCTTATTTTCCTATATTCCACTAAACAATCAGAAATGCTTCTTCTTTAGGGGAAATAATCTAAAAAGTAAAGATGAATAATAATAAAGTTATTAAAAGTCATGGCCAGGTCCCTGAAAGGATAGAAATTTCAGCATGAACACATTACTATGACTTAGATAAAAGTAAATGTTGTACTGACTTCCCTTTTGCAACACTTTTAAATTGGTTCTTTTTACTTATACATTATTAGCACACTAAAATCTCACTCTAACCTCTAGGCCCATTGCAATCCTATACACAACGTTGACATCTATTCTGATTCCTACACATATTATTAGATATTTGTTTGTCCTGACCTTGAACTTTAACAAGAAGCACCATTGGTCTATGAGTTATTTTGCCTAGTACTATGCTTGTGAAAGGTATCTGGATTGTTATATTAACATATAGCAATAATTTGTTATCTTCACTCCTCAACTTTATTCCATTCTGTGTATATATACTGGCTAATTAATTCTACTCTTTATGAGATTTGAGCCTATTTTTAATAGTATTATTGAGAATCCTAATAGTATCAAGGACAGTGATAATCACTCTTCCTAGTAGTAATGCCATGCGCCTTCTTGTACCTGTCTTTTAAGTACACGGACCTGTATTACTTTTGGGTGTACAACCGTGACGAGAACTGCAGGACCTAGGGTGAGTATGTTCACTCATAGAGGATACTGACAAGCAATTTACAAAGTAACTGGGTCAATTCACAGTTCATCAGAAGCAATGGAGAGTGGGGATGTTGCACCTCTTTGTGAAGGACTTTGACTATCTTTCTTTTATCTTTTTTTTTTCTATTTAGTTATCATATTAACCTATCATCTCTTTCTCTATTTTCTTTATCATAGATATCTACCTGTATCTATCATATATCCATTTATCTATAATTATCTATTTTTTGTATAATTTATCTGTCATCCATATATCTATCTACCTCTTGGAGGTAGGAAGGGCAGGTTGAAGATTTTTGTCTGTTTTGTGTCATCTATTCATCCGTATATAATTACTGTAGTTTTGCCATCATCTATAATTTATCTCTATCTACCTACCTACCTACCTTCCTATCTTTTCTGGTATAGAAGTGTAGCCATGTCCCATCATTTTATTGTGTATGTAATTGGTAAATGATGATGTTGAGTATGGTTGTGTGTGTGTGTGTGTGTGTGTGTGTGTGTGTTAAAGTGCCTGTCTCTCTTTTTTATTTTTGACCTATTTTTCTGTTGGGTTTCCTGTTTTAAAAAAAGTTTAGGAGTTCTTCCTATATTCTGTAATTGAATTCTTATTAGGTATGCTACTGAAAATATCTTCTTAACTTCCATGACTTATCTTTTCACAACATCTTTTAATTTTGACATTGATAAACTTACCTCATATTTCTTTTATATTTGGAACATTTTATGTCCTGTTTTAAGACTGTTACTGCCAGAAGTCATAAATACACTCTTATATTATCTTTCAGACACTTTATTATCTTACTCTTTTACAATTAAATATTTAACACGCCTTAAATTAATTTTTTGAGTGGTGCCATATAAAGTTCAGATTTTTTTTTCTCTTGTGGATACCCAATTGACTCACCCATCACCATTTATTGAAATGACTATTGTTTCTTCTCCAAATTTCTGGTTCACTTTTCCCTTAAATGACCTGGCAAGATAAACCCATAGCCATCGAGTACTTGCTCATCTGTTGCTACATTGAGTCTTGGTAATAGAGGTAAAAATGTCTCTTGCTTATGTACTCTGGTCTAGCCCTGTTCTGGAAATACAGCTACAATCATCTCTTTTTATCCTAGCCCATTTTCTAATTAGGGTAACCGGTTATCAATAAGCAAACCATCAAATAAATGATGTTAGCATATAATTAAATAGAGAACAAAAAGAGGTGGAAAAGGACAAAAAATGATGTGGTAGAGAATTGGAGGAAGGACAGGTTGAAGAAGGGCTGTCTGAGAAGCGGGGAAGGTAACATTTAAACAGACTATACGAACATGCCAGCACTTCAGGGAAAGGCTCCTTCTGATGTATGAAAAATCACTGCACCTTCATTGCGGTTTCAACGTGTTGGCTCACTGTGGGAACTGTCAGAAGACGAGGACAGCAGGAGACACAGAAATGATGTTGAAAATGGCAGAAAAGAGAGGAAAGAGGCTAATCCAGGATCGCTTTGGGGAACTCTTATCATGGGTCTTGGTAAAAGCTCTTCCCTTGGGAGGCTGTAATGGGAAGACGTTGGAAATTTTCAAGAGGAAAAGCACACTGGATGTGAGGAAGTTCATTCAAGTAAAAGAAATGAGAGATTGCCACAGCTGTCCTAAGACTTGGGTGACATCTTGGCATACAGACACAGCAGGGGCCAGGCAATGGCTGCCATCTCCGACTTCCCCATTGAGAGTTTTGTTTCCTCTTTAGTGAAGCAATTTTACTTTTTCCTTGCCCCTGAGAAAGTGAAGCCTTTCAGTCTTTTCCAACCGACCCAACGGTTCATTCAATATGATGGTTCTGGCTTCTTGCCTGACTATTCCCCTTGACTTTTCAACTAGTTGAATAACTCAGCAAGGAGAAGAGCAATGCTCACCTCTATTCTTCATGGTGGAAAACAGCAGAGCTCTTAATTCTGGTATTGGAAAACTCTGGAATCTCTGGAACACACAGGTGGTGCTCTTTGAAGGGAGAAACTTGTTTCACACCTTGGCCTTGTCACTGTTCAGAGACATGGGTGTGGTTGGTGTCCCCAGTAGAGCTGGCTGGGGTTGCTGTTTTGTCCTTGTCATTTACTCGATGTAAACTTGAGTCATGTCTCTCTGGCCCTCAGTTTTCCCATCTGTAAAATCAGGCATGGTTCTCCCTCTGGTTCCTCTTCTCAGGGTTAATTTGAAGCCAGAATGAGCTTTTCCACCTGTAAATCATGAAGCTCATTTGAATTAAAAGGAATTAATACATACACTTCAGGATTCTGCGATCCAGTAGCAGCCTCCTGTCCACTAATCTGTCATTACTCTCAGGGCTGTCACTCTATGCTCACGCATGGTGGGGAACTTGGGTTTTACTTAATTCCCTGGGGAATAGCAATTAAACCGCATTAAAGGCTTTCTTTAGACAAGCTGCTTCAGTGCCAGCCATTCTCAGCTGAGTTAAGACAAGAGCCTTGCCTCCCAGGCCACTAGATGGTGCTAACAGTCCTTTCTGCCTCTCCCTCCTCCCCCAGTCCCCGCCCTCCAGCTCCCACCCTTTCTTTTTCGGCCTCTGCGCAGGCTCCATTGGGGTTGCAATGAATTTGTGTGCTGGGAAAACCATTGCATCCCCAGGAATCTGCGGGACAGACTGTGCCTCATGGCCTTGGTGATTGTAGAGCCTCCTCTTTCCTTGGCCTTGCTTTGACTCCCCTCCCCACAGCTTCCGTTCTCCCTCTCCCTAAAAAAACTCTGCTTTTCCTAACGTTTAGGGGAGAGGGGGAATGCATACACCCCCACACACAGTGGTTTATGGGAATTTTCACATCATTGGGAAGCCTGTTCCTGAGGCCAAATCGCACACCACTTCTGTTTGTATACATGAGGCATGATGCATGCCAAGCTGTTCCTAATGAAGACGTTATCAGCCTGCCTCTTCCCATCCCTGAGCACCAGGAGAGAATTCTCCCATATTGTCACTGCTTCCTTTCCAGGTGGCAAGAGAAACCCTCCCTAGGATTTTCTCCCCATGGGATCTGTAGTCATTAGTTAGGCCAGGTGACTTTTCCGCTGAAGAGCAAATTCATTCTCCAAACAGTGCACCCCAGCTAGTTTCCCCTCCCACTAATAACCCAGGGTGTACTTTCTTTTTCTAATTCAAAGACCACAAGATCCCAACACTTCACAGATGGTAGAGCCAAGGGAGCTTTTCACTTCCTCTAGTCCAGTAGCTCTTAAAGTTTAGCCTCAGAGTCCTGGGGAGTATTTGTTAAAACATAGATTGCTGCAGGGAAGCTGGAGAATTCACATTTCTCACAGGTTCCCTGCAGAAGCCCAGGCTCTTGCTGCAGGGACCACACTCTGAGAACCACTGGAACAATCCAATCCTCTTGTTTCACAGGTTCAGAACCTGAGGTTCACTGAAGGGAAATGATTGCTCAAGGTCACAAAGCAAATTGAAATTAGCCTGGAATAGGAATTCAGGAGATTTTTAAGCATAAGCTTTTTAAGTCCTCATTCAAATTGGTACTGGTTAGAAATTTTCTTTTGTACTCTTTATGGAGAAAGGATTTGCTGAGCAAATTTACAGATGAAATCAGATTGTAGGGGAATTGTTTAATCTGTAATCATTTAAAATAGAGTTCTATTATTTTTTAGTTTAAATTAAAGCATGAACTATGGGTAACCTGTTTCTAAGTACGGGAACTGACCTTTTAGTATAGCTACCATGGTGATGCTCTATAATAAATGGCCACTGCATTTGGGCAAAATTCCAGGGAAAGTTGTTCTCCTGATTCTTTTCCAATTTCATTCCAACCTTCACCCTACCCTACCTCCATCCAAAACTAGAATTTCTCCTTCATAATAACTCTAACATTTTTCATTTGCTAAAATAAGCAGATGGAAATGGATTAATCTAAGCTTCACATCATGAGGTTTACCCTAATGAATTTTTCCAAAAGTGTAGTGCACCTAGCAATTGTGATAAGTAGCAAATTTTGGAGGTGTGTATGTGTATATAATTAAGTTAATGACAATTGGTATAGCTGTGGATGTATTTATACTGATACTTTTATTGGGTCCAACAGATACTAGTTTTCAAGTAATTTAGGTAATAAAATAAACTAACTATATTTGTTTAAATGAATACATTTAAACATAAGCATATTAATTAACACTGTATGAGAAGTAGATATCAGTTTAAAGATAAGTATCAAATAGATCATGCGAGAGATTTTATGCAAATGACATCAAATTCATTCAGGTAATATTTGAATGAGGGTAGTTTGATAGGTATCACTTGTTTCAGTGAATGAAACAAGTCAATACAGTAATTGGAGTAATTATGTTTTAATTTTTAAAGATGTTCAAGAAGGTACTGAGCCACCTTGTAAGAGAAAGTTGTCCCTATTGATTAGGTAATATCTAAATTCCCACAGTGCTATAAATCTTGATTTTTCTCATCATCCCTTTAATTTACCAAAGCATGTCAACCTCATAATTTTTGATATATT
Source organism: Marmota flaviventris (assembly GCF_047511675.1). Taxonomy (NCBI): domain Eukaryota; kingdom Metazoa; phylum Chordata; class Mammalia; order Rodentia; family Sciuridae; genus Marmota; species Marmota flaviventris. The sequence continues at coordinate 88,571,229 of NC_092510.1, forward strand.
ATTCCACTTTTGGAAGGAGCTCTGTCATCTATGAATACAAATCTACCCTTTGCTCAAAGTTCAGACTGTGTTCATGAAACTCTCTCTGACATCTTCATTCCCTCTTTTGTCCTCTGTTCAGGGCCTTTTGGTTTCTATACTTCATTACATTTATAGTCTAACTGGTCCAGCCAATTTATATGGAGTACCTACATTGCTGAAGGTCCTGGTCATTGAGTTGATCTTTCATCCAATGGATTCACCCACCAGACGGGACAGAGAAGGAAACCAGTGGTACTGTTATTGGTTGAATTATGAGGCCCCAAATTTGTACATTTAAGTCCCAATGCCTACTTACTACTTCAGAATTTGACTACATTTGGAGTTAGGGAATTTATTTGGAGATAGAGGTAGAATGAGGTCAGATATGTGGCGCCTAATCCAATATGAATGGTGTCCTTATAAGATGGAGTAGGATACAATGTAGAGGGAAAGCAATGCACAGAAGAAAGACAATGTGAAAAGACAGGGAGAAGATGGCCATCCACAAGCCAAGGAGAGAGGTCTGAAAAGAAGACTTACCTGTGGACGACTCAGTCTGGAGCTTCTAGCTTCTAGAAATGTGACAAAAGAAACATCCATTTTTTAATGTCACCCAGTCTTTTATTTTGCAATGATAACCATAGAAAAGTAATGCAGTTACTGTTATGGTTTAGATATTAGGTATCCCCCAAAAGCTCATGGGGGAGACAATGCAAGAAAGCGTAGAAGTGAAATGGTTGAGTTCTGAGAGCCTTAACCTAATCAGCATATTATTCTACTGATAGAGATTAACTGGATGGTAACTGTATGTAGGTGGGGTGTGGCTGGAGAAGATGAGTCATTGGTGGAGCATGCCTTTGGTGGTTTCCTGGTGGCCATGCCATGAGTGATTTCCTTTGCCACAATTTTCTGCCATGGTGTTTTTTATGACCTCTGGCTCCAAAGAATGAAGTTGGCTGTGTATGGACCGAGACCTCTGAAACTATAAGTCCACAAAAAAACTTTTCCTCCACTAATTTTTCTAGTCAGGTCTTTTGGTCACAGCAGCAAAAAAAAAAAAAAAAAAGTTCACTAAAACAGTCACTGGGATATGAAAGGTGAGCAAAGCTAATGGATGGAATGTCTTCAGAGAAAAGGAGTGTCTGAGTGGTACTCTCAAGAGTGAAGCAGAGTGTGTTAGACCCACATTAGGAAGGGCTTTCTTAAAAGAGGAACATGTGTAAAAGCAGTGGCTTTTATGTCATATAGAAATAACTAACTCTGTTCAAGAAAGTGTAGGAGGATGTTCACTGAGACATTATTAAAGTCAAAATTGAACAATAACGAAGTCTATCAATGGGGAGGAATAAAGAGAATTCATAAATCTATAATAGAATACATGGGAAAACTGAGGTCTCTTTTCTGTCTACTCCGGAGTAAATAGTGTCCCATACTCTCCTGGGAAAAGTTCTAGGTCAGTCTGGGTATACAAAGTCAAGAAATGAAATACACATATACACAAATAATATTTATTACACATTTATAGAGTCATTCTAATAATTGGAACAGTGTTTGAAGAGGAAATAAAAGCATTATAAAAGAAGATGGTATTATAAGAAAGATTTTCCTGTATGTACTTGGTGATTTCTTTCCTATTTACTGTTGAATCTCCTGTGCTTATCATAGCACTTAGAACCTGGGAGGTGCTAACATTTTTGAATGAATGAATGAATAATAGAAAGCAATTGTAAAACATGATGGTGTCTGATTCCATCTGGGTTTTAATATAATTTTTTTTTCAAATATTATAAGAGGGGAAATGGATTTTAGATTTTCATACAGCAAAGATATTTGAACACTGAATATTAAAACATTCAGTCAAAGCAGTCTAATATTAAAGAAATAAATGTGTAATCATTACAAACAAGGGTAGGACAACCGTAGTTCCTTCAGAACCTATTCAACCACTCTGAGTTTTCCTCTCATTTGTTAAAATAGGACAAATTAATTATATTTTTTTCTGATTCTAATCACCTTTATTCATGATTAACAAAACAAAACTCTCTAAAGAATAAAACAGTCATTTCTTACCCATCTAGAAATAAGCCACAAACAAATTTTGATATATTTCATTTCAACCATTATATATATATATATATATATATATATATATATATATATATATATATATATATTTGTACACTTTACACATATGACATCATTCTATATTTTCAGATTTTTACAGTTTTGTCAGCTCTTTTTATATAGTGACTATTTTCTTATGCCATCAAATACCCTTTATAAACACAACTTTAATGGCTCTATAACATTTTGCAGTATGAATTTATCATAATTTATTTAATCATTCTCCTAATTCTGGACATTTGGCTTGCTTCAAATTTTCACTAAAAAGGGTTATATTGCAATGAATCTCTTACATATAGTCACACAAAGGAATTTGTAAGTCAATTGCATTAACTGGTTTATAAAGACCCTGATACATATTGCCAAAATGTTCTTAATAAATATCATGAAGCTTATACTCCCACTATATTTTTCAGCTTTTGGTAGATTATGCTGAAGTAAAAACAAATCAATATTTCAGTGGATTGACAACAATACCTGATTTCTTACTCCTAGTAACTATTGGCTAGTGGTGGATCGTGTCTTTGATTCTTCTTCATTTTGGGATCCAGGTTGAAGAACAGATGTATTTTGGATGTTCAAACCTGTAGGTAAGAGCAAAGGTACAAATAGGTAAGCAGTAATGCAGCTGCTCATGTGAGGAACCTGTCCCTCTGCTCCTGTTCTGTTGGGAAATCTGATACAACTACTGAGAATGAGAAGGCTCCTCAGAGACAAGTGTTAACCAGAGGCCTTACTGAAATGGAACAGGTTGGGGAGAAGATATCTGGAAAAAATTATACAAGCTACTAGGATTATAAATTCTACCTTTCTCACACTTCACTAATACAAAATATGACAATTTTTGATTTTTGAATTTTCTTAAAATTTGAGGAGGAAATGGCAATATATCTGACTTAATTGCATTGCTTTATCTATTTATAAAACTCAAAAGCATTTTCATCATTTGTGCCATTTAGGTTTGTTCTATTCAAGCTCCTTGCAACTTTTTTTGTCATCCTATTATTTTCTTTAAGACTAAATTAGGGGCTGGGGTTCTAGCTCAGTGGTAGACCATTTGCCTAGCATGTGTGAGGCCCTAGGTTCTATCCTCAACACCACATAAAGATAAATAAATAAAATTATTCTAATCATCTACAACTACAAAAAATATATATTTAAAGAAAAAGAATAAATTAATTTTTAAAGAATATCAATACCTTACCCTCAAGGTTTTACTGTTCTTTTTCTGATTTCACCTTAAGATCTTCTATTTTTGATTAATGGCATATTAAAACTTACATTTAGGCAAATGTATCACTTTTTAATAATTTATTCCATGGCTTTCTAATTAGAAAGGGTTGCTTCTTTCTAGCATCAGGTACACAGTTTCTTTTACCCTTCTCCCTTTTACCTCTTTAATTAAGAATATTTTATAGTTGCAGTATTCAGTAAATATAAAATTTGATCTCCCAATAATGAAACATCATATAAGTCATACCTTGGTGTACCTGTGTTTTCTTGTTTACCTTCTTAATTGGAAACAGAAGCACAGACCAGAAAGCATACTGAATAGGTGGGTCAATTGATGTGATTTCTTGAAATCACTTTGACACTAAATGGTTTCATGAATTTCAGCAGTTCAAATAACTTTTTCTGATTCCCTATCACTTCATTATGGGAAATATTGAATCTTGAAGAGCACTTTTAGGCCTGGACCTCTTTTTCTCTCTGCAAAGATGCTGTATTCCTATCACTCATCCCCCCACAGCCTACTTCTGGGGCAGGGGCAGACAGAACTAATGAAAGAGCACAGGGTTTTCTGAGTCTAAAATGGCCAGAGAATCCTTGTCTTCATAACAATCTAAGAAGTTGCTGAATAAACATGGCAACTGCAACTTAACCAAAAATGCTCCAAGAAGTCAGAACTGTACTGGATTCCTAATGCAAGTCTGTTTTTAGGCAATTATGATATTCTCTCCAGAAATTGCCTACTAATCATTCACTTTAAGGTCTATTTTGATCCTACCAGCATTCTAAGTTAACGGCCCTTGGTGTCATAGTAATTTTGTATCTATATTTTAAAGATCTGCAGTGATCATCGTGAGATTATGAGGTGCATATGGTTACACATATTTTCAGTATTTGGAGCGTAAAACCAATGAATTTTGCTATAGCAGATAACACTATTGTTCTCGTTATAATATCAGTTCATTTTGGCTCAAATAAAAAGAGTACAAAATTTAAAAGAGACAGTCTTTTCAGAGTTGCAAAGAACCTCATATCATCCATCTTAACTCACTCTATTCACATAATCATCTTCTATAGCTCAGAGATATCAATGAACCCTCTTGGCCTTCGTAATGTGAAACAGCAACTTACAGGCAATCAGATTCTTGAATACAATTCGAGGACCAGCGCTAAAGGATGGAGGTTTCAAAATCTCCCATAGTGATAGGCTTCACTGACATTAGGAGAGTGTTTTTAATCCACCTCTATCATATCTGAGGTCTAAAGTCATAGCTGCTAAAATTTTAAGCAGTATCTCAGCTTTGTGACATTCTATACTTAGCAATACTACAATTCTTTACCTGTGTTGTCTCTGCATTTAAATCCTATATTTTAGTGAAGAGAAAACCAATAATAGCCTCCTGTCTTTCTTACCAGAAAAAAACATATAAGAATACTCTATTTGATTTTTTGGGGAGAAAACTACTAACTCATTGGTGCTGAATATTTTTGTCCAGTGTAACCTATATCCATTTGCAGCTGTGGATATAGGAGTGATATTCACAGAGATTACAAGGAAAAAGTGAGAAAAAGCCTGCACAGAGAAATTATCTGAAAGTTAAAACTTATTTATCACATGTTTACTATTAATATCTCCTCTGTGTTTAAATCCTTCCATTCGGTGACACAAGAAATACAGAATATTGATGTTGCTTTGAGAGGAGATGCAGGAAATTATGGTAATAACAGTTACACACATGTGTGGTCTCTCTTATTTTGAGTCAGATATACACAAAGACATTACCTTAAACAATAGGCTATGGACTTTTGAGGTATTACTCAAATAATATTACTAGACTGCTGTTACTGGACTCTGTTCTATTTTAAGTTACTTGAGAATCCACCCAACATGTTCTGAAGTTAGTCTAATGCTATTGGCTGATAGATAAAAAATGAAAAGAAATCTAAAAAACTCAAAAACAATCATGCAAACATTGTGCAGGTTGGTAGTGACAGGGTAGTAATCCTCCAGATCTCAAGACTTTCAAATCCAGTGCTTCCTGATATACTAATCCCCTGCTCCAACAAAGCCTATCAAAGCTCCTCCATCTACATCAAGACGTGGAGCCCTGAGCTGCCTCCTTGTGTTGGACAAGAGGAAAGATGAAACATTCACTTTTTTTTGTTTTGTTTTCAGTTGTTAGTGGCAAAAAGATATTGATGTGGTTGAGATGAAGCAAGCATTAAAATCAAAATTCTGTGGGGAATAAAAAGGCAGCATGTATTAGAAGCATTTGCTTTTACTGTGGTTTACAAAAGTGAGCATTACGCCAGCCACAGACAGCATTGTAGGGGTGGGTTTATGGATGGATTGGGCAATGCATCAACAAAGGCATCAAAGAGCACTGAGTTAGATGTGGTGAAAGATCACTGCAGGAAAAAAAAATGAATGGCCAACATAGGCTCTTCTCAGGAAAGATTGAATCTTTTATTATAGGGAGGTAGGTCATGAATGATTAGAGTGTTTGAGGTAGAAGTCTCCATTGTTAGACTATGTTCTGACCCTTTCATTAATTTAGAAGTTTAAAGTTATACTATCTATTCAATGTCTTGAAGTAGCAAAAGCAATAGCAGATCAAGTATTTATCTATTGTGTAATACATTTCTCCAAAACATAATAGCTTAGAGCAACAGTATACCTTTCATATCTGTGCATGAGGAATCTTGGAGAGAGTTAGCTAAGTATTTCCATCTGAGTCTCTTGAAGTTGCAGATGGTGACAAACTGTAGCTATCTGAAGTTGTTTTGATTGGGACTGAAAGATCTGTCTTGAAAGTGGCTCACCTAACCTCACCATCAAGTTAGTAATGACCACTGGAAAGAGTCCTCAGTCCTTTCTACAGGTGGCTTAGGAGCCTCATGACATGGTAGAAAGCTGGTTTTCCACAGAGAGAATTACTAAAAATAGATCAAGATATAAATGTACTCATCACCCTTTCTGTAAAATCCTTTGGGTTACAAGTTCAGCACTTTCAATGTGGGAGTGAGCTACCCAAGCACATAGATCTCATGAGGCAAAGTTGTTTAGAAGCCTGTGAGGCATCCAGCTTAGTGTTGAAGTTACTAGGAGAGTCCTCAGCACATAGTAGTTGCTCAGTCAATGTTAGTTGACGTGTATGATGTAATTATTATTACTAAGATTTGAAACCCAATTAATATGTGGGGAAATAAATTAAACAGACACTTCTCAAAAGAAGAAATACAAAAGGTCAACAAATAAATGAAAAAATGCTCAACATCATTAGCACTTAGGGAAATGCAAGTCAAAACTAAACAGAGATTTCATCTCACATTAGTCAAAATGGCAGTCATTAAGAATACAAATAAAAATAAATGCTAGAGAGGATGTGGAGGAAAAGGAACACTTTTACACTGTTGGTGGGATTGTAAATTAGTACAACCACCATGGAAATAAGTATTGAGGCTCTTCAAAAGACTAGGAATGGAACCACCATATGACTCAGCTATACCACTTCTTGGTATTTACCCTGAAGAACTAAAGGCATCTTACTACAATGATAGAATGTATACAGTAAAACATGCAAACAGTGAAACATGTTTGTAGCATCACATTTCACAATAGCCAAATTATGAAACCAGAGTAGTTGTCTATCAATAGATGGATGGATAAAGAAAATGTGGCATATGTACACAATGACATTTTATTCCGTTGTAAGGAAAAATGAAGTTATAGCATTTGCAGGAAGATGGATGGAACTAGCCACCATCATGTTAAGTGGAGTCAGTCAACTCAGAAGGTTAAAGGTCCTATGTTTTCTCTCAGATGTGGAAGCTAGAGTGGAAAAAGGAAAGGAAAACTGTGGGTAGATCTCATGAAGATCAAAGGGAGGGACTAGGGTAGTGGCTCAGTGGTAGAGTGCTCACCTAGCAGGCATGAGGCACTAAGTTTGATCCTCAGCACCACATAAAAATAAAATAAAGATATCGTGTCCACTACAACTAAAAAATAAATATTAAAAAAAATCAAATGGAGGTGAGGAGAGGAAAGGGACCAAATGGTGGGAAGTAGGGAGGGAGGAGGAAAGTGCTGGGAAGTGATAGTGGTCAAATTATATTGTTGCATTGTGTGCATGTATGAATATGTAACAACAAATCCCATCAATATGTACAACTATAATGCAGCAATAAAAATGCAAGAAAAAAGAAAAAAAAATTATAGCATGTAATTATGAAGATTTATATCTTTGAAGATTGTATACCATAATAATAAAGACTCATATTTAAATTTTTTTGTTATTAATTGAAGTCTAATTTATGATAAGTAAAAAAGGAGACCAAATATTAGCAATAGAATGAGAAGCTGAGTTCTTTAATTATAATCAATATGTTATAAATGTGTTCCTTAAAGTTTTGAAGAAATAAGAGGAGAGTTGGGATTGTAGCTCAGTGATAAAGTGCTTGCCTAGCACGTGTGAGGCAACGTGTTGGATCCTCGACACCACATAAAAATAAATAAAATAAAATAAAGTTATTTAAAGAAAAGGGGATATGAGGATAGGACGGATAGTAGAATGGAACAGACATTATTACATTGTGTATATATATGACTGCACAACTGATGTGATTCTACAACATGTACACCCAGAAAAATAAGAAATTATACCCCAACCATGTGTGGTATATCAAAGTGCATAAATGCATAAATGTCACGTAAAACTAATTAAAACAAGTAATTTTTTAAAGTTTTTTTTTAAAAAATATAAGTGGGATAATAATGTTTTATTAAGTTTTATTTTCATCTGGACTTGGATGGAGGTTAATGGATAAAATATATAAATGACTGCTCCACATGCTATGAAGTAACAAGAAGGACACTGGCAAAGTTCAGAAAAAAATTCTATGGGTGCTTACGAACTTTGGAACCCTGTGGAGCCAGAAGACCTCTGGTAAATTCTTTAAAGATCATTAGATTTTTCATGACATATGAAGGAGATTACGCATGGAAGGAGAAGAAGGAAATAGAATGAGGTAAAGGGAAATCAGAGGCATCTCCTGGGACAGTACAAAAGCATTGCTTTATTTGACTGGAACTGGATGAAAGCCAGAAGTATGAAGTCGGTTCTTCAGGCCATGTGGGAACATCACAAGTGAAGAGTGGTCTGATGAGGAAATTCATTAGGCAATGTTCACCCATGGGACTGGAAGAGTAAGAGAATGGATCTGACCAAGGAGGTCAGTTAGGTGGTAATTGTGTGATGTACTTGGGATTAAGGAAGACCTAAAGAGAGATGTGTTGGAAAACTAGATCAGCTTATTGCAAAAATTTAAATATTGCACCATCAGAACATCACTTTGGTAGCCCACTGATATGAACAATTTTATATATAAGTTGAAAATTAAATGTAGTTAATAAAAAGGTAGACTTTACAGCATGGAGCACCCCAGTGAGTGTAGATGCTGAGGAAAAAAAAAAAAAAAAAGCCTCAATCAAACACTTTTTCTCCTGGAGCTAAATGGATTGAAGTTAGTAGACTTGGTCTCTATTTTCTTTCTTCATTCATTTGCAACCAGTTTGTTCTAGTTACCTCATTCTAGATGATATGAAAATTATGTGTAGTGAAGATGAAGAAAACATTTACTCCCTATTTTTTTTAGAAAAAAAAAAAGATCCTTAAAAAGTTATTTATACTTGCCATTGATTCCTCTATTCCCATTTGAACAGAGGCATTCAATTCATTGTAATGTGGGCTTTGCCTCCATTGTTTTATTAAAATTATGTAATGTCATTTATAATCTCATTTTTACTAAAGTCAGTGGTCAATTTTAAGTTCTCAGTTCATAAGTATTTGACTCAGTTTATCTTTTCTTCTGTTTAATTTCCCTGTCGTTGTGGCTTCCTCTTATTTAACTAGCTACCACTCCATGACTTATTTTGCTGGTTTTTTCCCCAATTTATTGATTTTAAGGTGTCCAAGTGCTCATTAATTGACTTTACCTTTTTTACTGACTTCACTTTCCTTGTGATCTCATGTAAACACTTGATTATATTATCTTTGCGCTGAAAATGTCTAAATTTACACTTTGTCTTCAAATTTTTTCCTGATATCAGAACGGTGTATCCAGCTGGCTACTCAGTGTATTCCCATAGACATGGAACTGATGTTCAGATCAACAAGTCCAAAACTGGTGTGATCTTTCCTCTCAAATCTACTACTCCTGTAGATGGTCCTAAGTTGGGTGGTTCGTTCTTTGGATTGATGTCTCCTCTCTCTTCACCCATCATATTTAATCACAAGTTTCACTGGTCCTACCATCACAGTATACCCAGCATCCATCTGCCATCCTTGTCTGCATCACTATTGTCAACCCTAGTTTGCTCCGGCCTATTATACTTGCCCTCCCTCACTTCACCTAACACCAATCTAATTTCATTAGAGGGCTTCAAAAACATTCTGTAGTACTGTTTTTCAAAAAAAAGAAAAGAAAAAGAAAGAAAGAAAGAGAAAAAGAAAGGAAGGAAGGAAGAAAAAAAGAAAAACACTTGGTGAGTTGTGAAAATATCAATTTCAAGACTTTAAATTTTAATAAACATGGAAAATTTCTTTATATTATATCTATTTATTGTATAGTGGAGTTTCTGATGAAAAATGTTGAATAATTTCTTGTCATGAAAGATTACACAACTTGAAATCCAAATAATCCCACTTGAATTAACTATTAAATCAACATAGGCATTCCCTATGCCTACCTGCCAAAATTTTACTCATTTTGCAAGACTCAGTTCACAAGTAATCATCAACAAGAAGTCCTACTTGAATTGCACCAGTCAGAAAGAAGCACTTCTTATTATTATTACAGGCTGACATTCAATTTTCCATTCTAAATTATAAACTCACTCTGCATACAGAACTCTATACTGACTGTGTATTTCTTACAATTCATATGAGAGATCCCCGAATACAACTGAAGAAAAAAGGTTACAATAAATTATAAACTTTTCTAAATCTAAAATTATATTGGGATATCTCAATCTGATGTCATTGATACATCCAATTTCAGTGTAGTGACCTAAGGTATATAGAAACTGAAACTATGAATTTGGTTTCACGAGTCCCTGAAACCAAGAAGAAACAGAATGATTGTTCAACAGCTCTGATATCCCAGGAAGAATTGTTTTTCTGTGTGCTATCTCATAGAATGTTCAAAATAGCATCATCATGCAAACATAATTGTCCTTTTGTTTTGCAAATTAGAAAACTGAGTCTCATAAATGTTAAATGACATCTTGAAGGTCACATTTCCTGTTGGTGACAGAGCTAGAATTCTAACCCAATTGTGTATAATTCAACTAAATCATGATTCACGTGGCAAAAGGAATGAACAGAGGAGATGACAAATCCAAAATCTTGAGGGAAAAAATGAATGCAATAAAATGGAAATGATGAATGTCACATTGGGGCAGAGTTTGTGGATTTAATTCCATAGTGCCATAAACAATTGGTTCTGGGAAGTGTTCACACTAAAACTTACAAGACAAGGAGCTATTCTTGACTATGTCTTGAGTAAAATATAGGTGTAATTAGAGGCATTAAAAGAGGTTAAAGTGCTAAGGCATGGCGATGGTTATATAATTAAGTTTGACATCTTCACTGGAGATCATATCAGGTACTGCTGGCTGGGTGGACTTTAAGAAGAAAAAAATTGAATGAGTTAAAAACTGCCTGAAGAAAAAGTTAGAAAATTAAAATCCATAAAATCCAGAGGAAATTGGTTTAAGACTAACTTATGAGAATTCCCAAAGGATCGGAAGCTACACAACAACCAAAAAATAGGAGCTATGGGGGAGATAATAAAACCAGAGTGGCTAGATGCACGAATAGAAGTTGATTCAGGTCAAGAATGTCTATTTTAAACACTTTAAGACTAGTCTATCTAATTCCAACTGTGAGAGAGATATCCAAGGACTGTACCATAGGAAAAGAAAAATACTCAGGAAAATAGAATAATACTGTCTTGTAGATATGTGTTTCTTATCAAATACTTTGTGCAGTGATTCATACCCTCCAGTTATATAATGTGAGAATAGTGGACTGACACCATTGTAAGACACTAACATTTGACCAAAAATTTTGTTCCTCCTGAGAACACATTTTCCACCAGCCTTATTTGTGGCCATGTCAGCCAGTACCAGGTAGTGGAGCACTAACAGAACTGTTATCTGCTGCTCCAGCTGAGCTCATGAAACCCTCCTGTGGATAAGCCTCAATATTCTTTCCTATTCCCTTTCGTGTAAATAAGTAAGACATCTTTGGCAGGCATGATTGACAATGATAGAAACACAATGTGGGAAGATCCTACAACACTAAACTGCCAAACCTTGAGGAACATTGACTGTTGAGCTTATTAGATTAAGAAGAACATTTATACAATGCTGGATCCATCAAATACTTCAACTTTGAATATCATAGTGGTCAGTATGGTGTTAAATAATATGTAGATGATTTCTTCCAACCTCATCCACAGATGAATAAATGAAAAGGAAAAGTCACAGGATTAGGGTTAAGAACAGAGACAGCTTCAATGTGCAAAGCCAGCAAACTAGAGCTTTGGGAAGAAGAGAAAACCGTTGTGTCTGACTCTAGTTCATTAGGAGATATGGTTTTTATTTAAGGAAAACAATTTAAATGTTAGTATGGAATATAATCTGGAGTCAGTGGGAGTCGTGGTCAGCCTGACTTCCAAAGTTAGAAGGAATCAATGGAAGTCATAGATTAATGCCAATAATTGCCTCAACATGAGGAAATCTACATACAAGTAACAGTGGAGTTTCCACAAACTGCTAACGTTTTTGAAGGCCTCTAATGAAATTCCAGTTTTTAGTCATTGCTTATTTAAAAATCAGATGTCTCAAGACACAGTCATCGATATGTTTTTAAACTGGGCAAAGGAAACAGAAATAATAACTTATAAAAAGCATTTGAATTCCAGAATAGTATAAAATGAACGTAAGGCTAAGATTCATGTAATCTAGATCTTGATTCTGATTCTTTGATTAATTTGTTAGACATCGAAAAATCCCATTTAAAACTGTGCTTCAGTTCTTTTATTTGTGAAATGGGAATTATGAGTGTTGGTTTCTAATTTGTGTGTTATTTAATAGATGAGCTACATCAAAACACTGTTACTAACAAAATATGCCAGTGATCCTACCTAAGCTGTATCATTAGTAAATACGTATTTATCACAGAGAAAACATTCTTCTATCTTATAAATGCCAAACTTCATGGAGATCTTGCTAAAGACTTAGATTATTTGAATGACATTCAGGATGCAACAAAACCTAGAAAAGTATTGTCAAAAGTTGCCTTCCCTCTTTGGAGCCTAATAAATATGATGTAAGAAATACTGGTCATTTCTTATGACCAAGGTCAGGAATCTTCTTTCTATGAATCTTTCTGATGTTTCAGTAGAAATTTTCCCTTGATGTTTGGTGTGGACAACAGAAAGGAAACACCTTCCTTGTAGCTAAGTCTGTAGGTTTTTCAAGAAGGGAAAAAATACTCTGAACCCTTTTACTGCCTTCTCTCAGCATAGAATTGCTTGGCTGAAGATGACATTCAATCATGATTTTCTTAGCTCATATAAGATACCACGGGCAAATTTAAGGAGCAAATAGCAAATAAAAGAGTCTTAAGACTGACAATTTGGCAGGTATTTATTTTATTTATTTATTTATTTATTTATTTCCTTCCTTCCTTCCTTCCTTCCTTCCTTCCTTCCTTCCTTCCTTCCTTCCTTCCTTCCTTCCTTCCTTTAGTGTGGTCTGTTTTCTTGGGAAAATTTTACATACAATGAAAGACAGTTAAGAACCTGGACAGTAACCTCTGGCTAATGTCACTTGTTTCCAGGGGGAAAAGCATTAATAGCATATGGTGACACCCTGGTGTGTTGGGTTCTCCTAGGGGATTCACCAGAATCTCCTACAGAGAAGCACAGCACAGAAACTTCCATCTATTGCTAATAAATAGGAGTCAGGGGAGTAGAAAACATATTGGTGTTATCTCAATTGGGAGGGAGAGACCAGGTGTTGATCCAATCCAGTTATTGTGAAAGCAATTAGCTTTGATAAAACCATAGAAATACCTAGCAGGGATTTGGCAGCACATTAGCAGTTAAGATTTCAGATAGATGAGAAGACACGCTGGTTGAAATTATGATTTTATAGACTCTTTGCCTGTTGATAACTCTTGAATTTTTGTTGAAAGCTTTTCATAAAAAATATGGATGAAATATGGCAGAAAGTTCAATAAAGACTTTCGAGTCTGGTGTGTCCTGACAATCGGCAAAGTGTGTCTTATAAAAAAAGAGAACTGTATTTAGCTACGACATAAGTCACTTTTACAGATTTTGAGTTTAATGACACAGAAGAGGAGAAATAAAAACAGTTTTGGAAAAATAATTTGATAATTTCAAGATACTGGGACATTTTTGCTCTTAAGATTTCTTTCTTTCTTTCTCTCTTTCTTTTTTTTTTCAAATAAAGAAATGAAAGGAATGATTGGCATACGTATTGGTAAGCTACAGTATAGTTCCAGAGAGATCATTGCAAGAAAGGAACTGAAAACCGTATCAAAAAAGATACGGGAGAAGAACATGGAAGCTTTTTGCATTAAGAGAGAAAATATGGGGAGGGCAGTAAAAGAGCCATGTTCAAATGTTACAGGGTTCCATTTGAGAGAAAAAGGCTTAACAGAAAGAGCTTTGAACTGGTGTTATGAATCAGGTAATGTGTTCTAGTCCCACAGAATTATCTCTTTCTATCTTTACAAAATACATGGGGGAGGATGTTATTTTTTCCCTATTTTATAGAAGAAGATACATGTTCAGACTAAGTTATACAAGACTATGTAATTAAACAGCTACTCTGAGAAAGAATGGGTGTATTCTTTTTTTCCCTACATATGCTGAAGATCTGCTAATGTCCTTTACAAAATTAGTGGATTTACTTGTTTTTTAGCAAACTGTAAAATTTTTGAAGTCACTAAGATGACAAAGTTACAACAATATCAGGGTACACAATTCTCAGAAAGATGTATTTCCCGTGTTGCAATAATAGGATTTATAATGTTTGAAAGTTTCTGAAACATATCTCTGTTCAAAATCTTCACTACCTTGCTTTTGATGGTTTATCTTATCATATTCAGCTTATGTAATATTTCCCAAAATGTTATGATATCCAAATTTGTACATATTCAGATAAATACATAAACACATATAATTGTGTTCTTTGTTTCTCTTTCTGTCTCTCTTTTTTTCCCCTAAACTTATGGTATGAAAGGCATTTGGCAAATAGTCCAATATAATATTGCTGCTTTAATAAAGAATGTCCAACCTTCAGCATTTCTTAAAAAATTACAAACATGACATTTGTTATAAATACATATTACTGATTTCTCAAATGCATTAGCCATCTTAAAAATGCCCAAATATTTTGACTCCAGAACTCCATACCCAAAACCCACCCTAAGGAAGTAATACCAAGTACAAATAGTGTAATCTCACAAAAATATATTAATTTACTTATAACAAATTTCTTGGAAATACCAGATACTGATCAAAACATTTATAATTTTTTAATAAAATGAAAAAAAAAGTAATGTCATGAAATGGACGTTAAGCCCACAAATTAGGATGAAATTTGTTTATACAGTCTATCTCTAGCCCCTGAAAACATGCCCAGAAGAATTCAAAGGGAATTATCAAAATATAACCACTAGCCAAGGTTTTGGATCAGAAGAGAATGTAGGGGATTTTCTTAAATTTTCATGAGTATTTTTCTAAATATTTATCTACAATCTTTAATTAATTTAAAGATAATGTTAAAAGATTTTAGATATTTATGCCATTTCAGTATATAAAATTTCACATTTCAGTGATCAAAGTTATTTTTGTAAATTATCATTGTTGACATTTATAGTTGCAATTGATCAAGGTCTCATTGTCTTCTTTTTGTTCACTATATTTTAATGTCTCCTGGTTTTCTTGAAAGTGACTTATTCTGTACTATCTGAAAGATGAAACTAGAAACAAAGAGCTGAAGTCAGAGGGAAGCATATTTCTGGTCACCACAAAGAAGTGATTTCTAATAAAACCAATCATGGGAAGAACAGTTCTCAGTACCTCCATGCTGGCTGACCATTTCTAATGACCTCTTTCCTGAGCTGTCTTATGAACACTGGAAATGTTCCCAAAGAGCCTGGAATGACCCAACAAATATCTTGAGGGGGAAGTCTTAAATGTTTGAAAGGAATGAACTAGACTTTTTCTAAAAAGATTTTGTGTAAAGTCCAATATACCCTTTTGTCTATTTTAGGAATTCAAGGTTAATAATTTAGTTAACATCCTAATGAACTTATGGTAAAGGTTTGGAAAAGTCACTTAGCTGTTAGTTTTCCACACTATTAAAAAAAGTGAATGGAACAGTCATGTCAGAAGCACACTACGCAGATTAATTAGCTGATGTTTGCACAGTGATAAAGATTGAGCAATACAAGGTCTACCTAAGAATAAATGGTGCTATAAGGGCCAATTGGATTTTACCCAGCACTTTGTAGTGGTGAAATGGGGGGCAAAGGGTGAGATGGCCAAAAAGAATTGAAAAAATTAAAAAAGAGCACACACCACACAAATGCAAATGCTTTGAGCACGCACACAGGCAACAACAACTTAATTAACCTGTAGGACCTAAGCTACCAATGGTCTCAAGGCAGATAGATTAGTCAGGATATTTAAAAGGGATTAGGGACCATAATGAGAAAAGGATCTGCAGTTAACCAACCTATCTTAGGTTAGGTTTTTAAAATGACCTTCTCATTTTGCACCCTTTAAAATCAACTTTATGTTTTAGAACAGCTTTAGAAGTTGCAAAGATAGTTTGTAGAATTCCCAGATGCCTCAAAGTCAGGTTCTCCTACTATTAACATTTCATATTAATATGGTATTTCTATTATAATTAACAAACCAATATTTCTAATTGTCAATTAATACTCATACATTATTATTTTTTAAAATTTTTATTTAATGTCTTTTTCTGCTCTATGATCCTATCCAGGATACTTTATTGTTTAGTCACCATAGTCCTGAGGTTCATCTTGGCTATGGCGATTTATCAAAACTTTCTTTCTTTCTACACTTCTATGAACTGAATTGTGTCTCCCTAAAGTTCACATGTGAAGGCCTGATGGCCAAGTGATAGTTTTGGGACATGGGCCTTTGGGTTTTGATGAGGTCATAAGGGTGGGTTTAGATGAGGTCACAGGATGGATCAATGGCCTCATAGGAAGACGTATAGCTTTCTTTTTCGTTGTCAATATGTCAGGAAAACGAGGGAACTTTCTATGTGCAAGTCAGGAGCAGAGCCTTACCAGAGCTCAGCCATGCAAGCACTCTGATACTATATTTCAAGCCATAGGAATGTAAATCTAAAGCACTCGATTTATGCTATTTTGTTATGGCAATCAAGATAAGACATAACCTTGAAAGTTGTGAGAAGCACTTATCAGGTATTTTGTAGACATCTCTCAGTGGGATTTCTTTGATCCCCGGCCCACATGATTAGACTGGAGTTGTGCTTAAGAGGAAGAGTACACAGGTAGAGTGCCATTTCATTACATCATGTCAAAGGTACATGCTATTAACATGACTTGTTGCTTTTGATGTTGGCCTTGATCAACTCCCTGAGGTCATGTTTGTTAGTTTTCTGCACAGTAAAATTATCTTTTTTTTTTCCTCTTTGAATACTGTACCCTTTCAGAAGGAAGTTTCAGTGTGCACAGTCCATACTTAAGGAGCTAGGAGCTATGATGGTGAAATATCGACATAGATAACTTGGTAGTCTCCGGGAGGCATTTATTCAATTGCTTATGTATTTATTTGTTTACAGTACTGGGGATTGAATCCAAGGGCATTCTATGACTGAGCTACATCCTCAGTCCTTTTTTTGTTTGTGAAAGGGTCTCACTTAGCTTCCTAGGCTGGCCTTAAACTTGTGGTCCTCCTGATTCAGCACTCCCAGTAGCTGGGATTAAAGGCATGAGCCACTGTGCCCACTACAGTTGCTTACTATTATTACTGTTATATTTATTTCACACTTTGGATTATAGTCGAATATAATTTTTAGTTTGTTACTAAAAGTTTTCCAGGTCTATTCTGGGATTTGCCAGTGGTATCTTGTTCTAAGGGTTCCTGTGTGTACCTTCAACATATTTCAATCTTTTTAGTTTGTTTGCTTTCTTGTGCCTTTTACTTTTGTGTACTTCAAGGTGCTCCAACCCTCATTTTGCATATAAATTGCCTCCATCCTGGAACCAGCCATTTCTCTAAGAAGCCTTATTTGTTTGGTTTTTGATAAGTGAATGGTATTACAGACCAAGATCTGGGCACTGTGTGTGCTATAGTTTTTTTTTTTTTTTTTTTAATTTAATTTTTTTTTAATACTGTGAATCGAACTCAGTGGCAGTTTATCACTGAGCCACAGCCCTAGCCCTATTTTGTACCTTATTTAGAGACATGGTCTCATTGAGTTGCTTAGCACCTCACTTTTGCTGAGGTTGGCTTTTGAATTCAAGATCCTCCTGCTTCAGCCTCCCTAGCCACTGAAATTACAGATGTGTGCCACCAAGCCCTGCAAGCTTTTGCTTCTGATAAAAAGAAAAACAGATGGT
This sequence comes from Marmota flaviventris, assembly GCF_047511675.1. Taxonomy (NCBI): domain Eukaryota; kingdom Metazoa; phylum Chordata; class Mammalia; order Rodentia; family Sciuridae; genus Marmota; species Marmota flaviventris. The sequence continues at coordinate 88,589,327 of NC_092510.1, forward strand.
TTCAAGCAAGACAGTATTTTTGATGGCTTTTGGTAAACCTGGTGCACGAATAGGCAAGACTAATCTTCTGATTTTCTATATTGTAGGTGGCAGGCTGAATGGATCCACTGGTAGAATCTACACAAGAATTAATGAGTAGCAACCAAAGAAATGAGGGACTGTATCTTATGCACACATACACACATACACACACACATACACACATACTCCTGTGCGTCTTTTCAGATATTTTCATTTGGTAGGATTGTTGGTTATTGTGTTCTTTTCTAAGGAATCTGATCTTTTTTTAATATTTCAAACTCCTCAGTGTTTATTTATCAAAATAGACATCTCTGTAAATACTTCCTGCTAGATTCAACGTTTTTTTTTTTTTTGCATTATTTTCTTCATTGAAAGGGGTTTAACATTATTAACTTTAATTATTTAGTTTTGAACACCATAAGCATTTCACTGGTTCTGAAGTAACTCAGATATTAGACTACTATAGATGAGCATAGTGGCCAAATTTTTTCATGCAAAACAAAAACAACAATTAAAAGTGGCCTGTATTTGTATAACAGTAGTTCTTGTTAATACTGGTTATTCATGGGTCAAGTTCTTCCATTCCTTGAAGGAAACTGACTAAAATCTGAGCATAAGCCAACTGAAAAATCTGATTTCCATGTGGTACTTGGAGACAGAGGCTTCTGGGCAAGCCTTCTAAAAAGCAGGCAACACATGCCTGACAAAATTGCTTTAAGACGTTTTAAAAGATAATTTAGTTTTTAAAGAGGTGACAGGGGACAGCCCAGCTTCCTTATGTCTATCACTGTAATGTCATACAGCCTCTATGACTTGCCTACGTGTGTATAATTAAACATTCTTGTTTTACTGAGCATTAAATTCAACTGCTTACCATGGTTCATGAGAACCTCTACTTACCCTGTTTTGCCTTCCTAAGACTTATCTTCTCCTCTCTCCTCCTTCTCAACATATCAGCCACACTGACCTTTCTGCCCCTCCAAGCAAGCTGTGCTTTCTCCCTACCCAGGTCCTCAGTAAACTCTTGCCTCTTTGTGGGATCTTCTACACTTTTTCTTTCCCAATGATTTCTCCACATTATTATTTGAAGTCACATCTCAAATGTTCCTAAAGGTCCTTTCTTGGTACTGTGTCTAAATAAAGCTGTCTTTTTGGTGGGGAGGGCTTAGCAGGAATTGAATTCAGGGGCACTCAAACACTGAACCACATCCCCAGCCCTATTTTGTGTTTTATTTAGAGAAAGGTCTCACTGAGATGCTTAGCGCCTTGCTTTTGCTGAGGCTGGCTTTGAACTCACAATCCTCCTGCCTCAGCTTCCCCAGCTGCTGGGATTACAGCAGTGTGCCTCAGCTCCCAGCAAGGCTGCTTCTTTATCCCATTGTTTTCTTAGTAGCATATATCAACTGAATTTACCTTACTGAATTATTTATTTATTTGTGTGATTTCATTTGACAGGCTTCAGGGTACCTACTGATACACTGATGGAGGCTCTGTATATACAGCAGAAAAGAAAATAGACAAGGCCTCTGACTCTGTGATGCCTGCCATTACAGTGGGACACATTAGTCAACCAAATGCCCAAGTTCATACATACTGAATGTGTGTAGAAAATACAGGGACTAATGAAACCAAAGAAGGGGAGAGGTCAAGAACTGAAAGGTAGTGGACGTCCCAATCCTTAATGAGGTGACATATGAGAAGACTTCAAGGAGTAGTCTTGAAGCCCAGATGTACTTGCTGCATTTGAGGTTCTGCAGCAGAGGTGGGATGACCTGAGTGGGTGAGGCAAATCAGGGGGTGGTGATTGATAAGTTCCAAAAGATAATGATCATGCAGTGGTTTGAAGTCTCTGGCAGAATTTGGTCCTTGTTCTCGGAAACATGAGAAAGTTCTTTAAGAGGAGTGACATGGACAGACTAAAATGCAAAGAAGATCCTCCTGCAGCTGTTGAGGTACCAGGCTGCAGGGTCCCAAGGCCTTGGCTGTGGAGATAGCACATATAATTACATTCACTCTGCTAATGAAATGCAGGCTTCCTGAGAAGAGGGAATGGTGGGTACATTTGACTCTTTATACTCTAGTGCCAACAGCAGCATCATTTTATTGGATTTGGTTCTCCAAGAAAAATGGAAGATTTGCAGATTTCCATATCTATGTAATGGGAAAATAATACTCTTCTCAAAGGCTTACTGGAGGGATTAAATGAGATAATAATAAAAAATGTTTTAATCTCTATTCAAAGCATTTAACAAAATTCTTATTTTTTTAATCCTCGATGGAAGATGAGTTCACTGATTTTCTCATAAATATGACGTCACTTATTCTGTAGCTATTTGAAATAATAGCTTTTCCCAACTTTCCCCATCCTCCCACTCCACAAAAGTGGGAGAGAAGGAACTATTTAGTATTACTTCCAAGGACTTGAGATCACAATAGGTTCAGGAATCATAACGAGAGTAAAATATCAGAGCTGAATTACTGGGACAGTGATTGCAATATCTAATTGTACAGGTCAAGTTAAACGATTATTTAAATATGTTACAAGTGCTGTTTAGGTTAAAAATTACATTGGAATTTTCCTCCATAGAGCTATGAAGGTCTGTTAAATATTAGTCATGATTATTTTAATGCAATATATTATAGCTTTAAAATGTTTTAAAAATATAAGCTAGTATTTTAATAAGGAGCATTTGCTATTATTAAGGAAGACTTAAATCACATAAACTTATTTTAGATATAGAAATTTGTATATAGTTATATATATGTATGTATATATTATATATTATTCATGTAACTCTGTTGCTTGAATTTGTTCTTGCTATAAACTTTATTTTTTTTTCTGTTATTGATGTTAGCATCTACATTAGCTATATAGGCTAGCAGCATCCATGGACCATGGTATTTTGTGTGGAAACTATAGAATGGATGATATTTATGAAGAATAATGTTCGTGAATACAGTTTTTCAGGTCATTTTGAGCAGCAAAAAAGATTTCAAACTAGTGTTTTATTCCTTTTTATCACAAATATATGCCATTTATCATCATTGTTTAGATCTCTGTAGAGAAAGAAATCATATATATGATTATATTTGATCATCATACTTACTGTATGAGACAAATCAAGCCCACTTGTGCTATCTCAGTTCTACAGATAAGGCAATAAAATTGTTCGTGATCACCTGTCAAGTCGAATCTTTAGACTGTGCGTGAAATTTCTGAAGACTAAATGGCTGTGTATTCCAAATGATGTTCTAGTCAATACTCATATTGAACTGAACTTTAGATCCCTGTTTATTTTCTTCCTCTTGTGGATGCCTAAAAATGTAGATGAAGGCAGTCACAATTGACTTGTTGTCTGTAATACAGCACAGAATCAAAATCTATTAATGCTCTCTCTACTGCTGATGTCCTAGAACCAGATGCATTATTTCTTTATGGGGCAGGCATACCAGATTAGGATTCCAGGACAATTTAAAAGTCATAATAGCAGTACCCAAATATGTTTCACAAAGGGTAACCCATCATCCCTCCAATTGATTAGTGCACTTTTTAAAATAAAGGCAGAATTGCCTGGAGATATCAAAGAATGCTTCTGTGACCATTTTGGACCCTGGTTCCATTCCCAACTTGGCTATTTGGTCTCCAAAATAAACCACTATCTTTTCTTGTGCTATAATTGAGATTTGTGCCCAGTTCACAATGGCATTGTGCAGCTTGTTAAATATAGGTAATGTGTTTTGGAACTGTCTTTGGAGTGAATGAGGTGGATACAGACAAGATGAACCTCTGTTGTGTGGCTGTTCTGAGTCTGATCAAATGCATCACACGTCTTCTTCAAAATGTTCAGGGAGAAATCTACAATATATGCAAATGTTAATAAACTTCCCCTAGCTTTTATGATTTCTGTTGGGCCATGACATGCTTTAGCTGTGTTTTTGAATGTGTTTGAAAGCCACATTTGACTGTGCATAATGTACATGGCAGGGAAAGGTATTTTCTCCAAAAGAGAATGATTGCACAGGTTGCAGAATCACATTGGTCTTACAGTCACCTATATACATACAGCCATAATAATGTCTATTTTATACTGCTGGCTTTCCTATCCCCCTTTCCCCTCCCCTCCCATCACATCTCTCTATCCAAATTAATGTAACACACTTTTTTTTCTCCTCACAACATCATACATGTATTCTGTATAACAATGAGGGTCTCATTCCATCTTCTGTGCAATCATAAAAATGAGAAATTATACCCCATTTGATTCAAATGTATGAAATATTAAGATCATTGTACTGTCATGTGTAACTAAAAAAAAAGAGAATGATTGAGACTATGGTTGTGGGAAAGAGTGGTGTGTTAAGTAGGAAACTACATAAATTTACTAAAGTTGCTATCACAGAATCCTGTTAAGTCTGCTAATAATAAGAATAATTATAATTTTGATTGAGGTTATCAAAACATTAAAAATTATATGAGGCTTCCTTATAGCTTAAAAACCTTTAACATTTCAAAATAATCCCAGAAAAGTCAGTTTTCCCGTTAAACAGGCTTTTATTTTTTTCATTCACTCATTTGTATCTGTATTCAATAAACATTTACATAAAAACATCTACGTGTCAAGCACTATACCAGTACTTGCAAATATGGGAATGAATGAATGGAAATGGAGATTCCTCACTGAGACTGTATTTACAGTTATTAGTTTACCATTTTGCTTCTTATTATATTATGTAAAATGCATCAGGTAGGGTCGCTGATTTGGGGGAAAATAATGCAAGGACTAAGTGGCAATGGTGGGTACAGGGCTGTAACTTGAGATGGCGTGTTTGAAGAAGGGCACACACATAAAAGTAAAGTTAGAGCAGAGGCCTGAAGGAGGAAAACAATGAAGCAATGCAGATTCCTAGAAAAAGAGTATTTCTGGTATTAATTAAAACAAAAAAAGCACATTGAAATTGAGGCAGGCTACATGTTCAGAAGGAAATGAGCTTGTGACCTCAGTGGACTCAGTGATGGAGAAAAAAACAACAACAACTAGATGAGCTGAGAAAGAATACAAACTATAGCTTACAGGAATTTTGAGGACATTGTAGGGATTGTTTGGGAATCTTCAAGATCAGCAAGTCAAAGGAAAATGAGGAGATCTTAGCATGCTAGAAGCCTAGAAAGGAGAATTTTATGGAAAATTTTAATAGTACTTGATGATTAATGAAACAATTTTCAAAATAAAATAATGATTAATTAATTACCTGTGCTAAATCCAACACTATATGCCCTATGTAGATTGTTCTCATGCTTTATTTATTAATTTTTTTATTCTCAATTGTTTCTGCTACTGGATGGATGATGCCTGAAGATCAGAAACTCCAATAAATAAGCATTTCTAAATATACAAATATGTTTTATGATTGAGTGATTGCAGCATTGTTGTCTATTACATGTTTTGTAGAAAGAAGACCAAGAGAGGGAAATGGTATTTCGGCTCTTATAATAGAACTTTCAATTTTCATAGTAAATGCCTGAAATCTGGGATTTTCCCTTCCTCCTTGGACACCAGAAAAATCTGAACCTTACCTGCTGCTCATTTCTGGCTGTGAATACATCTCCTGGTGCCAATTTTGCCTCCCCACTCTCAGATGTCACCAGCCACCCTGCTGAATTCTCATCTTGCCAGCTATGGCCTAGCTTAGGCATAGAATGGCCAGGGTAAACAAACAAGAAATTATCACTTGGAACAAACATCTGATTATCTCAGCAGCAATTGCTATGAAAACAGAACACAGGAAAGGGCAGCTGCCTGCTTCACTGCTTTCATTCCAAGCTCTGATTGTTATGGAATGAGGTGGCCTTTCCACCTGGCAGTGGGTCATAGGACCAGGTGGTGCCAGGTGGCATGGACCATGGGGAAGAAGAGGAACATCTGTGACCCACCCATTCAGGCTCTGAAGAGACTCTCCAAGTCTCCAGGGTGCCCTAATGTGGAAAAAATAAAAATAGAATGAAGAAGGATCCTAGGGATCTGTTTTGGGATTCTGCCCTACAAATTATATTGTGATATTAAGAAAGGAACTTTACCTCTCTGCAATGTGGTTTTATAGGTGGTGAAATGTCCTCAGTATTGTGTAAGTCACAATGTTCTTATGAGCCTTAATGATAGAGTATGTAGGAATTACTTGGGTTCAATAAATGACACAAAATGGGGTTGACTGATGAAAAATGTTATTTACAATATTTGCTTTACTAGAATCCACCACCTGAGTTTAGAGTGAAAGCATATTCAGTTAATAAAATATGTGCATTGCACAAACACCATATGGGGAAAACTTTCTGTGATTGAGTACAAAAATTTGGCATTCCTAATGTGATCTTTTGGTTTCATATCAGAAGTAAGTTGGTGGGGTTGCTTAATCCCTATTATTTATGAATGGGTCAACTTGTTAGATGAGATTTATGGCAGTAGTCAAACATGGCTACCATAGTAAATAGTTTTGGAAAACTAAATTAGAAAAAGTGAGGTGGATGATAGAGGATAAAAAAATAAATAAATAAATTCTTCCTTGATACATGAATTAAATGGGATGGGATTTTGCAACACCAATGTTAGTTCCAAAAGACCTTCATGAGAAGTCAGCATGGGACACTTATTCCACACTTCTGCCACTCCCACCAGGAAGCTGTGAGGGACTGGCAATTTTATGATACCATGCTGTGAATGGTGGCTTCTAGAGATTAACATAGCTTCATTTACATAAGTATGTGTTGCAACCCTGGGGGACATGGGGGTTTTAAATTTGGAAATTTGGTTTATATTTGGTGATTAAATGATTGGAAGGAAGGTGAAGTTTTCTATAGATAACACCTTTCCCTAGGCTTCAATCTCCAATGACTTTCTGTGATTTTTTTTTAGCAATTTCATTCTTTAGTTAGACCTAAATGTCAGGTGATAATGGTTAAGAGAGGCAAAGTTGATTTTATGAAACATATACAGTGTGCCAGACACTAATCATTTATGTTTTTCTTTTCATTTAATTCTTATTTGAAAACAAAGTGAAATAGAGAAATTATTTAGTCCATTTCATGGATGAGGAAATTAAGAAGTTAGACACAAACTAACATGTGACACACTGGATGGAGTCTGTCCTTGGACCTGCGTGATTACAAAATAGGCCTAGTGGACATGATATGTGGAAAAGCACAAATCCTATTATTGGAAAAGCAGCCACTGTTGCTTCTTTCTGTCTTGTCCAGGTCTACCAGCAGCACACAATCTGATCCTGAACCAGTCGCCTGACTTGTTAAAGACTTATCTATGTCCTCAAAGGGATAGAAGCATTTTAGGTCCTTGTTTAAATGGAATGTATGAATAAGTAGAATTGGTGGCTCTGAGGGACTTGTTAGAAGTACAGAGTTCCATTAGGACCTCTGGAATCATTTAACAATATCCATAGGTAATTTGTTTGGACACTAAAGTTTGAAAAATACTGATCTAGGCCTTTGACATCTTCAAGTCTAAAATTTTTTGAGCCTCAGGTGACATTTGCCTGCCATTCTTCCTTCTAAATAAGGCGCTATTATAAAAAGTGCACAGGATCTAGAACCAAGAAGTTTTGGGTTGAATCAGGACCGTGCATTATGACTGAAGTCACCTTGGGTGGTGTCTTCCCTTATCTGGGAAAGTTGAACTTGTCCTGAGTCAACAGTCAGTTCCAATGTCCTGCTAATAGGAAGGTCCAGCCTGCATTCCTGACTCCCAGGTCATAGTGTGGAGTTTAGAGTCTGAGACATTCATATTAGGAAGACGTAATCCCCTTGAGTCACATGCCTTACTACAAGTTATAGATAAGCAATGATGCCCTTCCTTCTAACCCTGAACTCAATTACTATGTGGCACCAACAAATTTGCTTTAATGTCCCTGCTCTCTGGCTATCACTCAGGGATGCTCTGATTAGCTGCATCTTAAGGGATGACAACTAGGATGCATAAGCTATTTCTATTTTTGTGGTGATGCTGCTCTGTGATTAGATTCTGGAAGGAGAGTGAATCTTTGGTGAAGGCTGAATAACCTCATCCCAACCCTTTGGCAAATAAAATGAAAATTTTAAATTGTCCGTGTTTTGAGGACATTTGTTCTGGGTTTGGACCTCTCTTGCTTTTCAAATCCTATTTTAGATTTTCCTCTGTAGCCAGCAAGCTGTGACAAATGTATCATTTCCTTGTCATTACTCATCCTCCTATGAGTCCACCTGTCTTCCTGGGCCATATCTGGAGACCAAAGGTAGACTGAGACAACTGGTCTACTCCCAGACTTTACCATATGTGATGCAGATGGAGATTCAGGAACTAGGGCAGGAAGGTGACAAGAAGCAGAAAGAAGGATGTGGGAGGGAGATACTGACACAGAGACTGGCTTGGGGAAAGAAGAGAGATTAAGAGGGAATGAAGGACAGGAAACCGGTATAACTACTTGACAGAGGGAAGGCTAGGAAGATGGTGTGAAGGAGTGAATGAGGATGAAGAAAAAGAAAACAAAATGCTTAAGTGAAGAGATCTTAAAAAGAAATAAAGGGATCAGAAAATAATGAGATGGAAATGTGTGATAGGAAAAAAAATATAGAGAGGAACAGGGAGAGAGGTGAGAGAAAGAGATACAGAGACAGAAACATCAATTAAGAAAGTGAATGAAACTTGGAGGGGGGCAATGCTAAAAGCTCAAAAGTTAGGATGGTCATATAATTTATCATTCTTGCTTTGAGAGGGAAAAGAGGAGAAATTAACCAGGATACTAAGACAATCAATGAAAGCAAAACTGTACTGAGGAAATGGAAATAGATGTTAGTGTCAGATAAAGAGAGGAAGAGTTAAGGTCATATATACTGGGGAAACAGAAGAGTGAATTTGGGGCCCAGCATTGTTTTCCACGTTATAAGCCTATAAGTCGAATGAAGTTATTTGACAGAAAACCATTTTGTGGTCTCTGCTGTAGCCCGTTATTTCCATGAACTTTTTCATTATGTCTCAGAAAAACATGTGAGTTAGCATTATTATCAAAATTTTATCCCTGATGGAGAAAAATATCTATGAATGCCTGAGAAGGTACTCTTAGAATAACAAAGGTAGGTCCAATTCTACCGTGAATTTTCATTCTGTTGCCAAAATATATCTCTAACACCTGTACATTCTTATTTCTAATACCACCCTCATCCTTTCTCCTGTACATTATTTCTCTTCCCCTACCCCTTTTCTCTATAGCCATCCATCATGCTCTATGCTTCTCTGCAGCAGAACTTGGTGGTGCCTCTCATTTCTTTAAAACCCTCCAGTGCCAGCATAAAGAAGTCCAATTATTACCTATATTTCCCATTCCCCAGACTCTTCATTTCTGGCCTCTGCTTCCATCATTTCCTGTTACCTGCCAATACTAAATTATAGTCAATTTGCTATATTAACCACATAGCTATAATTCATTTTTCCCTGTTTGCCTTTTACCTTGCGTTCATATCTCTGTTTTTGTTTGTTTTACTACCTCACAGGCTTGCACTATTATTATATAGAAATATAATAATAGTAGAACCATTATTTATTATTATTAATATTACTACTACTACTACTACTACTACTACTACTAGGAATTAAACCCAGGGGTGCTAAACCACTGAGACATTTCCAGCCCTTTTTTTATGTATGCTTAGGGCCCTGCTAAACTCCTGAGGCTGACCTTGGACTCATAATCCTGCCTCAGCCTCCTGAGCCAATGGCATTATAGGCATGTGCCACTGCGCCCAGCTCCTTAATTGTTTTGAGTAAATGAATGAAGGAGGTAGTCAGTAAAGGAAGATTCAAATCATAGTTAAAGCAAAATTACTAAAGTTATATCTAGCAGAAACAAGTTCATTTCACCTTCCGACTAGTTTTTTTTTTTTTTTTTTTCTTTTCTGATGCTGGAGATTGAAGCCATGGTCTTGTACATGCTAGGCAAGGACTCTACTATAGCCCCAACCCCCAACCAGGTATTTTAAAAGACTTCCTATCACTTCCACAAGGCAGGCAAAAAGTGTTAGGAATAAGCCACCAAGGTGTGTGTGGGGGGTTTCCACAAAGACTTTCCTGACAGCTTCAAAGAAGCAACAAGCACTTCACCTCTCATCTTGAGAGTTTAGCAAGGCACCTGGTACAGCACAACACTTATGAGTAATAGAATATATCACATATAAAAGAAATGAATCATTCTTTCAACAATTTGCCATTTTACACTGGTTCCTGTCCTGAGTTCTCCATCAGAGGACAGAGGCATATAATTTTGTCTTGCTATTATTAATGTTATTTTATCTTTGAAATCCTTTCTTTAAATGAAATCTTGTTAAGACACCTCAATATATAAAACAGATGAAAGAGGTACTATTCTGTAACGAGGGATTAGGGCAGAGGTCTAACACAAGGCATCTTCTTTACTTCCTGCAATTCTTGAGGTAATTCATTGAGCAAAGTCTGAAACCAGTTGTTAAGGAAGCAGAGGAGTAGAGCAGAAATTCAATTTGCACGCAGGGCTGGTAATGAAGGGTCTGAATGTTGTTAATCCTGATGTCAACATTGCAATGTAACTGAAATATATGGGTAAACCATCTGTCTGTGTGTAGGTCTGTCTTTCTATCTGTTGGTCTCTATGTATCTATCTATCATTCTGTTTAATTATCTGTAAAGTTAGTTCAATAAATCCTTACTACCTTGAAGAAAATGAAATTTCCACTTACTAATTTTTATATAAAATAATGAGTTGGTGGAGATGTCCCAGAATAGTCCCTTCTTGTGAATATATATAAAGGCAATTCTTGTATCTGTCTATACGTTCTCTCTGTACCAAATTTCTAAATTGCAAATAATATATTCATAGTTTCCAACTTATTGGAAATGTTTTAAGAAAGCAAGAAATACAGAAATAAATGTGTTCAAGATGACCAAGAAGTAGAGTGATTTCTAATAAGGAAACAATAATTAGAACTCTGCTGCCCCCAATTTAGTAGCCATTAGCTATAGCTGACTGTTAAGCACTATAAATATGGCTTATATGATATAGACACTGAATCTTAAATTATATTTAATTTTACTTTCTTTACATTTATAATTAAAATTTTATAGTGAAATTCAATCTCATCCTCAATTTTTTCTTAGCTACCAATGAAAATATAATAAAAAATGACATATAAACATATATAATGCCAATTTTTAATAATCTATAATGCTGTACAATTAGCTAATAATGGATAACAAACTATTATTGTGGCTTATGTAATAACAGTCTTTTCTTCTGATGAGATTGAGCTGGGAGATTCTGCTGATATGGGCCCAGCACAGCTGATCAGCTAGGCGGTTCACACATCTAGATCAATAATCAACTAATCCGGAAAGCTTCAGTCCAGACAGTGTGGAGATGTGGTTCTGCTGTCCAGGTCTCATCCTCCAGCAACCCAGCTATGGAATATTTCATGAAAAGCCCATCTTGTTTCACGCACCAAGACAGGGAAGAGAAAAAGTGGAACTCCTACTGTAGGCCCTTCTTCAAGTCCCTGTGTCAAGTTCTGTTTCCTAAAGCAAGGCACATGACCAAACATATTCAAGGGGTGACCACGTCTGTATACGTGTCTTTTTCATAAGAGGAACCTCAAAGTTAAAAGCAAAGAGTAGAAATTAGGGTCTTTAAAACATCCAATATAAAATAGTGCTTGAAAGCAATACTTAATTCTTACTCATAGAAGAAATGACATCTAAGTCAAGGAGATGATTTGTATAAAGTTTAAAATTATTATGTGATAAATATTTTATACTTATTTCAGGCAAAGCACAGAAGGTACTGAATCATCTGATTCAAACTCTGCAGAAGGGAGCTGTTCAAAGATGAGTGATGGCACAGGACATGGATAAAGTGAAAGGGAGTATTGGGAACAGGAAGAAGAGGACAGCGCCAGCCCCAGCTTGAGCACAAACTGTGACATTGAGATGCAGAAACACACCTGGTCTCTCCCATGTGGGCCAGTGAGCCTGTGTACTAACAGCAGGAAGCGTCTCCAGGAATCTGTGCTGCCCATCATCCTGCCTCAGCCAATCACAGTCCTCAGGGGCAGGACAGACTCTTTTTCTTCCCCTAGGCACAGCTTCAGAATCTTCCCTAACAAAGAACTGCAGGCAGCCTACGCCTGCAGAACAAGGATGGGACACATCATCAGGTGGAAGTTAGAAGCTCTGGCCATGCTTCCTCATTGTCTTTCCATACTTGTTTTTAAATTTAAAGAGTCAACAAATCCTTCATGTCTCTCACACAGGACTCTTCTGTTCCTTTCCACTGTCATCGTGAATGTTTAGTCGGAGATTTCCCTCACTTCATTCCTGAAAGTTTGTGAGGGTTCCCTTAATGTTTTCTCTGCTGTCAGTCTCCCCCCCATTATTACAATGGGGAATTCTAAAAGAACAACCAACTTGCAGTATGATGTTACTATACACTTACTGCAACAGAACCAGGAAATCAGTCACCTAACGGTGGCATGCAGGGAGAATGGGCTTCTTCATTTTCTACTTGAGCAGTTAGATTGTTAGCATGTTCTATGATCTGTGCTTAAAGTAGCCCCTGGCAGCTGACCACCCTCTGTTCACCTCCATCCCTCTCTGCCTTCCAGCCTCACAGTCCTTCTCTCAGATCATCAGTTATGGTCCTCTCTGCTCCAAGCCTCACGTCCTTCAGACACCTTGCTCCCTCTGCTTACAGCTCCTCCTTCCCAGGCTTTGCCTTCTGTGTTTCTTTTTCTCCTTCTTCCTTCTTTTCTTTCTTCCTTCTTTTTCTTTTCTCCCCCTCATTCCTCTCTCTTTTTCTTTCATTTTTTTATTTTTTTCTCTCTCCTTCCCATTTTTCCTGTTACTCCTACTTGTATTTCAGATCTCAATTCACCATCAATTCCTTGAAATATTGTTTCCTGATATTCCAGCCTACGATAAGCTTCTGTGCTATTTCGTTTTATATTCCTCTACTGTAGATCTGTCACAGTGACAAAAATATTGAATCTTAGATGCTAAACTTTCCTCCCAATAAATGTTGAAATTCCATGGAAGCAACTTGTACTTCTTACTCACTATGGTGCCCACACTTATGAGTGCATAGAAGAATCTTATGAAATATTTGCATAATGAGTAAACAAATAAATAAAGAATAAAACTGCAATCTAGAAGAAACAATTGATCACAAATAAGTTGTTCACTGTGGCAGAGAATGGCCATGATTTTTTTTTCGATTCTGTGTCCATAAAATGAATGAGTACATTTTATCCCAAACATAATGCTATCTCTCTGAGTATCAGCTTATTATTTTTTAAACAAAGGAAAGGATGAAAACAGGAAGAAACAGAGAGAGCAGATAAGAAAGGAAAAAAATCAAAAGAAGAGATGTGAAGAAAAGAGGAAGGAAAAGAAGGAAGAAAAAGAAAAAAAAATAATAATGGAAGCAAGGAGCGAGAAAAGGGGCAGGCAGCTGGGTGTCTTGCTAGGCACAGAGAGAATCATAGGGAGCAGTTGTCTTTTCTGATTCCCTTTAAGGTATTTTAGTGTATGACTGATAGAGCTTTGGCAATAGATTGTGACTAGCTGGTATGAGAAGAGTTAATGATCCCCAGTAATTTAAAAGATTCTTCAAGAAAAGGCACATCCAGTGTCTGCATAAAGGTTATGCACAGGTAATAATAGTGAAAATCTCACCAACCTTCATTAAGCTGTTCTTTATTTGTCAAGTATTTGTCAAGTATTGCTGCAGGCATTTAACACATAATGTATAACAACAACATAAAAGTCAATAGTTTTATGGTATTAATCTTATAGGTGGGAAAAATTAAGGCAAATAACTTATAAATAAGTACAGGAATATTCCTCCATCAGCCTCCTGTCAAAACTTGTTACTATCCATTGTCAGTGAGAATATAAAGAGACCACTAATGAGGAATTATAATTTTATATAACCTTCTTATAGGACAATTTAGCATTAGAGATGGGTATTTTAAATATCCTTATCCTTGGCTTAACAAATACATTCTTGGAAACTGTCACATTCATGCCCACAACATTACATATAACAACAAAATCCACAAAATCAATGGCACATGTTAAGACTTAAAAAAATGTTTTAAAATATTATATCTGTTGTATTTGTTTCCAAGAACTGCAGTAACAAACTACTAAACTCATGATGTAACATGAGAAATTTATTGTCTTATAGTTCTGGAGGCTTTCTCTCTTTCAAAACCAAAGTTTTTGCAAGACTATGTTATCTGGGAAGCCTCCAACCTAACTAATTAAATCTGCAAAACTTTGATTATAAACATGGCCACATCCTGAGATTTGAGGGACATTCATTTTAGAGGAGACATTATTCAAACCAGTACATCTATGCTAGAATATTTCATTGTACAAATAACAATGTTCGTTGTAAGTTGAACAGCTATGAAGTTCCCACGTGTCAAATAGTGAGCAAAGTCCTTATACAGATTGTCTACTATATTCTTCACCACATTCTTTTTTTAATTGATTTTATTTTTTTTAAATACATGACAGCAGAATGCATTACAATTCTTATTACACATATTGAGCACAATTTTTCATATCTTTGTATATAAAATATGTTCATGCCAAGTTCGTGTCTTTATACATGTACTTTTTTTTGCATTACAATTCTGATTACACATATATACCACAATTTTTCATATCTCTGTTTGTATATAAAGTAGGTTGACACCCAATTCGTGTCTTCATACATGTACTTTTTTTTTTCATACATGTACTTTGGATAATGATGTCCATCACATTCCACCATCCTTGCTAATTCCCTGCCTCCTCCCTTTCCCTCCCTCCCATCTTCCCTATCTAGAATTCATCTATTCCTCCCATGTTCCCCCTCCCTACCCCACTATGAATCAGCCTCCTTATATCAGAAAAACAGCATACTACAGGGACATAGCCACATCAATGTTTATAGCAGCACAATTCACAATAGCTAAACTGTGGAGCCAACCTAGATGCCCTTCAGTGGATGAATGGATAAAAAAAAGTGTGGCATATATACACAATGGAATTTTACTCAGCAATAAAGGAGAATAAAATCATGGCATTTGCAGGTATATGGATGGCTTTGGAGAAGATAATGCTAAGTGATGTTAGCCAATTCAGCACATTCTTAAGATGTATTTTGTTACTACTGTAGATTGATGAAGAAACCGAAGCTTCCAGAATAAATCAGTTGTGCAAGGAGACACAGGCAGTAAGAAGAGACATTGGTCAGACCTTTATGTGCTGGAGTACAGTATCCACACGCTTAACTATGAGATCATTTAGAACTAACAGAAGTTATCTATTATATATAAAATTATATATAATTGCATATAAATATAATATAATATAATGATATAACAATAGTACGTTTAGAAATCAGAGGTATTTATAGAGCAGTATGTAAAGTGTGATGCCATTTGTACCTATAAGATATATATCAATGATTATAGTATGGGAATTATGTTAAGTTATATAATATAAAAATGATGATTGGTGTATAGAAACACATGGGTGTTTGCCAAAAGCCAGCCATGAATGCATCAGATAGGGTGAAAGGTGGTTCCCACTTAAAAAGTTTTATATGTTATTGATTATTTATTATTTTTTCAAAAAATTAGATTTTATAATTTAAAAATATATATGTCAGGAAAGGAAATTCATATATTACCAATTTTAACCCCAGTTGCTTTTCCTGACATTAAGAGCCTTCGGGTAGAAGACGAAATAGATGGAGTGCATCTTGCCTCACTCCAAAGATTTTGTATTTACAGTTTAATAGATGATGAACTTCTCATTGGATTTTTTTTTGTAATAGGAATTTGTTCATCCATTCATTCACTGTTCATTAATTGAACAGAAATATTTGAGCACCACCTCTGTATTATTTCTAATGCCTCTTCCAGACCTGGATGATTATGTTTGTATGTATTAATATAACAGTAGGTTATTTATGTATTTGAACCAAAAAAAAAGGATCATGAGTGGGGAAAATTTATAAGAAATTAGAAGGTACTTAATTAAGTATTTATGGAAATACAGTGCTGGAAAATAAATAAAAGGTGGAAATCAACCTAATAATCTTCTTTATGCAGTTATGGTTTTGCTTTTGCTTCCAATGCTTAATTCCCTAAATATAATTTCTTGTGGATTTTACTCATTATTGTATCCCCAGAACCCAACACATTTCTTGCCATATAGAAAAAAATTTTACATAAACTAGCTAAATTAATTGCTTTAGTAAAAACAAATGAGATAAATGTGAAATATTTTTACAAGCATACCACGCCATACCAGAGGCTACACTGCAGGGTGAAAAGGGCCCTGGACATGCAGTCTGCCTCCAGGGTTCAAAACCATCCCTTGCTTTGCATTATTGGTTGCTGAACCCCCTGGAAGTCATTCAGCTCTCTGAGCCTTACTGTCCCTGGCGGTAATCAGCAGGTCTTAGTGTTTTACCAAAATAATTTACATAATTACTTTCAGAATCAAATGAAATAATGGATACTATGGGTTTTAAGAGTCTTTGAGTTTTCTGTGAATATCAGCAATTATTAATGATGCAAAGTCAGAGAAATTCACTCATCCATCTCACCCACAGTTAGATTTCTGTAGCACAATGTTAGTGTTCCCTTATAGTTTATTCATGAAGGCTATAGCTACTTCAAGATGTTGAGTTCTTTGAGGGAAAAGACTGTATTGTATACATTTAAACCCACAGGGCATAGAAAATTGCCAGGTAGATGGTAAACATAATTGATACTTCTTAATGGAAATTAAGTACATTTTACTTGATTTTTAAAAATGATTTGAGTTGCTGAAAAGATGTGTTTTACTGTTATTATTATCATTACCACTGTAACAAAAATAGGAATAGATCCTCCTAAGCTAAGGTAAACAAACAAACAAACAAAAAAATGCCCACACTACCAAATTTTTAAGGCTAGTTCTTAATTTTAAGATAACAGCTTCCTATGCCCTTCTCTGTGCATGTTTGGAGGCCTGCATTGCACAGGGAAAATCAGTCTGGGCTCTGTAATCCATGAGGTATTTATAATATTGCACACTTTTTGTTTGTTTATTTGTTTGTTTAAATATTTTTAGCTGTAGATGTACATAATATCTTTATTTTATTTATTTTTTAATGTGGTGCTGAGAATTGAACCCAGTGCCTTACACATGCTAATCAAGAACTCTACCACTGAGCTACAATCCCAGCCTCTATAATATGGCACACTTTATGTAATATTTTTAAATTTGGTTTTCTCATCTTCAAAATGGAAGTAATAGTACCTGCCTGGTGAAATAATAGGGGATTAAGGAAATCATAATTGAATTGATCGGTACAATGCCCATTTTCCCCCTGTATTCTGAACATCTTTGCATGTCAATGAACATACTTCTGTAACACTGTGTCAAATGATTACATCATATTCCAATGGACTATCTAAATGGAGGTGAAGATTGAGTGAGTTGCCTCTGTCTGTGCCTCTCTGCTGGATGGTTTCTCAGTTGGACTTCACTCTGAAACTCCTCTTGACTTCTTCCCAGTGACTCTTCTCCAGTTCAGATTCCGTTTCCCTCTGTGTCTTCTTACCACATACCTTTACAGATGAAAAACTCTGGACCAAGAACCTATGCTCATCAAGCAACTCTGTCTGCTGGCTGGGCTCTTGGGTTGCCATCAGTCCTGCCCTGTGAAGCTGATAAGATAGATGACAAACATTTATTTGGCTATAGCTTCTTGAAATACCTCAATGTTCCAGTTGAGGGGGGAGTAAAAAAAAAGGTGGAAAATTGCACATGCCACTGACATCTCTCACCTAAAAATCTTCTGGGATGTGATATTTCTGATGAGCAAAGGTAGTGTCCTTTGTTGTGTAGATGTGAGGAGATGATTTTATATACAGTCATAAACACTAGTTTCAAGTCCCAAGAAACTGTTGTTCAAGGGAGTGGCTGCTCCTTAGGAGGAATTTCAGCTCCAAAATTCCAGGAAGAATTCTAAAATTAGTACCCCAAACCTGGAGCATGTGTAGCTGGGTGTGATTCCTGACTTCGTCACTTATTGGCAGTGTGATCCTGTGAAATTCCATTAGCTTCTCCAAGCCAAGGTTTCTTCAACTCCCTTGTGATTCTAATAAGAATACCCACCCTACTTACTCATGGGCTGTTTTAAATAATAAGAGTAGAATCATATTGGTGATGTAATCTTATATTTATAGATACCTAAAATATGCTTTCCTTAATCTTCTTGTGGCAACATATTGGTGTTTTTTTTTGTTGTTGTTGTTTCTGTTAGTTTGTCTTGTTTTATTTGTAGAATTGTTCACTCCCCACAACCAGTCGACCTAGTTTGGGTGGTTCTACAACTTTTTTTTTTTTATTGGGTTGAAGATTGACACAATAGCATGCAATCAATATGTTCTGTATCCTATGCTACTCTTACTAAAGTTCACTCCACTGATGTTTGGATCAACTTCACTTAGCACAGTCATTGAAACGATTAGGGACAAGTTTTTGTTTGGTTTTGTCACTGGGATCACTCTGGAAAGTAGGGTGTAAACTTGTAGCTTCCCTGAGTACTATATATAGGGACTGTACCCAGAGCAAATACAACACAGAGAAAAATACTGTTGAAAGACGGAGGTAACACTGTTAGAGCTTTGGGCTCCAAAAGAAATGGTCGGTTACATAAACCAAAAGTTTCCTAGTTTCCTCTTAAACACAAGCACAGGTTGAATTTTCTATTACTTCTAACTCAATAAATCCAGAACAACAGAGATATTATCATGCTTTTTTTTTTAAATAAAGAAAATGAGGCATAAACGGATTAGGTGAGTTCCCAATGTTCACCATCAGAAAGTAGAATATCTAAGCAGGTTAGCAGGTGATTTCTAGAGCCTAGGGTGCTGGATTCAAACCTGGTTCAATCACTAATCTCATCACTAATTCTATTACTCATTAACTGTAGGACCTTGGGCAATGTGTTGGCATTCTCTGAGTTTCTTTGTAAAGTGAGGATCATGGTCCCTATCTCATAGACTTGTCATCTGATATGTATTCCCTCAGAACCTAGAAACAGTAAATAATTGTAAGTGCTATTGTTTGGAGCTTAAATGTACCCCAAAGGCTCATGTATTAAAAAGTTTGTCTCCAGATGTGTTGTGCTAATGGGAGGTGGTAGAATTTTTAGGAGGTGGGAGTCTAGTGGAAGGGAGTTAGCTCATTGGGACTGTGCTCCTGAAGGGGATATAGAAACTCAGGCTCTTCCTCTTTCACTTCCTAGCCACTGTGAGGTGGGCAGTATTTTTCCACCATGTGTTCCCTGCCATGATATACTGCCTTACCACAGGTTCAAAAGCAGTGGAACCCACCAACCACGGACTGAAACCGTGAAAACCTTGAACCAAAATAAACCTTTGCCCCTCTAAAATATCTGATCATTCAGATATTTTGCTACAGTGATGGAAATCTCTGGCCAACATAACTGTAACAAAAACAGCTAAAAGTAATACAGGATGAATGTCACTGATTCAAAGTGCATGGGACTGAAAATGTTTCAGAGTTGGATTTTTTTTTTAGAATATTTTCAAATACATAATAAGATATCTTAGGGATAGGACCAAGTCCAGCATGAAATTCATTTATGTTTCAAATACATCGTATATATGCAGCCTGAAGATAATTTTGTGCAACTGTTACTGCTTGCCTGCATTTTGACTACAATTTTCCTCATGAGGTCAGGTATAGAAGTTCCCACTTATGGTGTCATGTTGATGTCCCCCAAATTTCAGATTTTGAAATATTTCAGATTTGGGATGCTCATCCTATGGAACAATAGCAATTGTATAATGATAATTATTACTACTTGGGATTCAAATACAGGACTCTGATATTCCTGTATTTTTTTCTGCTATGACTCTTTTTAGGATGGATAACACAAAGGACAAGGGTGCATGAGTCAATGAATCCCAGTGGAAGAAAGAATGAAGAGATTGAAGCCTGAGTGACAAGGCTCACGATACTATAATCCAGGCCTGAGATCCTGGGAATGCCATAAAGCAAGCCAAGATGCTTCCCAGGCTATTGCTGCTTAGCTGGCCTGCTGGCATCCATTTGGAACCACTGCTGTAAATCTCCCTGTACTTCCGCATCACTGGCCTGTCCACCTCCCTTGAGAGCTCACCTACTCCCCACTTATGTGAATTCCTCTGAGGGCAGAGTGGCAGCCTGGAATGGCACAGATACCACCTTAAATCACTGGCTCCCTGCTCCAGCCCAGCTGCTCGCCTATTTCAGAGGCAGCTTGGAACACTGCATCACTGTCTCTGAGCAGCTTGGGGGACGACGGATGACAAGGATTCAGTCAGGCAGCTGCTGGGATCCATGTTTGTTTCTCTTCAGTGGAAGCTGGGCCTTCCTGGTGATATTTCACTGCTTAAGAAAAGAGTCAGACTCGCAGCAATTCTATACTCAGGGGTGAGATCTGAATGTGAACCTCAAAGCAATCACCAGCCCCCTGCTCCTAATTTTCAACCTGAACCCAAAACCCAAGCAGTATTATAATTAGTGTAATCAATGGTTTAGGAGCCTCGGGCTGAGGTCAATCAGAGCCATGTTGAAACCCCATTTCTGCTTATTATCTCTAATGATCTTGGATAAACCTCTTATTATCTGTGCTTATAGCCCTGGCTGTCTAATTCGTGGGATGAACAGAAGTCAACTTTGCCACAGTAGTTGTGCATAGTAAGCCAGCACAAAACTCAGTAGTTCAAAACACAATCACTTATTTTCATAATGCAGGGGTTTGACTGATTGAAGGTGGGCTCCGCTGGAGAGTTCTTCTCCTGCCTGCAGCCTCAGAGTCAGCTCTGCTTCTCCCTGCTGGTTTGGGTTAGTTGGTTTGAACCAACTTGTCTCAACTTCCTTGGGTCAGCAGATTAACTAGGCTTCATTCTTCCTCTGAGATTTCCAGGGTAAGCAAGAACATGTGAAAACACATGAAACCCCTTCAGGCCAAGGTTTGGAACTGCTATGTTATTATGATTGTCTTATATCATTGGACAAAGAAAATCAGATATGTCAGCCTTAATGTCAGAGATCAGAGAAGGAAATTTAGTGTGGGATGAAGATATGGCAAAAGCAGAAACACAAGGGGGAGATGAATTGAGCGAATAAAAGTTCAATTTTTTAGAGAACTATTTGAGATGAGTATGTACTGTGCTTAAAAACTACTTGACCAAGAGTAGTACTGGTACAGTTGGTAGCTGAATAATTTCTTGTCGAATTTTGCTAATCAATTAACTCTATTTTATAAACTTTGTGCTAATTTTTGACTTCCAGCTATCAAACCCATTCCTTGTCTTTCTCTCTCTCTTTCTTTGTTCTGAATTCTAAGGAGGACAACATATCATCTAGGAACTCTTTGATTTCCTCTTAGATTAGTTGATGAGAAGAATTGATGGGCGACTGAAAAACAGGAAAAGTGATACACTCTGGGGTAATTTTCCATCTCTCTGACTTGGGTGGCTTTACAATGGCATCTTATCTAGAACTCCAGCTTCCATTGACCTCCTCTTGAGTCATGCAGCTCTGGGATTGGCAGCTTCACTAGTTCTCATTAAATCTCCTGCATTAGAGATGAAGTGGTTTCCTTTTCTTGGAATCCTTAGATTCACTCAGAATCTCTTATTTGGCTTACTGCTTTGCTTTTCCCCATCTGTTTGATCAATTAAAAATAAATTCCCTCTACCTTTGTGAAACTCAGCAATGTTTCTATTTTCCTGACCAGACTTGGGCTGTATTAGTTATGTAATTCCATGTAACAAATTATCACAAATTTTGAGGCTTAAAATAATATCATTTGCTATAACATAGTTTCTGTTGGTGAACAATCCAGGTTGGCAGGGTTTTCTTTTGTAGTTATGACAATACTAAATCATATCTGGCTGGACATGGCTCTTATCTGAGGGACTTGAGGGAATGATATTCTTCCAATCCATTCATGTTGCTGAAAAATTCATTTCTGAACAACAGAACTGTCACAGTGATATGACACTATCTTCATGGGTCCTATGGAATAAGGTAGGACAGGGCATCTTTGGGTCACCATTAGAAAAATCATCCTATCTTACTGACTTATGAAACAGGGTGACTGATTTTCCTTGTCCACAATAATATTGCAGACTATGTTGTAACTGAGCCAAATATTTGTTAGGCTCCAAGTAGATTTGTGAATTATGGAATAGATAAACAGACATTTCTAAAGTATTGTTTGAGCTTCCCCAAGATTCATAAAATCTGGCACATTTTACATATTTTCTGAATCTTGTCAGAGAACCTGAATGATACAACTTGATATGACATTTGAAACTCCCTTGAATCAGTTTAATAATTAAATTTAAAATCAGATCTCCAAAGATTTCAGTAAAAGTTGAAAAAAAATGTTTTAAACAAATTCAAAAAAGATGAATCTATAGTCCAAATTTAGATTCCTAAAATATCTTTACAAAAAGGAAATAAGACTAACGTGTAGCACATATAAAAAATTAGTTGTCAAGTTCAATGTGTATCAGCAGTGTAAAACAGCTGCTCTGAAAACTGAAACAATTGAAGGCTAAATTAAAGAAGTATAATGTTATGCTCCAGGTAGGAGATAACTCTGCCTCATGTTTTCCGGTAAAACCATTCAGGTTTCAGGTAGTATAATTTCGAGAGGATGGAGATAAACACAAACACATCAGGAGGAGAAAAATCATGTTTTGTGTGGTCTGCAAATTATGCCATATGGGTGAGTCTAGTTTGAAGTGACTAGGCTCAGGGGACAAATGAGAAATATGAGCATTACCAGGAGATAAACTGGGTTGAATGACTCAATATAACAACCATCTCAAAGCTGGGGAGGAGCATATGGTCAGTAACTGCTTATGGGCCACACATTTCCCTCTGGAGCAAGAAAGTTCTGTGACTTGATAGTGGTGATAGTTGTATCTCCTTGTGAATCGACACAGTGCCACTGAATGATATACTTTAAAATGGTTTATAAAGTGTATGTTCTGTATACTTTACAATAAGAAATGAAAAACAAAATGATTAAATGGTAAATTTGATTATGTGTTTGTTTTGTCACAAGAGAAATAAATCTAAAAACCTTAATGATGCTATTAAACTCTGATTCTCCATCAAAATCATTTGGAAGGACTTGTTAAAAAATATGCACTTGACATTTCACACTGGAGATTCAAAAATCTAGAGTGATGCTTCATAATTCATGTGTTAAACAGATATTTATTGAATACCTCATTTGCTCCTGGTACTTTGATACCACTGAACTAGAACATGGACCAACCTTTGGGAACCATTAACCTTAAAGCTTAAGTTTCCTATTAATGCAGTCATTCAGGCTCTGCAGTGGAGATGCAATTCCAGATTAAAAAGAGAGTGAGCCTAGAAGACCTATTATTTCTTATCCAATTCTCAAAATTATTTGAATTGATAACATTGCAAGAAATCAATCATAGGCTTATTGCGTGCCTTGACTCCAATAAGAAAGTGAAATGTTCTTCCATTTCTTTTTTGGTGCAAATAATACCATGCTCAAATTGATCTGAAATTTCCAGGGAAACAGACGTGTTAATTTTGCAAATTTTCTGCTTAAAATGCTCAAATGACTAATGAGAGCTACTCAAGAATCAGTACAGAATAGTGGCATGGATCATGGGTTATTTGTCAGGTGGGTTCAAATAGTGGTTCTAGCTTTTAGTATTTGTGTAAGCAGGAGCAACTATTCTTACTTTTTCATCTCCTTGTCCTAGGTCAGTTTCCCTGGAATAGACCCAGATTCTGAAATGTATATCAAAGACCTCACCCAATCTATGAAGACTTCTGGGGCTAGATGTTGCATTGCATATAAAGGAACTGAGACTTTATAAGCCAGAGCTCTAGGCTCTGGGGTGAGCTTCTTGTGGGGAGGTAGTGTAGCCTTGGGTGGGTCATTTCTCTTTAGCCAACAACACTTCCTGGAGAGGGACTCAGCTAAGAGATATCAGCAACTAAATCGTCCAGTAGTTGGGAGAGCAGGGTTTAAATCCAGAAGCAGTGAGGAAGGAGGGGCTTTTTTTTTTTGGTTGCTGTTTATTTTGTTTTGTTTTTCAGGTATTAGGTAAAGATTGAAATACCTACCTCATAAAATGATTGTTCAAATAAGGTTTGCATCCACAGTGCTTGCCACACAAGGCCTGTCATATGGCCATTGTTCAGAAATGATCCCTGCAGAATTCTAAGAAAAAATTTAGTGGCCTTTATCTTTGCAAAGTCCCTTCCCCTTTATGGGTAGTTGGAGCCTGTGAATGTGGGAAATATCATTCTGGTCAGTATGTTACATTATAAGGCAAAGGGAGGTGCTTCCAGATGGATCCAATCCAATCAGATAAGCCCTGAATCTCAACATCATGTACATCCACAAGACACTAATTTAAAAAAAAAGAAAAACAAACTGTAAATAAATAGCAGAAAGAACTGTAGAGTAGAGAGAAAGGAACAGGGGGTAGGAGGAAAGAAGGTATTTTAGTCACACCTTTAGCTATTTTGCTGCTGTGACTAAAAGAATCTCACTAGAAAATTGTAGCAGAGGAAAAGTTTATTTGAGGGCTCAAGGTTTCAGAGGTCTCAGTCCATAGACAGCAGGGCTCTAGGTGAGGCAGAGTATAATAGCAAGAGGGTGTGGCTAAGGGAAGCAGCTCATAATGTGATCAGAAGCAGAGAGAGACTCCACTCTCCACATACCCAAAAGCCACACCCCAGTTTCCACCTCCTCCAGCCACATCCTACCAATCCAATCACCCCTCAGTTAATCCCATCAGGGATTATTTCACAGATTGAGTCAAGATTCTTACAACCCAATCATTTCTCCTCTGAACCTTCTTGCATTGTCTCACACGTGAGCTTTGGGGGGACACTTCACATCAAAACCATAACAGAAGGGGAAGAGGATATACTGTGGACTGAATTAGAACAAATTATAATTTATGCTTTTATAATTATTTCATAGTATTTTTATTGTCATGTATAACTAAAAAACAACCAATAAAAAAAAAGCAGAGTGTTTATTGTTGTTGTTGTTTTGTCTTTTTGGTTTTTGTTTTTCCTGATTGGTTTCAGAAAAGGAAGCCAGAGAAATGTGGTTGGCTAGCTGGGAACGAAACAGACAGCAATCTTGTGAGCAACATGTGAAGCAGACACAAGATGAAAGCTGGAGACTGGCCTCAGAGTGGAGAGTGGTCCTCTCCAGCTGACCAGAAATGGAGGACTTCAGACCCAGAGTAAGAAGGAACTGGATTATTCTTAGTAACTTGGAAGGGGACCACAAAACCCAAATGAAAAGCACAGGCCTGGCTGACACCTTAAGCTCAGCCCGGAAAAGGACTCAGTCACTCTGTGTCTGAACTTTTGACCTACATAAGAGATGAGATAATAAATTTGTTTTGTGTAATTACTAAGCTTATAGTAATTTGTAATGCAGCAATTAACAAGTAATGCAGTTTATCATTAATACCACTTCTATAATGATTATTTTGCTTCATCTTAGGCTTACTGGCAACTTTTTGTATTTGTGATCGAGGTTGTTTAAACCTATTGTAGAGAGGAGGACTGGGATAATGGAGGAAGCATTCTTTGAGCTCTGAAGACTTACCCTTAAGGATGCGATTTTTGTCTTCTGTGAAATTTTGTATGATAATAGGCAAGTGTTAGCCAATGGTGAAACAAGCTGTAACTGTGGTTTGCCAGGTAAATTCCACTTAGTCACATTGTACACCCTCTCCTTTCAGCCTTTGAAGTTTCATGGGTGGAATGCCATGTCACCTCAAAGCTCATTACACATTCCTGACTCTAGCCATATTGATATCACTTCTCTTCCCCTTTTTTCAATAGTCCATTAATCAGCCAGGCTTTACTGACTAGTCACCAGTGGTAGATGATGCGTATACAGCCATGAGCAAGACTAATATCCCCATACACTCATGCATACACATCATTCGGGGAGTTTGGAGTCTGATGAGAAACAAAGTTGGCAGAATGGAATTATGTAACATCATGAGTCTTATGGTGGACAGGGATGATGCTTGGAAATACTGAAGAGTGCAATGAAGTTCAGTCTTGGGGAATCACAGGCCACTTCTCAGAGCAAGAATGAAGAGCTGGTCAAAGAAAGCAGAAGAACAACTGAATTTCTTAGCCACACTCTGGTTTTGAACATTGTATTAGAGGAAAAGTTGAGACGTTGAATTGTTTAAAATGGTGAATAATGGATGCATTGTTTTTTCTACATTCTTGACTTTATCTCTTATCTGCCAACAGAAATGCTTCACACTAACTTTGCTTCTAGACACCCCCTTCTACCTCTTAAATTCTACCTTCTTGCGCTAACTTCATCTCCTCTGGATATGACTACATCTTCTCAGTCTCTATTTTGATGGGATTTATCTTATGTTTTATTTCAGGTAGATGCATGTCTTATATTCTAGGTAAGACTCTATTAGGAGTTCACTGAGAATGGGGATCCTCCCTGGTAGAAGTTTCTGCATGGAGTAAATTTTCTTTCATCAGGAAAATCCCATATTCATGAGTTTAGCATATATGCATTAGTCCTTTACAATTCATTATAGGTACAAGGAGACTGCAGAGTAGAACAGATTCCTCTCCCTGTTCTCAAGGACTTACGCTGCAGTAGGTAAGAGAGACAAGACAAGGGTAGTAGTAGAGGCAGGAGGGTTAAGAGAATGTAGGTAGGTTGTATTATTGTCCAATTGTATTGAAACCAAATAAAGGACCCAGATGTAAAACATCAGAATATAAACATATGCAATTCAATAGAGAAACAACAACAAGGAAGCAAAGAGACTGTTTTTAATTCTAGATGGAATGAAATTGATACCAATAGTTACCAGTGATGAATTCTGCTTCCCCACATGTTGAAGTTTGAACATTAGATAACCACACCTTGGCAGACATATAAAACATATCAAGCAGGGGTTATTTAAAAAGGGGTAACATAGACGTCTCCTGCGAGGGGGCCATAGCTGGTATCCTAGTATCCCAAGAAGCAAGAAGTTCTGCCTTTTTTATATGTCCTGGGCTTCCTTTGTTCTCTTGCCCTCTTTCCCTTATCCTTCTCCCTCCTGCATAAGTGACTAGGCCCAGGAATGCTCAGTGGGATGGCCAAAAGGTGGGAAACAGGTGGTGCAGCCCAGGACACATTAACAACCTTATAGCTCCCTATAGGGAGGGGCAATTCTTAGGACAGATTACCTTGGCAACAGGTTGGAGCAGGGGCAGGTTCTTGATAAGGATGGAGGAAGGTCTCTGAAGGAGTTAACATTTCAATTCCTCAGGCAACAGTCTCCAATTTCTGATTTACTTATCTATACTGACTGCCCTTATAATTCTGGCTTCAAAAGCATTATAAAAACAGTTCAGGGTCAGGACTTGATCTCATGCATCTTTCCTCCCAGTGGGGCTTGCTAACAAGACTGGACTTTGAGGTTTCAACCCCAGCTTCAATCAGAATGTCAATGTCTGTTTCCATTTTGCACACTGGAACCTCGTGATCTTACGTGTGTTCGCACGCATTCTCTTTTCTCCTGTAATACAACCCAAGACAGAAGGAGGAGAGACATCTTCCTTGCTTTCCTTCTCCATTTTTCTTCCATTATTCTTTAGAGAATTATCCTGGGAATTTGGGTGGAGGAAGAGGAGATATGTGGAGCTGGAGCAGATGGCCAGAGGTAAGAAAATCCTCTGTGGTGGTTGCAGGGAGCTCCCAGAGTGTCCTCATCAGTAAACCTACCACATGGTGCAATTTGCATTGCTGCAAAGCGCTCTCAATGTTCTCTCCCTGCATCTGTCTCTAGTTCCAGCTCCCCACCACATCCCTTTATGCAGTTCACACATTTCATCCAGCAGTAATCCCCAGACCACTAATTCATGCACTATAAAGTGATGGCAGCCTGGCTCACCATGGACCTGACCACAAGACTGGATTGCTGTGTGCCCACGGAAATGCTGCAATTAGCAAACGATGATTTCTGCTTTTTTTTTTCCTAGCAACATCTTTAATACCACTCCCCATTCTCCACTCCTATTTTTGATGACCTGGTTCACACCTCATTACCTCTCATCTGGTCTCTCTCAGTAGCCTCTGAGCAGGTTTTTCCACCTCTATCCTCTTTGTCTTCTAACACATTTCACACTTATTAGTAACTAAATACTAGCTTCATCTAAGGGTTTGGATCATATTGTTCCTATTTTTAGAGCTTTCTTGTGGCTTTTTACTTGTATCAACCCAGATTCATTAGGGCCTGGATATTCCACGTATTGGCTTTGAAACCAAAATTAGACAGGCAGGCGGTATAGATAGGTAAATCTAGTCAGATCAGATCAAGGAGGCCAATTTGAATGAGTCCAGGAAACTGGAGACTGCCCTCTGAGGGATTGAAATTAATTCCTAGAGAGCCCTTCCTCCACCCTTATCAAAGACCTGCCCCTGCTCCAACCTGTTGCTAAGGTAACCTGTCCCAGGGATTACCCCTCCCTGCAGGGAGTTGTTAATTAATGCATCCTGGGCTACTCCATCCTGCCCTTCCCACTTCAGCCCATCTGTTTCCCACCTTTTGGCCATCCCACTGAGCATTTCCTGGGCCTAGTTAAGTATGCAGGAAGGAGAAGGATAAAGGGAAGAGAGCAGAAGAACAAAGGAAGCCTAGGACATTATATATATATATATTAGAATGCCTCACTTCTCGGGATACCAAAATACCAGCTATGGCCCCCTTCTCCCTCCAGGGAGGAGTCTATGTTACCTCTCTTTAAACAAACCCTGTTTTATATGCTTGCCTCAGTGTGCTTCCCTAATGTTCTACTTCAACATGTGAGGGAGCAGAACTCGTCACTGATAACTGGTGGGATAAGCTTCAGTCTTCTCTTTAGCCCTTACCACCTTCCACACCAGCTATGCTGAAAAGCCTTCCCTCTTTTCTTTTACTTATTCAATCATCTGTTGTCATCTTCTTTCCAAGTCTTAAGAATGCTGCATTTCCTTCCCAAACTGTTCCCGTGAGTCAAAAGCCATTTATCCCATCCTAGGGACTGCTCCACAATCCAGCTACTTCTTCACACCTCTGTTTGTCCTCTAGTGCCGCATTTCACCCATCTCTAAAATGCATGTATGGTTTAGAGTGGGGCTTGGTCTATCATGGATTATATTAGAGCTAATCTAATACAATTTGAAGATCATTGCAGATTTTCCATTTGAGAGGCACGTTGCTATTAATATATTTCTTTTATTCATTTCTCTATGACATTTCTAACTATAATTGCATAGGTAGCTTGTTGAAACATCATCTTCTCCAAAATAAATACTTTCCCTACCAAGGTGTACCAATATGGGGCAGCACGTCGAGTTATTGTACTCTCTGCATCAGCTCCTAAACTCACTGGAGTTAGGCTTTTACCACCACCTGCCTTCTAAAATGGGATATGGTCCACCATCCCAAGTCACCCTGTCAAATTGTCACCCCTCCAGCTATTTCAGAAACACAGACACTAACTGATCACTTTCTCTTATATAAACTTTTCTTTCTCTTGGCTTTGTATACTACACAATCTGCTGGCCTTCATTGTAACTCATTAAATTTTCTTTCTCAATTAGCTTTGTCACTCTTTCTCAAGCAGACACTAATTTTTGATGAGGACAAGGGATTATACCTAGTTTTCTCTGATCTTATATCTGAACTCATTCAGCTATCCAACCCCCAAGGCTTTCAATTCCATCTGACTGGTTGTGAACACCTCATTTCTATCTCCGGTGATGTTTTGCTTGAACACATATTTTTTTCACAAAATATATTTCTGAAAATATTTTCTTAGATGTGAAATACCATGAATTACCAAATTCAGTCATTGGGACCATTTTGCCCACCTCATGACCTGCTTCTATTATAGTTGTTATCCCTTTGTTGTGTGGCCTCCTAAAGTCTGGAAGTCACCCTTGATTATTTCCCCCTTGGACTCCATCATCCTACCATTCAAAGCTGTCAGATGAACATTCACATCAGCATCAGAATTCATTTCCTTCCCTTCCCCACTGTCATTGTTCAAGCACAAGTCACCATCATTTCTTGGAATTACTTGAACTCTCCTTAGTGATCTCACTATCTCTACTATTGACCCATAAAATGCATTATCCACATAGAATCCTGTGTGATCTTTAAAAAAAAACATACATTGAGTGACATAATTTGCCTGCTTAAAATCTTCCAATTATTTCCCATGGCACTTAGAATAAAATCAAACCTGTTCATTATGATATGCAAGTTGATCAGGTAAACTCCTTGAATGATCAAGCTCCTGATTATCTTTCTAGTATGTCTGACACTCTTTGTGTTCCTTGTAGTCTAGCCACACCCTCCGTCTCTCAAGCAGTCAGATGTCTTTATACCCCTATGGTCTGTGTGCCAATCCTTCTCTTTTATTAGAATCATTTCTCCACAGGTATTTCATAGCTATATTTTTCTTTCCCTTACATCTCTGTGGTACCCACCACAATCCAATATAAAGTTATCAATCGCTTCCCGTCTATCACATCATCCTCTTTATTTTCTTCATAGCACTTATCACTATCTTAAATTATGTATTTGCTTATTTGTTATTTACCATCTTTCTTCTTTAGATTAGAAATCTTATGAAATCAAAGAACTTATAACTCTTACTACTTTCTACACTTGAAGAAGTGCCTGCCATTTTGTAGGTGCTGACTTATTATTTGTTCAGTAAACAAAAAACATGATTCTGAGATTCATAGAAAGCTAGATTTTAGCTCTAGTTCTTCTGTCCCCATTACTGTGATGCTGGGAAAATTATATTGACTTATTTTCCTTATCTATGCAATCAGGATGATGATACACCTTTTACATTATTATTGTGAAGCCTAATTAAAAGTGTGTTTCTAAAACCCTCAATATGATAACCCAAATATAAAGAGTGCTCAATAGGGATGGTTGTAATCATTGCAATTACTACCATTTCCTCAGCACCCACAGTAATACTTTCTTTTGCACAATGGCTAATGTCCTCATCTTCCTTGTCAGAGATGTAAAAATTTTATGTTCTTTTTTTTCATTGTGAATATAATTTATTTCTCACATACTGGTTTATATAAAGATAGACCTATTTCCTGGGTGGCAGGCATAGGATTATCTTTTTTTCTTTTCTTTTTTTTATAAAATATACTATTTATTTGTAAAAGAATGTGTTTTTTCTACATTTTGAAATTTATTTTTAAAATGTATTTATTTGCTCTGATTTGTTATACATGACAGCAGAATACATTTCAATTCATAGTACATGTATAGAGCACATTTTTTCATGTCTATAAGGTAGAGTCATAACATTTGTGTCTTCATACATATACTTAGATAATGATGTCCATCTCATTCTACCATCTTTCCTACCCCTATGCTCCCTCTCTTTCTCTCCCTCCCCTTTGCCCTATGAAGAGTTCCTCCATTCCTCCCATTTCTCTCCACCCCACGGATCAGCATCCACATATCAGAGAAAACATTTGGCCTTTGATTTTGGGGGATTGGCTTACTTCATTTAGCATAATATTCTCTAACTCCATTCATTTACCTGCAAATGCCATGATTTTATTCAGTTTTAATGCTGAGTACTATTCCATTGTGTGTGTATGTGTGTGTAGTATGTGTGTGTGTGTGTAGTATGTGTGTGTGTGTGTGTGTATATATATATATATATATATATATATATATATATATATATATATATATATATATAATTGGTTCCACAATTTAGCTATTGTGAATTGTGCTGCTGTAAACATTGATATGACTGAATCACTAGTATGCATATAGTATGCTGTTTTTAAGTGCTTTGGGAAACTTTATGTTCTATTATCTCATTTACTATCATCTGTCTTCTGTTCTATCTTTTCAAGATTGAATTCAAAGTGAATAATTATCTAATAATAAATTTATTCAATTATATTGCCAACTAATGATGATTTCTGTCTTGCAATAAATTGTCAATTTTGTTTTGGTCTCCAATTTCCAAAGCATGGAAAAGGGTAGAATTTCAAATACAGTGACTAGGCTAGGAAAAAAAAAGAAAATATGGGACAAAAATGTGGTATTTCTAAGTTGGTAAGCTAACACATTATTTCTTTCCTCAAATTCCAGCAGTTGTGGTGGTATTGCTAAGATTTTGAAGCAATAGTTGAATGTGTTACAAAAAGCTTTTGTCATCATCTCAAAGACCCCAGGGTGCAAAAAGGTCTGTCTATATGAACCACATGCCTATATAGTTCCAAAACATCTGGGGAATGCATTACCCAAATTAGTCAAACTGTTGATTTGGCATCCCATAGATCAAGTATCCAAACAATCAACAAAACAGATTGAAATTACTGGGGTTTGGGATGTAATGTGAAGAAACCAACTGGGCTAGGAGGTGGTTGGTTGACAGGTTGGAGCTGGCTGGCTTGCTGCCTGAAACAGATGGGGACCCCACTGGTGTATGGCCTTCTTCCTAAAGGCGACAGTACACACAGTGGCTGTGGACACGGGCTTCTTTTTCAACAATACAGTCAGTGTCAGCTGCTTGCTCCAAACAGCCAAAGCAACATTCCATGTAAGCACAAGCTGTCCCTGCAGAGGGTTCAGCTGAGGGGTTCCTACTGAGTGGACCATCATTATTCACATAAACCTAAAACACTTTAAAAAGCACTTTCACATAACCTATCTCATTATAGTGTAGCATTATTTTGTTTCATTTCTATCAACACATCGTAAATGAGAAAATTGATGAAAGCTTACTGCTTTTTCTTTCAAGGTCATTTAGAAAACAACTGAGCCAAGTCTAGCGTATAGATGTCCTGAGTCAGATGTTCTTTCCTTTGCAGAAATAAGGAAGGTTAGCTGTAGGAGTGACAGTAGAAATTGAAGAGAGAATGGAATTGATGATATTCCACATTGAAACTGTATAGAGAGGTGATCAAACATACTAGGTGAGTGTTTGTTTGCAGTGGGATGATATTAGTTATACACATCATTCAAAATAAGAGGTTTTCCCATGTTGGTGGCTATACAAATTTAAGAAGTCAGAAAAAAAAGATGCAGTAAGGCAGATTTTAAAAAATCATAAAAAATGATGGAAACAAAAATATCGTTTTTGGTTGCTCAAAATATTTTTTCCTAAGAAATAAGATTAGATTTTTCTGGTAGAATAAAGATGGCCATGACTTATTTTCCATGCTTCCTTGGTCCTGTGAATACTTGCCATCAGAAAGAGGAAGAAGTTGTGCTGTATCAATTCCAGACACACATTTCAAAACCAAGAAATGGTTCCTTCTTCCTTCTTGAACATTCTTCTTGTAAATCTTCTCCTTTTCTTGGAACTCAGCTGCTATGGTATGAGAAGTCCAATCTGCAGAGATTAGCCATGTGTACACTCTACAGTTGGACTAAATGACCTACCAATCACCAGAATTAGCTGCCAGCCCTATAAGTGAACCATTGATATTCTAGTGAAATAAAGTTCCTGGAAGACTAAAATCCCAGTCAGCGTCACATGGGAAATAATTTAGGTGAGCTCAGACAATCCAAACAACCATAAAGGAAAATAAAAGGAGAAGATTTACAAGAAGAATGTTAAAAGTTTTACTAATTTATTTTAACTAATTATAATGTCCAGATAGAAAGAGCAATGAAGATAGGAAGGACAATGAATTTTTTTTTTCAGTTTTCTTGTATAATGTGGGGAAATATTTTATAACTAGTAGTTGTTTACTTTAAAAAAGGATTTTTCTCCTTAGCCATTCTCAGTTAGACTCTTTGTGTAATGATCAGTCCAGAGCACCACCATAGAAACACAGTCTAAATTGAAGTTTCAAGGGTGCATCTGTTAAAAGCTTTCTAAGGAGCTTAGACTTAAGGCAGTGCCTGTCAGCCATGCAATGAGACTAATTCTCTGAAGGACATTTACTTTGGACCAACTCAGCTAGAAAATAAAGGTTCAAGGAAGCTTAAGGGAGTTCCATTGCACTCTGATTGGCATCCCAAGGTAAGAAGAAGCCAGTTTCAGTAGAATCTGTGGATCCACAATTTAGTTAATAAGTTAATGCAGTCTTTGACTTGTAAACTTTAAACTTATACATAGAAAACTCATATAATTTTTAAAGAAGTTTAATAAACATGGAAGCAAAGAAATAGAAGTGGTGTTGAACAAAAAGAGATTTCTGGATCTCCACCTTCCTGTGTGCAAAAGAAAGGTTGAACATGCTAATTAGACACAGACATGGAACACTTCTTTATAGAAAAGGAAGAAAGTCATAAAGGGAGGAAACCACTCTCAAGATAAATACCTCTAATAAATTACCAATGATAATGAATGAACAAATAAATGCCAACATGTACCCAGCTTGGTTTCATAATTGCTACATACCATTGATATGGTCCCTCTTTCCTAACTCCCTTTGTTGGATAAGACAGAGTGGTGTGCAAGTGACATTTGTTAAATCTTCAGTAACTTTGCAAGCTAGTTGACACCACATTAATGATTAAAATAAGTCATGTTAGGAGTATTCACACCATAGAAATGAAAATGTCACCAGTCAATCCCTAGAGAATGTTTGATAAAATTTACTAGCAGAAACCTGGATGAGAGAGTGCTTCATGGTTCTCCTGGCCCTGTTTTCACCATTGTATTCTGAGTAGTGTGGGTTTTAGTATTCTAAGTTCATAGGGATTTCATAGTGAAAGGAACCACACCCAGGATATCTCATCTGTATGTGGACCTCATTTAGACAATGAAGTCTTTTTCTTGGAGTTGTATCAGGGAAAGGTTGAGATTTTTTGAGGTCTGTGGATAAAATGGAGTGTATTTTTCAAGTGAAATGAATATAAGTAATTTATGGTCAATAGGCAAAATACGAGTAAGTTAAAGACGTGGGCAACATCTTTTTCTTTTACTCTAATTATAGGTGAAATGTTTCTTTTTCATCTTCTTGAATCTGGTTTATACTGTAATTGACTGCCCAACTAAGAGAATGTGGTAGAAGTGGCTATACGCCAGTTCTAGTTCCAGCTCAGAGGGAGCTAGTGCTTTAACTTCCTTCCTATTTCAGACTTATATTTGGGAAGCTCCTTCTTAATTCCTAGCTGTCATTTTTGAGAAGTGAAGCCATAAGAACAGCTATGTGACAGTGTTCTGGTTGACAGTTCTTGCTGATCTCCTTGGAAAGAACAAGCTTCAACCTCAAACCATGAATAAAACATCCTGTTGTTTCAACTCAGTTCAGTTCCTGGATGACCACAACACCAGCCAATGCTATGTGGAGCAGAAGAACTGCCAGGCTGAGCCCATTCATCCTGCAGAAAAGTAGAAGAGAAGAAATTGGTGGCTATTTTTAGCCATAACCCTTTGGGAGGATGCTATGGAATTATAGAGAAGCACATCAACATTTTTTTTTTTATATTTCAGCTATATTGATAAGGAGGAAATAGATTGGAAAAAAAATGAAGGGAAATTTTAAAGTTTAAATTCCTAGACTTACAGATAAAGATAATGACATCTTCATTGAACCAAAGCAGCTTATATAAAATTACAAATAATATTAGTGATTGAGACTCATGCTTTCTAAATCTAATCTCATGTGCATTCTGTTGTATCTGTGTATTTTGGCCATTCTCTGACATTCTGTTTTATCTGTGTATTTTGGAATTCTCTGACATTCTGTGATTTCATTCTTTGTAGCATATTAGTAAACCTTGCACCAATTCTACCTTTCTACCTCAAATTTTTCCTGCAAATCAACAGACTCAACTTCTACTTCCTTCCCCATCCAACACAGAATAAGTGTCAAGACTGAAATGTATGTATCCAGAACCTCTGTCTGTAGAATTTATAATGTTGCTAGATACTTAGTAGGTGCTGGGCTCAAAAGGATTTCTCCATGTATTCTACCTTTTCTTCAATATCTCAAGCAACATGTGTCTAGTTAGACTCATTCATCACTTGGTGTTTAAAAAGTGTTTACTAACATCCTTCCATGCACAAGGCACTGTGCTAAGCACAAATTTGAGGTAGAAATGTAGTGAAATACAGTTGGAGTTCAGGGAAAAAAAAGGACGCCTATGTTTGAATGTACGGGAAAGTAGAAACATACCAGTATATGCAATACAGATGCCACAACCATATTTATGAATGGAGATGCAAACATAGGAAGGACTAAGTATGCTTTCATGAAATTTTTCAAAAAATTTACCAGTCAAAACATGTTTGAAACCATCACATAAGCACACACACATACACAAATCCTAAAACAATTTTTCTGAATTATGAGAGAATAGCTAACAATTCCTTTTTCAAGCTGAAAGTGTTTGGGAAATCTTTTGCCCATCAATAACTCAAAACTGAAGTGGAAAAATCATACATCAGAGTTGACAGGTGACTGGAACTACATGAGGGATTGTCTCCTACTAAGTCCCACGATGGAAAAACAGGAGAAAAAGAATATAAATTGCATGAGTCCAAGAAAAATTGCTTCTGAATTGTGCCTAACTTCATCATATTGTGGAATCATTCACATCTATGTTTGGGCAGGCTTTTCTAGTTCCATATATTCTTGACATATTGAATAAAAGCTCACCTCCTTTTAAATTTCTGAATGATTTAGTTTAAATTTCCTTTAAGAAGGTTTTCTTAACTTATTTTATCCCAGTTGAGGTGTTCCTTATTTTAAAATATTTATGACACTCAAATAAGTGTGAACTTTGCTTACTTTTAAAAATAATACATTAGAATAACTCATTAAAAGTTCACTATGTGCCAAACATCATTTTCATATATTAATTTAGTTAATCTTCCTTGAAGCCCTATAATTTTAATAAATGAAGACATTTAAGCCAAGTTATTCTATCTGAGAAAATTCTAATAAGAATTAGCACAATAATCATCATTTTTTTGTGAGTCAACTTAATGACAAATAAATAATTCTATTCCCAAATGAAAAATAAGGTAACAGTGGATCCAGGGGGTAAATAATTTGTTTTAGATCAGGCAGGTAGGAAGCAGTCAAGCCCAGTTTTGAGTCCTGGTCAGTCTTTTTAATACACTGTGAAAGCTTTGAAAAATGGCTATTGACTCTTCCACATTGCAATCTGCATTAGATGATTACTATGTGTGAGTGAATGAATGAAAACAGATATAAAGTGTATTTTGTGGAGAACATTAGAGGAAGAGTCATGTAACTGCTGATGGGTGGGCCAAGTGAACCTTTATGATCTTTTGTGTTTGTGAGAGAGATTCCTCGAGAGCAATAAAATGAAAAGATAGGAATGGCAGAACTCCTGTTTTCTTGCCTGGGATATACTGCCTGAAGGCAAAGACTTAACAAATGTGACCATTTGGTCAGCTTGCAACCAAGTATAAATACAATGTTAGGCCTTTGGGACATACTAATGGTGGGCTTTCCAGGACTCAGAGCAATCAATTTTTACTTAAAATTTTGAGCACTCATGTATGTGTGTGGGTAATGATGCATTTTTGGAACAAATAACTCCTATCCACAGCAATGCAATTCACATTTCTCAATGAAAACATCTCTGAACTCTGGGGCAAACAAGTGTGTTATTGGTGCAAAATCTTTTTGTTTTATTCAATCATATGTCTCGTTGCAGCTGGAATTAATTTCTTGCTATTTGTGACAACACAGATGAATCTGGAAGACATTGTGCTATATGGAAATGAGCTAGACATAAAAAAGGAAAATACTATATTATCTCGCTTATAGGAGGAATCTAAAACAGTCAAAATCCCAGAAGCAGAGAGGAGGGGAATGGTGGTTTCCAGAGGCTGAGGGGGAGGGAGGAATGTGGAGATTTGGTCAAAGCCTACAATTTTTTTATTTATAGAAGATGAATAAATTCTAAAGACTTCATGCATGGTATGACAACTGTAGTTAAACATTGTGCATTGCACACTTGGAATGTGCTAAGATGGCAGACCTTAATTTTTCTAACACACACACACATACATATAAAAAATATGGTAAATATGTTAGGTGATGGCTATACTAAATAGCTTGACTGCTTATCATTCATAATATATAAATAAGATATCAATATTTCAAGTTGTACACTTTAAATATATTTAATGGGCCAAGCCAGACCAGAGGAGGAAGCCCGGCCCGCCCTGAGTGCTGGTCCGGAGGAAGCCCATCAACCTTAAAACCCATCAAAGGGGGCGTGGCTACCAGCACTGTTCTGAGGCTGATCCAGATATGGTATGCCTTTTATGAAACTAATGACTATATTTTTAAATAATAATTGAAACCAATATCTGCAGACTTAGAATCTAACTATAAATGTATTAATAATGAAAACTTGTGCTTAGATGATGTACTGTTGATATTGGGAACTATTAACATTGACTTTCTCTGCAAAAGAGGGATTTGGGGGCTATACAAGAATAATATAAATATATAAGGGGAAAACCATTAACACAACAATTTCACAAAGCTAGAAAGAAACATGACCAGTATGAAAAGACAAGGAAAGAAAGGACCACAAACAATGCAGGTCAATTCAACATTAGATAAGGTAATATCTGCAGCTGATGGAATGTCAGATAAAGAGTTCAGGATACACATGCTTCAGATGATCTGGAGTCTCAAGGAAGATGTTATTCAGCAAATTCAGACAATGAAAGATCACTTCGACAATGAATTACATAAACAAACCCAAGAAGCAAAAGATCAACTCTATAGGGAGATAGAGGATATTAAAAAAAAAAAAAAAAAACAAAGAAAAAAAAAAAAACAGAAATCCTGGAAATGCAGGAAATAATAAACCAAATTAAAAACTCAAATGAGAGTATTACTAGCAGAGTAGAACACTTAGAAGATAGAACATCAGACAACGAAGACAAAGTTTTTCAACTTGAAAAGAACATAGACAGCTCAGCGAGAATGTTAAGAAATCATGAGCAGAACATCCAAGAATTATGGGATAACATAAAAAAAAAAAAAACTTAAGAGTTATTGGGATACAAGAGGGTATAGAGGTCCAAACCCAAGGAATGAGCAATCTATTCAATGAAATAATACTAGAAAACTTCTCAGACTTAAAGAATGAAAAAGAAATCCAAATACTAGAAGCCTACAGGACGTCAAATGTACAAAATCATAAGAGATCCACACCAAGACACATAATAATGAAGATGCCAAAACATACAGAATAAGGAGAGAATCTTAAATATATTTAATGTTTGTCAATTATAACTCAATAAAATGAAAATATGAAGCTAAAATAAAATGTGCATATTAGACATGCATAAGAAGAATTGTTGAATTTTTAATAAAATCTAACATACAAAATGATTCAGTATGGTGTAAAAATAAAATTTTAGATTTTTTAAAACCTGAAATCTTTTTTTAAATAATTTATTCTAATTATTTATACCTGACAGTAGAATGTATTTCGACTCATTGTACACAAATGGAGCACAACTTTTCATTTATCTGGTTGTACATGATGTAGAGTCACATTGTTCACGCAAACATACATGTATATAGGGTAACAATGTCCATCTTATTCCACCATCCTTCCTATGTCCCCACTGTCTCCCTTCCCCTCATGCCCCTCTGCCCAATCAAAAGTCCTTCCATTCTTCCCTTGCCCCCACCCCCATTTATGGATCAGCATCCACATATCAGAGAAGATATTTGGCCTTTGGTTTTTTGGGATTGGCTTATTTCACTTAGCATGATATTCTCCACATCTATTCTTTTACCTGCAAATGTGGTAATTTCATTCTTCTCTAAGGCTGAGTAATATTCCATTGTGTATATGTGCCACCATTTCTTTTTCCATTCATCTTTTGAATGGCATCTAGGTTGATCACACAGTTTAGCTATTTGTGAATTGAGATTCAATAAACATTGATGTGACTACATCACTGTATTATGCTGATTTTAAGTCCTTTGTAAATAGACAGAGGAGTGGGATAGCTGGGTCAAATGGCAGTTCCATTACAAATTTTCTAAGGTATCTCCATACTGCTTTCCAGAGTGGAAAACCTGAAATCTTATTGGGAAACTTTCTCTGAAATTTTCCATGTCTTTAGATGAGACCTATAACACCCCTCTCTCCAGGCAACACACTTTTTTCAAATAAAATGTTAGGTGGTTTGTATATATAAATGGTGTTTAGGCAGCTTTTTCAGCGCTGTGACCAAAAGACCAGATAAGAACAATTTTAGAGGAGGAAATGTTTATTTGAGGCTCACGGTTTCAGAGGTCTCAGTCCTTGATGGCCGACTCCATTGCTCTAGGCGGGAGGTGAGGCAGCACCCATGGTGGAATGGTGTGGAGGAAGAAAGCAGCTCAAGGTGTGAACACCAGAAACTAGAGCAAGAAACTGCTCTGCTCAAAAGGGGAAAAACATACCCCAAAGGCAAGTCCCCAGTGACCCACATCCTATAGCCACACCCTAACTTCCTACAATCTCCACCCAGTTGATCCATTCAAGTGGATTAATGCATAGATCAGGTTAAAGCTCTCATAACCCAATCAGTTCACCTCTGAACTTTCTTGCTTTGTCTCACACATGAGCCTTTCGGGGACACCTCACATCTAAACCAAAACACATGGTGAAGAACATGGGCTCTGGTCAGGAAGTCCTGAGGTCGAAGCTGAGGGCTGCTGTTTGCAGTTGTCTGATCCTGGTCAAATCATGTGAACTCTTTGTGTATTTACTTCCATTTTAGAATGGTATTAACAAAAGCGACCTCACTGACTTGTTGAGAAGATTAAAAAAGGAGATAATGCAGTTAAAATGTTTATCTTAGTACCAGACTCAGAGTCAAGGATTAACAACTAATATTATATGTACATTATGATCATTATTGCTAATTCAAAATTTAAATTTCTGATGAGATAGGCAAGTTTCACAATGGTAAATGTAGACCGATTTTGACATTTTCAGTTTCTCCTAATAAAATGCAGTTTGGTGATATATGTGGTGTATATTATTGTATCGTTATTTGTGTTTAGGTAGATTAGGTAACTATGTGTATGCACACAGAATACAAAACCTTTGGGGATAAAGAAAGGACAAAGGTGCTAAAAATCATCATGCTATGGGAATTGAAGTCTCCTGATTAATGTTACAGATTTCAGCCAGTAATCACGCACACATGTTACTGCTGCAAAAGAAAGTTGAGCTGTTTTTTGTTTTTTTTTTTAAATGCGTATATTATTGAGGTAAATATTTTTAGAGAGTTTCTGAGGTACAGTACATTGAATGACTTGTGAATATCCATGCGTGAAAAGATGAGATGACTGTAATACACACATAACACAGATCTTCACCTGAAAGCATTGCTTTCAATTCATTCCCTGGTTTGCTATTAGAACTGCAAATGAAGAACAGAGATAACTGAAGGGAATTTCAACCTCTCACCTTCTTTCTGTAATTTTCTCAAGCTACCTGTGTCTTCATGGACAAATAATATGTTTGTTGAAAAGGAAAAAAGAAGGAGAAGAGAAGAAAAGGAGTTGAAAGAAGAAATGTAACCCTTTAAATCTCCTAAAGTGCTTTAAAACCACAGTTAGTGGCTTATTTGATTTGTACTTACTCGCAAAACTTCCATTTAGATCAGCAATTCTCAATGCTTTCCCTCCCCTCTCTTTCCCACCCATTACTGATGACATAAACATTTGCTACAGGCTCTCATGGGCATTTGGCCAATTACAGAATACTGTAATTCCACCCTTTCCTCCTATATC
The DNA here is from genome assembly GCF_047511675.1 of Marmota flaviventris. Classification (NCBI taxonomy): domain Eukaryota; kingdom Metazoa; phylum Chordata; class Mammalia; order Rodentia; family Sciuridae; genus Marmota; species Marmota flaviventris. The sequence goes on from NC_092510.1 coordinate 88,631,285, forward strand.
CAAGAAATAACCTCAGAATGCAAGTGACTGTATGATCAGCCACTCTTATTTATATTTAAATCACTTGCAAACTTTAGACGTTTATTTGCATTTAACCAGTCACCTGAAAATTGAATTCTTACTATGCTATGTTCTTTACATGAATTACCTCATTTAATCCTGCAGTGATCTGATGAGGTTGGGCTTGATATTTTTATAGCATATCTAGCCAAATGTCCAACCAGATTTGTTCTCCTCTAATATACAGCATATATTTGTTTTCTGTGTATGTTGTAACAAATTACCACAACAGAAATTTATTTCCACCTAGTTCTGGAGGCCAGAAATCTGCAATCAGTTCCCCTGGCCACAAGTCGAGGGGCTTTGGGCCCCCATGCTCTCACCAGATTCTCTAAAGGGCAGTCTGTTTCTTGCCTCTTCAGGATTCTGGTGGATTCTGACATTTAACTAGGTGACTAGGTTATGTGGCAGGATAGAATATAGCATCAAATGTGTTTAATACCCCCGGCAGCTCTAATACCACCTGGGAGGATAGAGGCTGGGCCATGACATTCACTGTTCCAGGAATATTCAGAGTCAAATTGGAGGAAAATAGGTTTTATTCAAAGCCAGCTTTGAAGGAAGATGGAAGAAACTTAATTGCTTCAAAAGTTCCATCTCTGAAAAGCTCTGGGACCAGGAAAGCTTTTAAAGGGGGAAATGAGTGCATCAGGACAAAACACAGACATTTCACAGGTTTCACCTCCTTTGGAGTCTTTGTGGCCCAAAGGAATTTTTATAGGTTTTGCCTCCTTCTGAGTTCCTGGAGTTCCCTCATCATATCAAAAGGAGGTGACTTCCTGTGGCCAGCAATTGTATCCTCCAAATTTCAGGGGAGGGGAGACCCCAAATATAGTCTGTTTCAAATGTGGCTGTAAAAATAAAAGAAAAAGCATCATAAAAGCATCATTGAAAGAGCTTTTAAAAATGGAGTCAGGAGGCCATTAAGGAAGGAGAACATAGGCTTGCCTTAGACCATTGTCCCCGAATGTGGACACTGAGTCACTTTTACTTCTTGATGGCACCTGGAATAACTGGACAATTATATTGCATGCAGAGATTTAATATGTGTACAAAGAGGTCATTGCACTCTTATTTTATTGACATTTTAACTTTATATATATATATATATATATATATATATATATATATATATATATACATTCTTTTATTTTATTTTTGTCCAGAAGCTACAATCATGTAGATCCCATGACAACAAAGATGTCCTTCCTTTCAATATCCAACAATATTATAGTGTGTGTGTGTGTAAATGTGTGTATCACATTTCTCTATCCATTCATTTGATAATGGACACTTAGTTTGATTGCATGTCTTGGCTATTGTGAATAACACTATAATGAACATAAGATGCAGATATCGCTTCAATAGACCAATTTCATGTCTTTTAGATATTTATCCAACAGTTGGACTGCTAGGTCATACAGTAGTTTTATTTTATTGCATTTGTTGTTTGAGGCATGTCTATATTGTTTTCCGTAATGGATCTACAAATGTACATTCTTGTCAAAAAGACAAAAGAGAACATGGCGGTGAGAATGTGAAGAAAAGTGAACACTAACATACTGTTGGTAAGAATAGCCATTCTAACTGAAGCTGGTGATATTTCATTATCCCACTCTGTGGCCACATAGTGTCTGATGAATATGAGCAGCTATCCTCTGAAGCCTTGGAGGCTGCTCGTATTTGGGCCAAAGATGGCTTTCATATCCGAGTGCAGCTCCACCCTTTGTATGTCATCCATATCAATAAGATTTGTCCTGTGCTGGGGCTGACATCTCCAAACAGGTATGCAGGGGTGCCTTTGGGAAACCCCAGGGCACAGTGGTCAGGGTTCACATTGGCCAAGTCATCATTTCCATCTGCACCAAGCTACAGAACAAGGAACATGTGATGGAGGCCCTATGCAGGGCCAAGTTCAAGTTCCCTGGCCTCTGGAAGATCCACATCTCAAAGAAGTGGGGCTTCACCAAATTTAATGCTGATAAATTTGAAGACATGTGGCTGAGAAGTGGCTCATTCCTGATGGCGGTGGGGTAAAATATATCCTCAATCGTGGTCCCTTGGATAAGTGGCAGGCCCTGCATTCAAGAGGGTTTCCACTGTGCTTTAACCTTCTTAAAATCACACACACACCAACAAATCCTGTATTGTCTCTAAAAAACAAACAAACAAAAAATTAGTAATTCTGAGTATTTTTACATATACCTTTAGGGCATTTCTGCCTTCTCTTGAGAATTGTTTGTTCAGATCTTTTGCCCTTTTAAAAATAGGATTATTTGTTTTCTTCTTATTGGGTTGCTTGATTTATATATTGGGGTATTTGCCTCTCTTGTGGGGTACTGGAGATTGAAACCAGGGGTGCTTGGCCACTGTACCATATACCCTTTTTATTTCTATATTTTGAGACAGGATCTCAATTGCTAAGGTCTTGCAAAATTAATGAGGCTGGCCTCAGCCTCCTGAATTGCTGGGATTATAGACATGTAACACCACGCCCTGTGGAATTTGCCTCTCACCAGATGTGCTCTCTTCCATTCTGTAGGCTGTCTCTCTTGGTTGTTACCTTAGCTGTGCAGAAGTTTTTACTTTGCTATTATTCCATTTATCTATTATTCTCTCTATAAGTCCTATATAGACATCAGTAAGTTTTCAGCATGTCTATGCAGATATTAAATTAATAACATTTTCAAATAGTCATTTTCATTTTAAGGTAAAATTTGAAGGTTCTAGGCCTAATACCTCTTTGTGACCATTCCTTAGTTTTCTAAAGCATAGAACCATCTCTGGAGACAACAGTTCAGTCATATTTTATATACTCTTGGAAACCTCTGCATTGGAGTATAATCATGTGACTAGTTATTATCAATAGAATGGAAGCAAAAATGGCATGTGCTATGAATATTCATAGGCTTTTTTATCAGCAGGATAAACTTCCTCATGCTTTTTTGCCTCTTCAGCTAGTTGTTTACAAATGATGATAAGCCTTCAAGTGTCGTAAAGGCACGAGATATTCCAATCCTGTACACCCACAGTGAAAAATGGGTCCTTATAAATACAGGTCAAAATTTTGGACCATATGTACTGTCCAGCTGAGTGCCATAGAGCAAGTAGCATTTCAATTGCAAGTTATAATAGGTCATAACCACATGCTAAATCATGCACACACCATCAAATTATGGTTATCTTCCCATCTGGATAATATGAATATTATATTTGGTAGTCAAGGCAGACCTTGATTTGTCATCTGAGTTTCAATGCCATCCTCTGTCTGCATTATCCGCTAGTATCCTCATTTGAGCAGATATTTCTGCTGGTGTTTTTCACTGACTGTTCTTTGTTAGTTTGCCTTTCTTTATCTCTTGGATGACCTTCCTGGACATGACTTCTGGCCCTGTTCACTTTCAGAATTTGCCAGTTTATTTGCTTTTACTCAGCTTTCAAGTCTGCCTTACTGTGCTTACACCAGTCTATTGCTTGCAGAAGGCCTGAAATACATGTGTGTGTGTGTGGGGGGGGGACTGTCTTTGAAATAATGAAATAAACTGATGTTGAGATAATTGCAGGAAAAAACAGAGTTTAGTGTCAAGTGTTGATTAAAAATAAAACAGAACAAAAAAAAAATCTATGTGCCATAAGTAGCAATAAAACATGAGGAACAACAAATTCTGCAAGGCTGTGTGTGCTTAAATGATTCACCTGCTAGGATAACAATCAATTTTCAGCAAGTTCAGCAGCTCAATAGATGCAAGATATCCTTTCCAAATCTGAAGCATCTATAGGTACTCTCCCAAGTAGGTCAGGGTGTGTCCCCTTTTGCTATTGGAAATTTGTTGCAATAAATTTTTTGCTGCCAACAAAGTTGGCAACAAAAACTTCTGATTGCCCATTAGACTACACTTTGTGAAGTGTGGAAATCTATGTGCCACTAAGAAAAGAAACAGACTCATGTTAACTTAAAGCAATGGCAACTAAAGTAGAGCCTAAAGAGGGGGAAAAGCCCAAACTAATAAAATAATCTCAATCATCTGTTCCCCAGTTGGCTCATCAACTATGGGAGTGCACCATTGGCATTGATTTTTTTAAAATTTTATTTTAAAAGTAATATACTAACATCAATAAAGTCAGCTATTTTTATATTAGATGAAGATTATCCTACAGTTCTAAAGCAACAGCTGTGATCACTTTAACCTGAATTGATTCTCACCTAGTATTATTAATGTCTCAGTCATAAAACATCATCAGAGATAGTACATAGCACAACCTTCATTCATAATTCCATACTGTATAATCACCTGCCCATTGTCTCTAATTCATAGCCACACCCATTGTGAGATTGGTTCCTATGTTAATAGAAGTAGCACACATGAACCAGTAAATCTACTTTCTAAGTACGACTGTTTCTTAACTTGTTTAAATGTCTTGGGTAAATACACTTTTATTTCTTTTCTCAGAGATTGCTAGTAATCTGTTTTAACTGTAAAATACCAATAAGATAAATCAACAAACACACTCAATGTATTTGAACAAACCCTATGCTGTATGTGTGAGTGAAACACACAATCAGTATACCAAGGTACCTTGGGAAGGACTGGAGTGATGATGAGGATGATTAAAAAGTTTCAGTGACAGGGAAATGTTATCCATTCAACATTTTCTGCAGTAAGCTCCTGCCTGTTAAGCATTATCTACTCCCAGCTCTGGTCTTGCACCTGTGCCCTCTGATGTAGATATTGACACACCACTTCATAGGACTAAAATTCCCATCTATTCTTGGTGCTGCACCGAGGTCTTCAGGCTGTTTGTAGAACCTCTGGTAGGTGCTACTGCAACTAAAATTCATCAGTGACTTTGCATTTCCATTTGGGTGTTCACAGCACAAAAAGGCTGTATCTGGTTATTCACTTGGAAGAAAATATCTGCCATTCCCAGTGGTTCCCAGTGGCTTTCACTACTTTTTCTGGTAGTTCATATATTTTTAACCACTTGGCTGATGATGTGAAGTGAAGGAGGGGGAAAGGATCAGTTTGACTCAGTTACCTTTATTTGTATGAAAGAGAGAAAGCTGACTTACATCTCCATAACCCATCCTGGATAATGGAGATGACTGCCCCGCTGCTGTTCCTGAGACCAGACCCACAGCAAATGAACATTGTTTAGAGCCAGTTTCTCATCAAGACTAAATCACTAGGCTGATGGATTATTGCTTTTTGGAGATAAATTATGCTTTTAATTTTGCAAATGCATTTGGAGCTGTAAAGGCACACATATCTAGATGTAAAATTAAGAGCAATGCTTTAGATTAAGTAGCTTCCTGATTTGCATTCTGCTGAGCAGGACCAATAGGCATGGAGTGGTCTGAGTCCCTCATTTTCTAGTATTTAACATTCTGTGTCTCAGTGACTGTGCCATTGTGGTTTATTTCCCATGTCACAATAGAAACATGTTTATTTGCCTTTAATTAAAAAAACGCATTCTAATCAATAATATAAAAGAACATAGCACTAGATCTTTTTATTCCACAAATGTGTGCAGGGCCAGAAAGTAAAATTATGAGAATATTCAAGTAGCAGCACATTTTTCCCAAATCCTATATATTTTTTTGAGGGTCTACAAATAGTAGGAGATGAAGTATCAACTTTAAATTTACTTGCTTACTTTGGGATTGCTATTAAAAATACCCTCAAATATATGTATAATGGAATAGAACTGTCTTAATAGGAATCATCAGTGGGTGAATAGACATCTATTCTCTTCTTGTGTGATATCCCATAATTTCTCATTCTTGTAAAGTCAAAGCAAAAAATCAAATAATAGCCATACCCAATTACACACATTCATATGTTCATTCTTAAACTTACCACACTTATATTAATACATTTGTGTAATAACTGTGCACAGAGAGATAGCTCCATATATTCATGAACTTGTGCATACACTCAGAACCCAGACATATAGAAACTCAGGCATGAAATTTATTTACATATTCATAAACACATGCCATAACATATCCCTCTCATCTCAAATGCCCAAGCCAAATCCAAAAACTCAGTGATGGACATTCTAAGCAGACACATTCAAAATCATAATAGTAATTATAAAGCCCTCATTCTTCCTCATGGAAACCATATATGTCATTCACTATGAGATTCAAGTGTGTATGTGATTGTTGATGGGGATCTTTCTCTCATTAGCAGTAGTGACCAGTGCTATGATATGTTTCTCTATATGCTGGATGAAAGTCAGTTCAACATTTTCTCATATATCAAAAATCACTACTGCACTGAAGAATCTCTTCTTAGAACAGCAGGGAGATCATTTTGGCCTACAGGTCTTTAATTGAATAAAACGAATTGATCATGAAATTTTCTCTATATGTATTCAAGGTTTTTTTGCTACTATTAAAAAAATAATCTAGGTCTATCTTTGCTTGTTGTTCACCCTTTACTTTTGCCTGGTTTTTGGGTTGCATTGAGAGAATTAGTAAAAATTTACAGAATTCAATTCTACAGCATCTTGAAAATGGAATACTTTTAAGACAAGAGAAGAAAATGGGGAAATGTCTTCCATAATAAAAACTGATCTCATTAATTTCTATCATCTTAGGTGCCTGACTGTCGGGTCAGAGATGCAATGCAAACAGCAAAAGCGATGGTTTCTGTCCTTATGTAGTATATATGGCATATGTTTATGAATATGTAATTTAATAAGTAATCAAGATAATAAATATAATATTATAATAAGAAAAATGTTTGAAAAGAAAGTCACTTTGCTTTGTTGATTCTTCTTTATTGAATTCTATATTATTATTATTATTATTTTTATTTTTATTTTTTATTTTTATTTTGGTATGGGTGTTTCTTTGTGGTAAAGAAGATCTGGAGAGGGAGGAAGGGAGGAAAAGGAGGGTCCTGGGGAACAAGATTGATAAAATCATGGGCATTTATGAATATGATATAATAAGTCTACCTATTATGTATACTTACAATGCACTAATAAAATGTATTAATTTTTAAAAAGTGGAAGGAAGAAATCTTACACTGAAGAAATTTGAACAATTTTAAATGTTCAAATGAACTTCTCTGAAGAAGAATTAACATTTAAAGAATAAATAAGGTAAGATGTGATCTGAAAGTAACAAAAACAGAGGCTTACACATAAAGACATATCCGACTGGATATTATGCTAATAATTGTATTATATGTCCTCCACCAGAATTTAAGTTCTCTGTGATAAGGGAATCCATTTTGTTTCCTGTTTACTCAAAGTAGTAGGGACGTAATGTACCTATTATATAACAGGTGTTTAATAATATTTTTCTTATGCATGAATTCTTGCTTAATACTTAAACGACCCTTAGAGTTCAATACTATCATGATATCTATCTTATTGGTAAAATATTTAGTCCTAGGATCGATAACTGACTTTCCTGAAATCAATAGGATTCAATGCAGATCTTTTGAACTCATAATTACTCTGCCTTCCTTTCTTTGAGTCCATATCATTCTTTTCTTAATAGGATAAACCATGGAAAAATGGCAGACACTCCTTTCAGTAGTGAAATGACCAGCAAAGTAAGGTGTAATGATTGTAATACACTATGTGATGTGATATTGTGTGATTATAAAATACAGTTGTGTTAAGAATTTCATTGTCATCTTAAATTTAGAATACATTTTACTTTCCATTATGGAAATTATAGATTAGCAATTATTCTAAAGCATCATAAAATTAAATGTAATATGATGTACACTACCCACAACCTTTACATTTTAAATATTTGCTTCAAGATATATTTTTAAATGTAAAGTTGAACCTCTCTTAAATTCTGTTTTATTTTCTTTTTGAGTATCCACAAAAAATATAGAATCATTTTGTTTCAGAACATTACATAAATGATAAGTTCATGGCATTTGTTTTGTTTATCTGAAGTTTCTAAAATGTGTTCATGTTTTTACTTGTAGACTTGTTTTATTCACTTTAACAGCTTCTTTTATCAGATTAAATAAATATTCAGTTATTAATTCTTATCTGTAGGGGATTAATACAAGATAGCATATGATACCAAAGTCCAGTGATGCTCAAACTCCTTATATAAACTCATGAAGCACTTTCATATAACCTAAAAAAAAATACAAGTAGATATTTAATGAGTATAATGAGTAAAATCCCTGAGTAACATTGCATGCATACATGGACATTCATTCTAATATATATGTGTGTATAAAAATATATAAATCTATACTTCAATGCCTATGTTTCTCACATGTGTGCCTAGGTATAATGGAATACAGACTAGTTATAGTGGGATACAGAAAGATCACTTTGACATGAATCATACTCTTTATCTACTAGTGACAGAACATTGGGCAAGTTGGTAAATGTGAGTCTTAGTTTTGTCTTTATTAAATGTATTTAGGCAGAAGCTATCCCTCTAGTGTTTTCTGAGAACAAGATACAGTGCGTGTAACGTGTCTAGTAGTGCTGCTTGGTTAGTACCCACAGTGATCATGATGGCAGTGAAGAGAATGAGTGGATGAAGAAGAGGACCACTCCCTACACTGACAATGAATTGGGGAACAGATACCTAGACAGAATAATAATATAAAGCAGTATGCTGTGAGTATCTCAAAATAAGTTTCTATATTTCACAGTAGAAGTTAAAAAGAGGGAGATATATTTTAGACTTAATATTACAGAAAGTAAGCTAAGTGCAATGGCACATGCCTGCAGTCCTAGTGGCCCAGGAGGCTGAGGCAAGAGGATCACTAAAGCTAGTTCAAAGCCAGCCTCAGCAACAGCAAGGCACTAAGCAACTCAGCAAAATCCTGTCTCTAAGTAAAATACAAAACAGGGCTGGGGACATGGCTCAGTGGCTGGATGCCCCTGAGTTCAATCCCCAGGACAAAAATAAATAAATAAATAAATAAATAAAGGAAATATGTTATGGTAATTACGAAAATTAAAATAAAATAACAAATGTATTCCCAGGTTACATATGTGGAAGAGCATCTCAACATGTAAAAGAGCATCTAAAGTGATTGAGGTAATTTATATGTTTTTCATAGTTACTTTGGTCTAAAGCATAGACACCCCCCCACACACACACACACAGACACTTACCCAGTTGGTTCTTTCTGTGTCGAGGAAGTCTTTTATTCACACTAACCTTTGCCTCTTGAGCATAGAACTCATTACCAGTGAAGGCTCCTTTGGGAGCTCTAACAAATGAGTTCATGGCTTTACTCCAGTTTCTAATGGACACCTGTCCTAGTGACAAATACCACTTTCACAATGAGCGCACCTGGATCCCTTGGCCACCAGATCACTACCATGGCAAAGAGAATCAGTTAAGCATCCATCCTCCTGTAGAAGATGGAAGCGCTCATTTTTTGGCCACAGTTTTCCATTTCTATCAAACAACCTTGACAAGTGTGCATGCATTAAGGATAAATGGGAACTCACATGTGGAGGTCCAGAAATTCCCAGACTGCATAAAGAAAGTATAGATATAAGGGAAAATGTGGCATATAAATTTAAAGTGACCAACAGTTAGTTGCATCTCCTCCTATGGGAATATAAAACCCATTTCTCCACACTTTGAATTGGGTTTGCTTTGTGAATTGCTTTGACTAGTACAAAGTGACAAATGGATTTACTGATAGTTTCAGAGCCAAAGACTCAGGTCACCTTTGTCTGCTTTGTTTGTTCTGTGAGAAAGTTTTTCCAAGACCATCACAAAAGAAAGAATAGAACTCTGGAAGATGGAAGGATCGAAGAAAAATCTAAGGAGCCCCAGCTGAGAATCTGTACTCATTGTTAGACATGTAGGTATATATGTCTCAAACCTTCTGTCCCCACTAATGAGTGATCCCAGGTAAAACCAATCCAACCAACCATCTAAATTGTGAGAAATGATGAATCACAATCACTTTCAGTCGCTAGGTTAAGGGGTAGTTTGTTACACAGCAATAGATTACTGATACATTTGGGCATGGGTATAACTGAATTCCATAAGTCTTTCTATTTTATCCCTGACAAGAAATATAGATAACAAGATTGGGGTTGGTTACATTTCTAAACATGATATCATAAAGAGGAAATGACCAATGGTTATCGACTCCACAATTAAACAGATTTATTCATTTAATAGCCGTATGGGAATATGGCCAACACTTGCATTCTCCCTATACTCTGAAATTCAGTCCATCTTGTTTGCATTCTTCCCCACCCCATCTTTCCTCACCTCTTCACTCAAACTGATCAAAGCACTGCAGAAGTGAGCTCTCTATTATACACAGTCATTCACTCTCTCTTGCTCATATTCCTTCATTTATTTACCCATCCATTCAGTCTCTCACACATCAAACATTTATTGATTATTTATACTCTATGAGGTAATATCCGGGAAACATATTGATATGGTTAAAATAAAATCCTATAATAGTTGCATATCCCAAATCCATCAATGTGTCTAGAATGGAAAATGAATAAATAAATGGAAGTTCCATTTTAAAGTACTCACACCACTTAAAATAAAGATCTAATTATAACTGTTTTTCTTCTTTTACTAGACATGTGTGTATCTATATTTATGTACATATATGCTTAAATGTGCAATGAGCATGTATAAATTATATGCATTTTTCATGAATGCATGTCTTTCATGGGTATCCATGACTGCATAAGTTTCTGGATGCCAGTGGGTATAACATATGTGTTTTAGCATGTGTTTATGTGTATGTATATGCACACTTAAAAGCAGATAAGTGTGCATGCATAAAATATTCATACAATATGGAGATATTTGTGCTTTCAATGTGCATGCATAAGTGTATATATGAACATGAGAAAAATAGACTTGATAAAGAACTCGTATTATAAGTCAGTTCAGGGCTGAGGCTGGGGCTGGCTCAGTGGCTTAGCGGTAGTGCACTTGCCTGCCATGTGTGAGGCACTGGGTTTGATTCTCAGAGCTACAGCTAGATAAATCACATAAAGATCTATCAACAACTAAAAAAAGTTTACAAAAAAGTTGGTTCATATTCTACCTACTCATAAAAAAGTAGAGTATGCCCATGTTTTTCGATTCTGTCATCCTTGCTTCGACCTTCCAAAAGATATTAAAAATAGGGAGATAAACAATGACCCCCAAACTTGCCACACTTCGAAGATTCTGTGTTTATTTATTCATCTCCAAGCTTCACTTCTGGGTCCTAACACTTTTACAGGAACACCACAGGTATTATCATTTAAATAAATAGATCGTGACCATCAGTATCTTCAAGAAATATTCAATAAGGAAATATCAGGTAAGGGAGATGTAAATAAGTTAATATGTAAGAAAACTTAGCATTGATATTTTATGTTGCCTTTAGAGATGAAAAGATCACTAGTCAAGGGCTTTGGTAATACTCATTGACCTCTGAAAGGTGCCACATCAACTCCACTAATTAAAGACCAGGGAATTTCAATGAAGCCATTGATGACAAGGATTACTGACAGAATACCCTTTTAGATGGTTAAATGAGCAAAACCTCAGTTAGCAGTCATCACCCGTTTGGAATGAATTACTGGCTTTACTTCCTCACTGCACCCTCAGGAAGCCTTAATGGGCAATGTGTTTTATTTTTCTAGATTTAGCAATCACGCAAGATAATGATGCTGCAAAGTTCCCATTGTCTTACCTTGGAGACCCCTGCCTGCTCAATATGTTCAAGTTATGTTTGGGAGGTCCCAGCCTCATCAAGAAATTTTAACCTCAAACAAACAAGGAAAACTCTTATGTAATTTGTTGTTTAATCCTCAAAGCAAACTTTTTAAGCATCTGAAACATACTCAGGAATCTCCCACTTTACTAATCAGCCTTGCTACAAATAAGACTTAATGCACCATTTAAGAAGGGCTGTAACAACAAAGCATTTTCTGTTTGCCATTCATGTGCATGTGTTGTTTTATTTTCTCTATACAGCATGCATAATAGGTCATTGTTATTATCCCTATTTCAAAGATGACAAAACAAAGGCTTAGAGGAGATTTAAGCACACGTATGGCATATGATAAGAACCTGGGAAAACTGGATTGAAAGTTACACCTGATTATACACATTTACTCATTCACCATGTGTTTGCTTAGCACAGTCCATACATTAGAACTTGCTCTAGTGGGTTGGAATGTAGCACTGAATGAAACAGACAAAAAAGCCATTCCATGAAAGTTGATTGAATTTTTCAATGTTAATACCATTCCTGACTTTCATAAAAACAGGTTTTACCTGGGTGCGGTGGGGCACGCCTGTGATCCCAGCAGCTTGAGAGGCTGAGGCAGGAGAATCATGAGTTCAAAGCCAGCCTCAGCAAAAGCGAGGCACTAAGCAACTCAGTGAGACCCTGTCTCTAAATAAAATACAAAATGGGCCTGGGGATGTGGCTCAGTGGTCTAGTGCCCCTGAATTCAATCCCTGGTACCAAAAAATTTAAAAAAAATGCAAAACATAAAATAAAAACAGGTCGAATAGTTGTGAATGATGGGAATACTTTCAGAGAGAAAGGATAAAGGGATTTAAACAACTTAGACAATACTTAGAAGATTTTGTAGCAAAGGGCAGTAGAGAAAAAGGGAAAAAGCTGGAAGGGCAAAAAAAAAGTGAAGCTGTGTTATTTTTTCAATGCTGGGGCCTGTTGGTTAGAAAAGCAGTTGGCTGCACAAAGGAGAATACACAGTGAAAGAATCGTGGGGAATAACATCAGGTTTTAAAAATAGCAATTTAAATGGGAGAAGTCAAAGAAGCCTATATAAACATACAGATGAGTCAACAGGGAGCTAGGTGGCTATGGAAATCCTATTTTTCTTACTATTATTATTTTTCAATAAAATAGAATAAATGGTTTAGGTTAGATATGGTCATGGAAAGTACGAAGGCTTGTGGCAAACAGAAAAGATAGAAGAGACTTACAAAAGCAGACACAGACATTGGTACAGTCTTTCTCCAGATGTTTAAATACTAGCTTCCAATGGAATTAGCCATTGAAGAGCCTCGTGACTTTGGGCTTGGCAAAGTTAAATGTTAGTTTCTTCGTTTATGGAGTTCATTTCATTCATGACATGGTTTTAAAGTGCAAAACAGTCCCTTAAGTCTATATGCAATATTTCCTGTAAGGTACCAAACTCACATGAATTTTTCTTATGTGTTCCTAAGAAATCCATTGAATGAAGTATCTGTAATATTTTGTATTATAATATAGTTTGCATAGCTGTACTCTTGATTTGTTACCTTCTTTGCCACCACATTGTATGTGGTATCATTCCAAGTTAACATCCTCCCTCTTTTGTAGAGGAAGACAGGAAAATTCAGAAAAGGTTGAGTGATTCATCGAATGTTACCCAGGGCACTTTGGCTTCTGTAGAAAATTGGGGCATCTGATTTATGATTTAGAAGCCTTGGTCACAGAACAAAAACAAATCTATTAAAATAGAAAGAAAGAAAATTGACATTCAGAAACTTAACTTTGCTCTTCAGTGTTTCTATGACAATTTAAGTAATGACTTCTGTAGATGTTAGAGGTCAGGGGCCTCTGCTTGAAGAACTGTCAGCCTCAGGAGCTGAAGACAGAGGATTTTAGGGCATTCAGAGGCCCTACACGAATAGCAAAGGAAAGAAAGAATGATGCAAACAGGAATCAACTCCAGGTAATATGGGTGTTTTTCTGAACCACTTAAGTAATCGCAGACAAGCAGAGGAAGATACTGAGTCTTTCTTTAGAAGAAAAAGAGCTGAGATAATAGGCACTTCTTCAAACCTTGAATCTCATGTTTAAGTATGCACAACACATTTTAATTATCATCACTATTATACCATTCATCACCATGCTGCATTGTAATAAGAGGTAATAGGATGCATTGTCCCTTTCTTACATTAAATGTGTCAAGTACCATAAATAGGACAATTGACATAATTGCTGTAAATCCCAGAGTGTGTATATATGTGGGTGGGAGTGGGAGAGATGTTCACCAAACCCTCACTCACAATATTGCAGGATGAATTTACATAATTGGGTCTAAAAATGGTATGTCACCATTAAATGTACTCACAATTCTTGCCTCGGGCTCCACACTACCAGCGTCCCCCTTTCCAGAGGAGGAGGGCTTGCTGCAGTGATGCTCCTGCAAAGCCTCCCATTTATTCTGTGGGTTAGTTAGAGACACACAATAGGGCACATTATTGGAGGCAAACTGATTAGTTTGTTAAAATAAACCTTCTTTTATTACCTTTGAGGAAGGAAGGGTCACAGGAGATTTCACATTTTCATAATGAATGGACAAAGTGAAATTAAATATCTTCTAAAATTAAATATCCTCTAAAATATTTATATTCCAGAATATGTCATGACATGTTGGAGGATGAAGGCCACCTGACAGGGATTTCAAGTACTGTTTACTTACAAAAGTCACTGTAAATTTGTAATACTATCTTACCTTTAGAAAATCACCCAAAAGCCAATGTGGTGTGGTGGCACACTCCTGTAATCCTAGCAGCTGAGGCAGGCAGGAAGATTGCAAATTCAAAGCCAGCCTCAGCAATTTAGTGAGGCCCTAAACAACTTAGCAAGACACTGTTTCTTAAATATATATATATACACATATACATACATACATACATACTGGGGATGTGGGATGTGGGGCTGGGTATGTTGCTCAGTGGTTAAGTGCCACTGGATTCTAGAAAAAAAAAAGAAAAGAAAAGAAAAACAAGATATTCACCCAAAAATAACCATAGTGGGAAAGGTAAGTAGTCAAGTAGAGACTATCCTCTCCTTTCTCCAAAGAAATAATGTAGGAGAAGAAATTTAGGAAATTTTCAGGATGGAGGAGGGAAAGCGAAGCCATTGAGATCTGAAAGCTTTCTATTCAGTCCTGGGTTAGGCAGCCTTCTACCATGAAAGTCAGCCAGATTTCTCTGATCTGCACAATGGCAGAGGAAAGTCAGGGATATCATAATTTCTGTCTTATCCTGTACTGCAGGTCTGCATCCTTCCTCCTGTTTGAAATACTGTTATTAGAACAGTCTTTCCATGAAAATTGTGGTAATTTCCCATTATGCTAAGTTTTACCCTTAATTTTGTTCTAGAAGGGGCCAGCATTTCCCAAAGTGCTCCATTTTGAACACAAACATTTAGAATCCTTGTGTTCATGTCAATTAATTTTCCATAAAGCATATACAATGATTCTATAAAAATTTAGATGGGCCTATACATTTTCTTGCTAAATAACTTTATTATCTTCTCATTGCTAGTAGTATAAAATCCATTCTTGGTAGCATGGTTTAAAAAGCTCTTTTTGATGTGACTCCCGTCAAAGGTACCAAAGTCATTGTTCATTTCTCTCCACACCTCTACCCTCCACCTGACCCCTGTGTCTTCCACCCTTTTACTTGTTATTGCCCCAGGGGCCATAGTAAGCCACATTGCTGTCCACTAACCACGTCCTCTTCCAAGAGGACAAGATGGGGGCCCTTATATCTCAGGGATACTCTATGCAGATGCATAAGTCATATATCCTATTTAAACTCCTTCTACTGGTATACATTAAATATTACATCCGCTGAGACATCTTTAAAGACCGTTGCTCAACTTATGCACAGGCAATTTAGATATTCCAGCTAAAGGCTTATATAACTTCCACTTCCACTAACTTAGCTCCTTTCCAAACTCAGTCAATGACATCCTCATCATGCTCAAGTCAGAAACCTGGGAGCCGTTTTTGACATTTCCTTTTCCTTCAGTACCTTTCCGTTTCCTTTGTTCTCTAAATAATCCTTCCACAAGTTATCTTTCCTAGACTTTGAAAATGCATACCCTTGAGTTAACCTATTTTTCCTCCAATTCTTCTTTGGCTGTTCTAGCCCAACAACCATTTCCTCTCACAATGACCCTACATTGCCTCTCTCATCACCCTCTTCAACTCCAGGACACCTCTAGTCTAGTTTCCATAGATGATAATGATTTTTGAAAACACTAATCAGATGTCAATCTTCCTGCTAAAAATATCTTAGTGGTTTCCCACTGAACAGTAAGGAAAGTCCAAGTTCCTTATTGATATGAGAAAAGCTGGATTCTGTCTACCTCTTGGCTCCCCAAATCAGTGTTGAATATCAGTTGAAACAGCTGTATCTTATCTCTTAGGAATGAATTTATCCTCTCTTCACCAAGACCCTTGTGACCAGACCCTTCTCCCTTCATCTAAGTACTCCTTGTCCTCTATTCCTTCTCCTCTTCATCCCTTTAGAACACTCATTTTTGTAATTTTTAACTGTCCTATAATGAGAGCAGGAAATATCTTGACTCATGGATCACCGGTATCCTTACAGTCTAGTCCAGTGCTTGAGCCAGAGCAAATGCTCTGTAAATATTCATGGAATGAATGAAGAGCACAAATTACACACAGTGATAATTACTGTTCTAATTGTTTTCTACCCAGATGTACTGTTTGAGGGTGGGATCAGAGTGGACCCAACATTAATTGTGAATTTCCTCCCTTTATTGATTGATTAGCTCAATTTCTTTTAATACAAACCTGATTTTAGCCATCTTTTTTATACTGAATTTAGATTAAATAATAGTCACTAAACAAATCGTTTGAGTTAATGAAGGGATGAGTTCATAAAATAACAAATATAGGTAGCTTTAAATTTCCACTAGGATTCAAAAATGAAGAAAAAATAATAATTAAAAAATATTAAAGGAACATGCTTTCTATACTCTTATCATCTTGTTGCAAATTATATTAATTAAAGCTGTCAAACTTTAAATCCGTCACAAACTTATTTTACCGAGCAAGTGTCTTTCATATATATGCATGCATATGAAAAATATATACATGTATACACACACACATAAAACAATTGCTTGATAATGCTTATATAATATTGATATAAAACTTTTTTTATTTTCTGAGTGGGGGCAAACTCAGAGCCTTGGCCACACTTAGCAAATGCTCTATCACTGAGCTACATCCCCAGTCCTCTCATATAAATTTTAATTTCTGAGAAAGATGTTTTAGGAAAGTTGTTGAAGAAGAAGCCACAAGGGACTTGGAGGAAGAAGACAATGATTTAAATATTGGCTCTGCCAGTCACAGTTTGTAAGACCTTACACAAGTCCTCTGAACCCGATGCACGTTCCTCTTCCCACTTTTGAGATGGACTTGTGGCTGCCTTCCATCAGGCTGAACGTGGACATGAGCCTGTATGTTTA
The DNA here is from genome assembly GCF_047511675.1 of Marmota flaviventris. NCBI lineage: Eukaryota > Metazoa > Chordata > Mammalia > Rodentia > Sciuridae > Marmota > Marmota flaviventris. The sequence continues at coordinate 88,648,594 of NC_092510.1, forward strand.
AGGGTTCGAAATACAGCAGGAATCAATGAAGGGTTTTCCACTTAATATCTGCCATCCAAGCTTCTGTCTTCCAAAGTGTGAATACGGTATCATTTTGCTGGGGTTTTTGTTGTTTTCCTTTATTACAACTGTAGAGGAGATTTGGCTCTGACTCTAAGTTCCCTTGTTTGTGACAGCTGTCCTCACTCCATGGCGTCAGGGATCATTTAATAGCTGATTTTGACCATACATATACCAGCAGCAGTCAAGATGCAGTTCTTCAATCTTCTCTGGAATGGCAGATGGCCATAGAACCATCTGTGCCTTGGAGACTGAATAATTGTAGGAGAAAATGTGGAAGGAAATAACCGTTTTCTATCTAACATACAAACTTTATGCTGATGGAAAATAATAAATCATTCCAAAGATATCTTGGTCCTTTATGGATATTTGCAACTTTCCTCTTCCAATGTGCTAGAAAGAAGGCTGCTTTGGTGGTATTTTTTTAACATAATAATAATTTACATTCATGGAGTGTTGGATACTATTTCCGGGACAGAGTACTTCCATTCATTCCAAATGTCATTTATGGACCACCAATTTCATGTCAATCCCTGAGATAGGAAGATGAATATCAATCAGCAAGGAATCTCCTCTCAAGGGACTATATAAGAGTGTATGATAACATTAACAGTGAACCCAGGCCAGACTCTTCCCTCTCTTTCAGAAAGATTGGATGTACACCATGGTCCCCATTTCAAAGTTGAATAGACTGATAACAGAATAGACAAATGACTCATTCAAAGTGACTTATGATTCGTCTGTCCTCTACAATGAATGATTCCAATAGGCAAACTTTACCAACTTGGACGAATAGGAAAAAAAAATTATACAGAAATAACATATCTAGAGTAATGAGTCTATTCAAATCAGCATGCTTGTCTTATTTCATAGGCAAACAATAGCACACATTCATTGCTAGCAGTGCTACCAATGTTGAAAAGAACTCTTAATAAATAGACAAGATGTGCAATTACCCAGTTCACAGGATTTTAAAATCATGCTAATAAGGTTTTTAAAAACATTATTACATGTTGAAAAAAATGTTTATGCTCTTAATGTGTTCAATAAGTTCTTCCTTTTTCCTATATTCAAAATACTATCTTTATTGTAGTCTTGCTTTAACCATATCAGGTTGTTACATTTTCTATAATATCCATGTTCTCAACTATACCTGGAATCATCTTGTCTCCTTGAACACCAGGAAAATGTTACTTGCTCAGATAACAACTCTCCTAACTTCTTCAGATAGAATTAATTGGAAAGTCATTTGTGATCCCACAACACTATGTAAATATTTCTACTACAGCATTTTAGTCTATGATACTGCAATCAGTTCCTTATCTGTTTGCATTAAATATATACTCTTTGGCTTACCCCATCTTCATCATTATTGACAACAACAATAGCTACGAATGCTTATTATAGGCTTATGTTACAGACACTGCACAAGTTTTCCTAATCTAGAAATTCAGCTATTATATTCCATTTTACTAATGATAAAAAGAGAGATTTAGCCAATTTCACACAAATATGAATGTGGAGGTTATAAGATTTCAATCCAGGTAAACAGGACTTTATAGCCTAGAGACCTTTTAATTATCATACCAGAGCTTATCTCAGTGTTTGACACACAGGCTTTTATCAAATATTTTTTGAATTGCATTAACAATTAATCTTAGGGATCATATAGGGGAGGCCTTTGGTCTAGTCACATTCAAGTAAGTACACATTGCAAATTAGTGAGGTCCAGATTAATGAGGACCAGGCAGAGTTCTGGTGGTGCTGCTAGCAGATGCTATAATGATCTATTATTATAGCTAATAATAATCATAATTACAATCTGAACTATGTGTCTTGGCTGCATAATTTTCTGGCTACATAATTTTCTCTGAGTCAGACTAGAACAGTAAACTAGATAAAGATATGATGTTGCCTGCTGCCTATAGTTATAGCTATTTTAGACATATTGGATAGAGGAAGGAAAACTAAAAATCTTGCATCCCACACTATTTTTGGGTGACCTGAAATGAAATAAAATCCGTAAAGGAGATGTCATTTAAGGAATTGCTGAGCTGTATCTTAGAGTCATGTGGTCTACAAGATGAAATCTTTACTTTATTTAGTACCTACTATATGCTCAATGATAGATGTCCTTCTGTTGTCTGAGAGGATAGGAGTGCTAGAAATATTTATCATTCTCTTGTAAAATGATAAAACTGGGTCTTAAAAATAAGCAGAAATAAAGTCAGCAGGAGAGGGACAGATGACAGATGAGGAAACTGGACAGGAGAGAATGGCTTTGATATGGGCCCAGGAGCGTATCCTTCCTTGCACCTGCCTATTGGGAGAATACAATAATAGGATGGGAAAGCATCTTAGTCCCCAATAAATGGAACATTGCGTATTAGTAGGCAGGGTCACCACATGTCTGTTTAGAGCCTCTTGACTCTCCTGGATCAGGTAATGCAGGGTTTGACATTCAATGCTGAGTTACCATTCTTTGCCTCCTTTCACTATTACACATTACAATATGTTTTTTTTTCTTTGTGTGGTACAAACAATTAGACTTGAAGAGAGGTAGAGACCTTATTCAGTGATTGAGGCTAAGAGATAGGCTATTGCTCACTTTACAAGAGAGTTCTGCATAGAGACTAATAATGATGTTGTTGCTCCATTTTCCCAATTTTTAAATTTTTTTCACATATACATACAGACTTTGTAAATATCATGGAAAGAAGTTGCCAGTTCAAAACAGAATGTACATGTTTTTGGATCTTCCAGCAAAATAGGATCAGCAGTCAATAACAACCGCAACTTGCCCTCTAATGTAGTCAATCTACATTCTAATCAGAGGTACTACACTCTACATACAGAGACCCAGATGCCTATACTTTTCTTCCCATAACAATGTAAATTATTTGTTCCTCATTTGTACTTATTTAGGTCTCAAGAAGCCCATTTAGATCAGGTATTGCTCTCTCTGTCTGAGGTGTGAGGGCATTGCTTTTACAAACGTGTTGGCTGGAATTCTTTTGATGGCAAGAGGAAGAATTTGTGTTAACTTAGACAAGAATCACACAGAATCAAACAGAAGTGACCCTGGTTTAAATAAGTCCATCAGCTGAAATCCTAGTCCCCAGTGTGGTGGTATTGAGGAAGTGGGATCTCTAAGAAGTGGAGCCTAGTGAGTGGTAATTAGGTCATAGGAGCTATACCCTCCTGAGTGGGTCAATATTGTCTCAAGGCAATGAATCAGGTCCCCTCTGTTTGAATTAGTTATCACAAGAGCATGTGATGATAAAGTGAGCCCACCCCACTTGCTTGGCCCCTTTTGCACAAGAATTTCCTAATTCTCTGTCCAGTTGTGATGCAGTCAGGATGCCAATGTCATCAGAATTGTGAATGAAATAAACCTACTTTTTAAATAAAATACTCAGCCTTGTGTACATTGTAATAGCAAAACAAAACAGACTAAGAAGTACAAATACACAAACCACAGGCAGGAAATAGACAAATTTATCTTAATCAGCAAACCTCAGGAACCTCACTCCCACTAGGGTATCTCTGTAGGTCCCTTGTCTGTCTTTACCTCTATTCTCTGTCATTGCAGAACATCTGCCTTTATGCTACATCCCTAATAGTCTAGTGGTTAGAACTTGAACTCCTCAGCTACTTCTAATTGTTAAATAAAAAGTTGGGAGGTAGTGACTGACAGCTCTCTAATTTCACTACTTAAACAACCTATCACAGTGAGAGGAAAAACATCTCTTTATTAATTCATTTTAACATAAATTCCATGGAAAGTACTCTATTTAGCAGAGCTTGGGTTAGATGGGCATCCCTCTACCACTCAACATGACCAGTGGTTGAAGGATGGAGTGAAACTTTTAAGAGCTATGGTAATCTTTGTGCAAACATACAGTTTGAACGGAAGAAGAACAAATTCTATAAGCAATAGTTATGTATTCCGGGAAAGGTTAGGTGTGTTATCCTGAAGATTGATATTCAGTAAATGATAGATAAGAAATTTAAAGCTAAAGGATTTTCCCCCTAAGTAAATGCATTATTTTCTCTTTCATGCTAACCAATACAATCCACAAAAACACTTCACCATTTGATGAGCTAATCTTTCAGTTTGCACTTCACATAGTAGACTTATCATTTTCCCCATGCCACCAATCACTACCGTCTCTGGAACCTCTAAACTCTCCCTCCTGCAAATTCTTCTTCGTCCATGGGTCTCCATGCTTTCCAAGAGATCAACCATGCAGACAGATTAGGGGTCTCCTTTCTGTCCAATATTCTATAACAAATACAAGTGTATTTTACACTTAAAACTCTGATTTTTTTTACTCTTTGATATTAATTTAGAGTCCTTAGTTTTGTGCATTTGTGGTTGTAACTGTAGATCTTTTTTTTTTTTGTCCCTAAACCTATTTCAAGCTTTTAAAGTCAAGGATCACAGTTTAAATGTTCATGTCTGATAAGATGTTAGTACGAGGCTAATGTTATAATATTTGCATTGTTAACAAAATTTGATTCATGTATTTTTATAGAACATCTATTAGGAACAAATAGCTATTCTAAGCACTGGATTAATTGTTTCCTTCTCTTGTTGTTTGCACATAGCCTTGTCAATAGCTTAAAGAAGAGCAGGTGATAAATTATGTTCTACTTCTCTCTGTTCCCCCCCAAATCTATCCCTCCTCCTTAACTTGCTCACTTCGTTCTAGTCACAACACATTGCTTATTAGTTCTAGAACATATTGAGCATAATGTTGTCAAACAATAAGCATTGAATTTTTTATCTAAAATGCATTTTTATATTGACTTAAAATTCACATTAACCTTAGCAAACTCTTCAAAATCAGATCATGGATTTTTCCCCCTAGAAAGTATCAATAATCACTCCCTTGGAACACGGGAGTCTCCCTTATTCCATGTCTGTATGTACATGCATCCCATACCCCTTTTGAATTGTTATCGTTTGAAAGAGTGGCATGACAACCAGGGCTCATTTTCCTGGCATGTGTGATAAATTGGGCAAGGGAATAGCAGCCGCCTGCAGATCCACCCAGAATGCTCTCAGCCACCTTCTTGTAATTTAAGAGGGTCATTCTGAAGGGAAATGGCCACTCAAGGCAGCCACTGTGGCAGACTGGAGTTGTCAAGCCACATCCAGCTGCTTTATAGGTTCGGTCCTTTCTCCTTTCTTCTGAACTCTTCTCCGGTGCTCACCAGAAAGCACCCTAGAGAATCAGCGTAACTATGTTGTTATTAAAATTCTTTGTCTAGACTTGCTTTCTTTCTGCCTTCTCTTTCTTTGTGAAAGAAAAACAAAACAATCATGGTGTACCACAGAATCGGATACAATCAAAATAGTTCCAAGATGACACCAATTTTGTTTTTTTAAGCACCGAATCACAGGCATTTTTATTTCTAATAACAAAGTACAGTACAGATATTTTGTCTAATTTGTTTTTGTGTTTAGCCTTGGGGATAGAGGTCATTATAACCATCTGGTAGAAGTGGGTGAAGAAAACTCAGATGAAAACAATAGCATGCTGGGAATTTTCAACTGAATGGATAAAGAAAGTGTGGCATATAAACACAATGAAGCTTTACACAGTCATTAAAAAGAATGAAATTATAGCATGGGCTGGTAAACTGGAGAACATCATGCTGAGTGAAGTGGACCAGACTCAGAAAGTCAAAGTCGAAAGTTTTCTGTCATATGTGGAAGTTGGACCAAAATAAGGGGAAAAGAAGTGGGTGATTCTATAAAAATAGGGATATTAGTGGCGTAATAGAAAGAGATTGAAAGGTCGGAGGAGGAACCGGAAATAGGAAGAATAGTGGAATAAAAGTGACCAAACTCTCCTATGTGCATATATAAATACACCATGGTGAATTCCACAATATCTAAAAAATATTAATTTTTTTAAAAAATCAATAAATAAGTAAAAGGAAACCAGTAGAGAAAGGGGATCAAGGTGTAGGAGGAGGGGAGGGAAAGAGGAAGTACAGAGGAGTGAATTGGAGCAAATTATATTTCATGATTGTATAATTGTGTCAGAGTGAACCCCAATATTACATATAACTATAATTCACTAATAAAAAATTTTTATCTTAGCACTTCAAAGCCCATACCTAATATGAATATCTTTCCACATGCTTTTGAAACTGAGAAGGCTACTGTCTGCTTACTTGGAATATTCTTTAGCTTTCTCTTCCTCATATTTCCTCCTGAAAAATAATATTCATCTTTTGATTTCTTCCAACAGAGTCTCTGCTCCATCACTCTCTAGTTGGATAGCCCTAAATAAGTTCTTATATGTCTCTCAGCCTTTCTCCTTTGCCATTTTGATAATCATACCTAGCATATGGTAAAATAAGCAGTATACACTATGGAAGGTAGCTATAAGTGTCCGAAGAATAGCCAATGTCAAAATATTGGTGAGAACATGCATTAAACAAAAGCCTTTTGTTCACTATTGGCTCTGGATGTTATTTATTCTGCATTATTTTTGTTCAGAACCAGAGGAAAAACTTCCAACCAGATGATCTTCCTACTGTCACTTTCCACACTTTATCTGTAGCTCATCATTGTTGTTACAAACTGAACACTGGCCACAGACTCCAGATGCTTATATATAAACTTTTCGCTATAACCAAATTGATCTCTTTACCAACAACTGAAAATACCATGATTCCTCTATTTCTAATGCTTGTACACAGATCTGAGCCTCTTCCTGTACACTCTTCATAAATATTTTTACCTAAATCATGCCAATTTTTGCATTCCCTGGTCTCACCCATGTTACTAATCTTTTGTTTTCTCTCATAGTCCTCCTGATAATTCTCCTCCCAAAGCTCTAGCTTAATCCATTCTGTAACATGCACCAGTAGATTTATCCTTGTTGATTTGTATTGCCACTTTTAGTTGCCTATTACCATGCAGTATGTCTTCAATCAAACAGACCTTTGGAGGCTGGGTCATCATGAGTCTTTGTATGTTACAGGGGCCAAATGATGACAGTGATGATGATATTAATGAGGGTGGCCTTGGTGGCAGTAATGATGAGGATGATGCTGTTACTAACTGTGATGATGATGATGATTCTAAAACTTGTCAGCACTGGGTCCTGGGTGGCCGTCAACCAGTTTGAGTCGAAGAAGGCCAGATTATAGTCACAGGAACAGTAGATGGAAGATTGTTCCATTAGTGTAGAAAGGGAGATTGTATGGGTACTAAGGATCAAGACAGTGCACTTAAGTCTGGAGTCCATGTAACCCTATGAGTTTAGCAGTTTAAGACCTGGCCAAAGGGAGAAGTCAGAAGGACCAGACAGCAGAAGGGCTGAGTCATGAGCTAATGATTGACACTGATCCCTACAATCGATCTTGAATGAGATGTTATGTACTCTGAGATGGCATGTCCTAGCCTCAAAGTGATAATCATGGATTTGGGAAGAGGAAAGGACTGTGTCCAATCCTAATTTTCACCCTTACCAAGCACAGGACCTTTGCTATTTAATGCCTCCAAGCACGTGTTTCTTCTCTTTAGTGGGATAATGTGCCTCAGAATTGTTGTAACAATTAAAATAATGAATGTTTATAAAGTGCTTCACACAGTGCTTGGCACACTGTTAATGTTCAATTATGAAAGACAAATAGAATAAGGATAATTCAGTGGATGCGATGGCATGATGACATCCTGCAGTTGGCAGTCATGGGGAGGCAACGGAACCTCTCTAAGTGGCCTACACTGGTTTATAACAGGATGCTGGGGAATTGGGAGGCACAGACCCTAGTCCCCAACAACAGGCTAGCAGGATGTCAGGACCATAATTGAGTGGGCTGAGACAGAGATGGGGAGTTTAGATCCATCATTGAATTGAAGTGCCAGGCAGGCAGACTGAACATGATGCCCAGCATACAAATGGGCCCAAGGCAGCAGAGAAAATCAAGAAGAAAATGTGGTGCACCCAGGATCTGGAAGTGTGTCCGAAGCATCAGATATGAGGTAGAAATTTAAAGCAGCAGGACTCCCCCCATACTATGCACTCTGGTGAGCCCAAGGCTAGTGTGCCATCTGCCCTCAACAGGAAACAGATGAAGCCAGGTTCATAGATGAAAAATAGCCATTTCCAATTGTGATGCCCCAAGGAAAATGGGGGTGTGCAGCCAAAGAGGAAAATTATATAGCTGTGCCATCTAAGTACCAGGCTAATTCTGTTCCCTGAATTTTATATATATATAGTCCTTGGGAGAAGCAAAATATAAACCTATAGGGATGATTTCAATGTGCCATGGGTGATGCACAGGAGGAAGATGCACTTCGAACTCACTAAGTGGGTCTTAGGATTTGATGTTAAATTCTGGGACTTTGTATTTGTGCATTCCTGAGGAAGCAGTTTCCGTCTTCCCAAACTGCTTGGTCTTTTTCTATACTACTAACCATAGCCATCATTTACTGAGCAGTGACCAAATACCAAGTTTATATTGCTAATTAACTTACCTGGACTATCTCTTTCCAATCCCATAACAATTATGGAAGACAAAATCTGTTTTCTCAATCTTCAGTTGAGGCTGGTCAGGACTGGAGAAAGCCTATAGCTGAAGCAGGGTCACAGAGCTGAGATGGTTACGGCCTAATTCTGGGTCTGTTGAACACCATCCTGAGATTGTAATTACCACACTTGACAGCAGATTCCAATTTTATATGATTTTTATTTTCCCTGAAAAGTGCTTAGTGACATCTCACATGTAGAAAGCGTTTAGGGTGTTCTTGTTGAGTAAGCTTAAAACTGTAACATTTAAGCAGAGAGCCAGGATTAGCATATCAGCCTCTGGTATAGGTTGTCAAGTCTATTTGTGAGTCCTGTGATGATTTTCTATAGGTCAGCAACTTTCTCTCCTCTATCCCAGGTCTTCTCAAAAGTCACACTAGTGACATATTAATTCTTTACTGTGAGGGGTTTTCCTGTGCCCTGTAGTGTATTTAGCAGCATCCCTGGTTTCTATCCTATCAGTGACAGTAGCATTTATATCTTGGACATCCCACAAAGACCCAGTGTAACAGGCCTGTCCCTCAGGGTGGTGGTATTAGGAGGTGGTAGAAACTTCAAGAGGCAGGGCCTAGAGGGAGATCTTTGGTGGTCCTCAGATAGAATTTCAGGACCTATACCTGTCCTTGCTATTATTTTCCTTCCTTGACCATGAGGTGAGGGGTTTTACTCCATGATACACTTCCACCATGATGGACTGTCTTGCTATAGGCCTAAAGCAAGGAAGCCACCCAACCATGAAACAGACTTCCAAAATCTGAGCCAACATAAAACATTTCCCTTATCTCAGGTATTAGTCATAGTGACAGAAAGTTGACTAACACACTAGCCCTACCCCAAGAACATCCTCCAGGTGCAGCAATTCCTCAGGTTCACAAATTCTAATTTACAACTCTTTTTAGTGTCAGCTTCGAAGGCAGACTGGTCTCTTCAGAGGCCAGGCACTAGCAGGATGGGTGGTTTGCGTTACGGTGTAAAGAGAATGTTGGGTCCTTTCTGTCATACCCCAAATTTTCCCATTTGGATTTTGCGGTGAAGTGTAAACTGTGCTGTTTGAGTCCTGACATGGTAGTGCATAAGAGCACAGAACCTGATCAGCCTGACATGCATTCAAATCCAGCACCACTGTGTGCTAACTCTGTGAACTTGGCCAACTTCCCTAACCTCTCAATACCTCATTTTCCTCATCTGTAAAATAAAGATAATAACATAATTTATCTCAAGAAGTAATCTGTAAAATGGAGATAATAGTGGAATGGATCCTATAAAGATACGGTGATTTAATCTTTGTAAAGTACAGTGTCAAACAATAATAAGCTAAAGGGATGTAAGCTTTTACTTTCAACAATGCCTGGCTGTAATCTATGATTGGTTCCATTTTCTTCCTGCCAAGTGGGTTGCTAATATGATTAGACAGTAAGCTCTTTTGAACAATGGCCAAGTTTAGAGTGTTTACTGCCGAGTCCCTAATACCTAGGGCAGTGCGTGGAACATAATAGGTGCTCACTAAATATTTGATAAATGAGGAAATGAAATGATTAACAGATCAATATTCTAAGAACCAAATGCTGTCAGTATCATTAAATCTTCATTATTTCAACAGCACTGGTTGTAATGTCAATGATTGTGAGGGAGTGGAATGGGAGGCAAAATAATATACATTTCAAGGATAAAGAAACCTGGAATTTATATGCCAGTTAGCTTTCAAATCTGGCTCGAATGTAATTTGAATTTGAAAGTTGATTTATCTGGCCTCACCCTTACCCTACACAATGCAGATCTTAATTGAAACACACACCTCTGGGAGCAGAAGAATAACGAGCTGCCTGCTGAAATGTCACTCTTGTGAAAGAAAGCAAATGCAGTCCCATGAGGGATCCTCTTCTTCCCTAGGTTGAGGGGGCTCAGCTACATCTACCAGAGAGAACAAAAAAGTGATGTGGGAAGGAACAATTCCATCTAGGGGGCATCGGGTCCAGCTTGTAGGACTGAGACCTGTGACCTGGGCTTTTCACCAACTCTGAGAGAGGGATCTATATAGTTAGAAATAGGGAGATAGCCTAGAAATTACCCATGTACTAATAACAAACAAAGGTTATATATCATAATTCTGCCACCTACTCCATAGAAGCACAACGTTATCTTTATTTTATCTTATTTTTCAATCTCCTTTTAAACTCCAGTTTTCTTATGTAACAGATGGGGGAAATAATACCATACCTGCATAAGATCATTGGAAGCATTACATGAGATAAATGCATAAAATCATTTGGCATGGTTCCTAGTACACAATAGTTTGGAATGCCAGAGGCTGCTACTACTGCTATTATTACACTTGAGTTTGCATTCCCTCGGGTGAAGGAGCCTAAACTTGGGGTGCAAAGAGACTATAAAATGCAGAAATCAGAAGCCAGCTTGGTTTTGGAGAAAATGTAGAGGGAGGTGTAGATGGAAAGTGGGAAAGGATCAGATTAACTAGGACATGGAAGGCGATTCTACAGATTTGAGCTTTTAGTGACAAGAAGTGTGAAAATAGAGATATTTTTGGTTTTCTGTCAGTCAGAGGGGGCTTGTTTAGGCATGAAATGGCCTTTCAATCCCTGTAAATCAATTCATATAGGTGACCTGGCCCAAATTCTATGTTTGAGACGGAAATGTTGCTTGTGGCAGGATGTATTCCCTAGCCACTCTTCCCCGGGTCTCTGCCAAAGTGAGAGCCCCCTTCATTGTGTGCTGGAGAGAGAATGCCACATGAAATTAGAGAGGATGAGCAGAGAGGGAGAGGAGGCGGTGAGCTTGCCACAGTGCTGGCGTAAGCCTCGCAGGGACAGAAGGCGATGCGTCCTGACAGATGCCTTCGTTATGTTGTTTGTTAAACACTGTGTGGCTGCATTTCACAACATTTTTGAAGCTGCCCCTGCGTTCCCCGGGCATTTTGGCAGTAGAGAATGGAAACTGTTGGGGCTGGGGACAGGGGTGGAGGGTGGAGGGCAAGGAGGGAGCAGTAATTGTGATGCAGTGAAATTCATGTTCAAAGTCACCTTCACCCAGTACATCACCCTCAGAATCCCTGAGTGTGATTATGTGGTCTGAGAGTTGTTAAGAGGTTTATGTATTGAAACAATTCAATTAAAATCAGAAGAATATCTGAGTACCAAATATAGGTTAAGTCACTGTCCCTGTTTTGAAGGAAGTGTTACAATCCAGTGGACACAATTCAGTACACACATACTGTATACACACACACACACACACACACGCACATACTCGCAACCTCAACACATATTAGGGTGCAAAGCGATTTTAAACTGTTGAGACTTTGTTCAGTTCTGAGGGAAAGAAGGGTTGCATTTAGTGAGAGGAGTAATTTTGACTTCAGGTGAGCCATGAAGAAAGAACAACGTTTTGTGTTGCAATGTAGGCAGTGGGAGGTCAGGGAGGAGCACGGATGGAGACAAGGAGATCGGTGTGAATGATGCCCTTGATCTGGAACACAGGACTGTGTCGAAGAGAAGCACGTGAGGAGCAGAGAATGCAGGTTTATCCAGCACAGAGGAAATCCTCCAATGAGAAAGAGAGAGGGGAAAGAAACGGGAGAGGAAGAGAGAAAGAGAGAGATTTGGCCAAAATGAGCCACTGAGGGATTTCTGAACATTGATGTGATGCTTCAGGTTATACTTTAAGATGTGTTGAGAATTCTCAATTAAATTCAGCCTTACATGGGAGTTATCAGGAAAAAAAAAAGTGGTAGCCTAACTGTTGTCTAAGATCCTTTCTGCTGTCAACTCTAATCTGGATGCTCATTCTGCACTTAGCATCTGTTAGAGACAGTGGAAAGATAAGTGTAAGTAAACTTTGGGGCTGCAGTAAGTTTCAAAGAAAAAAAGCTAGGGCTGAAGTCTCTACTGTGGGACATGAAGGAATCTGGGCACCACTTCTGTACAGCTCTGTCTTGAAGATGGAGATCCTAGGGAGATATCACTCCCAAATACCTTGAACCTTGATGGGGAGGGGAGGTATCACCTCCTCGTGAATGTTCTTAATCTTCCTGGCCCTGAGAAGAGCAATGAGGGCAGAAGAATGATCCACAGCTCACTGTGAATCTGTCACTGGCAGAGGGAGGATAGGAAATAGGTATCCTGGTACCCTGGGTCAGAAATGTATCTTAATCTTGTTGCTCTTTCTATGTCAGGGAAAGATAATACTTAACTTTCTGCCCCTTTGGGGACTTCCATAGATTGATCCAATAAACAGACAGGAGACCTGCATGGTGGTGCTGAAAGATAACCACATGTCTTGAGAAATCCACTGGCAGGGAGCAATGAAAACAGAGTAAAGATTTGAAAAAGACCTAAGAAACAAGTCTATCAGATCACCAGTAACAGCAGTGACAGTAGGAATCCATAAGAAAATTCAAAAACAGTAAGAATGCCTCCCGAAACTAAATGCATGACTTTCAAACTAGAAACAAATCACAAAATGATCATCAAAAACTAAAAGAGATCATTAATTATCTGTATTGGTGAACTGAGGAACTTAGGACATTTTACATTTATATTTTTTCTGGAAAAAAAACCTGAGAAAGCATTTTCATCTCCCAGTAAGAACAGATCAGGAGACATTCCTCCAACAACAGAGGAACATACACATACGTCTGCCGGTGTGTACATAAAATGCATGGGCCACTTGAAAATGAGTAGTGTGAATGCTAAATAAACATTTGTAACTAGAAAGAGCACATGGCAATAGGAACACTAATACCAACCTGTAACTACTAATTCTAAACTTTCCTAGTGACACCTCAGAAATGGGGCTAAGGGAAAAGGAAGAAATAAAATAACCTGGAAGATTTTACCTCACTAAGTCAGGGAAGAGGAGAAAGAAGAGAACATGTTCTCAGAGTTCTATTTTATTGCCAAAGGAAAGAAAAGGGAAAAACAAAAGTGTGCCCTGGAGGTTTTGTGTCTCATTTTTAAATAATTGCAAGGAATCCTTCAATTGCTTGTGGGCTCAAACAAGAAAGGAAGTATACGCTCAAGGAAGGAAATGATTGAAGAATGTCCACACATTGGAGACACAAGAGGAAAAAGGATGATTACCTAGGAAACAATTGACAACAAAGAAATATGAAATATGAATAAATCAAGTTTCACAAAAGAGAAAATAGGATGATATAATTATCATTATTTGAGTCAGAGGATGCAAATAGGTCCACAGTTGAGTCCAGTACTTCAAGAAAAAGTGGGAACAGCGATGAGAGCTGATCATCGGAGCAAGAGGGATAAGAGAAAGAAAAGGAAACAAAATAGAAAGTGTGTAGTATCGTGGAGGAAGTAAAACGAGCATATCATCTAAATATGAGTGAATTTAATTCTCCAAATGTCAGGGATTGTTAGTTGAATTAAGCAACACAACACAGCTGTACGCTATGTATAAGAAACATTTAGTAAAAAAATCAATAAAACAGCTAAATATGAAGTGGGGTAGCCCATGCTGTGCTATAAAAATGAAAATAATAGCAAAAATATCAACAATAATCCTCAGTAATTAAAATGTCAGTATAAGACGTGGTACAAGTTTAAGTTAAAATGTGAATGAAGGTGGCAAGCATCTTTAAGCAACAATTTAGAAACTAAGCACAGAAAGCAAAATCCATTAGAAAAGTGAAGAAATGTAATAAAAGTGTAATTATAATGAGAGACCTAGATAGTTTTTTTTTTTTAATTGGAAGGTTCTGACCGAAAAAAATTCAAAAGAACTTCAAAGAAAATATTTAACAGTAAACACACTGTTGATTGAGAAGGAGAGAAGGGGCCACTTCACATACTATATGAAATGATATACATTTTTTCTGTCTTAGGAGATATTTATAAAATTTGGTTATATATTTATGAAAGAAACAATTTTTTAATAAAAAATGTAGAGTTATCATAAGCCATAATCTCTCAGAATAACCTACTTCATTAGAAACATACTATGAAATATTTTATTAAAATAAAACCATTTGAGAATCAAGTAAATGCAGTATATATCTGTAATGTGGCTCTGGAGGCTGAGGCAGGAGAATCACAAGTTTCAGCCAAGCTTCAGCAACTTGGTGGGGACCTAAGCAACTTAGTGGGACCCAGTGTCAAAATAAGAAATAAAAAGCCTGTCGAGTATTTTTTTTTTTTTTTTACACATGTAATCCCAGCAGCTCCAGAGGTTGAGACAGGAGGATGGAGAGTTCAAATCCAGCCTCAGAAATGGAGAGGTGCTTAGCAACTTAGTGAGACCCTGTCGTCTCTAAATAAAATACAAAATAGGGCTGGGGATGTGGCTCAGTGGTAAAGCACCCATTAGTTTAATCTCTGGTAACAAAATAATGATGATGATGATGATGATGATGATGATGATGATGATGATGATAGCACTAATAAATTAAGTGAATTCAATTTATATATTTCCCCCTTTGCATCAATGGGGAAATCAAGAGTTTAATCACAAACCATCTAGAAAGCAACATAGGAAATTTCTACTCACAAATGCCTTCACAACTGACGAAGATACTCAAAAACCAAGAGAGTTATCACTCAGAGGAATTAATATACTATTAATTAACTTTCTGTATATATATATATATATATATATATATATATATATATATATATATATGGAATTAATATATACTCTGTACAGAAAATTAATAAAAGAAACCTGAAATGAATGAAATACAATAAAGAAATGCAGTAAAAAGATGTACAACAGGCATTTCAGGTCATTGAAGAGGAAAATGAAGCAAAACTCTTTTTGACTTAATTAAAAATAACACAGTGGAATAAAATATATTAAAATTAAAAATTATTGAGGTGATGTACCAAGTCAAATGGAATCAATAAATCACTACATATATTTTACAGTAAAATTTTGAAAAACCTTAGTGGAAAAAGATGATTTCCTGGGAGTTTATAAATCATTATCATGGACATCAAAGAAATAGAAAATGTGAATAAATCAAGTCCAATAAGAGACCCAGAAAATAGGATTAAGTAGCATTGAAGTATCACCAGAAACAAATAGGTTCAGAGCTAAGTCTAGTCCTTCAAGAAAATTAATTCCAATATTATTAAAATGTTACTTTTTAGAAAAACACCTCACCTTGATTTATTTTCTGAAGCACTTAGGGCTTAAAAATCAAAGTCTGCTCTAATGCTAATAAGGAAATTGTGATATTGTATATGTTTGCATATGCTGTATGCAAACTTTTGGTTGAAAAATTAATTGTTGATAGACCTTTGAAAATATTAGTTGTTGATAAAAATCAAACCCAGTGCCTCACATGTGCCAAGCAAGTGTGCTACAGCTGAGCCCCAGCTCCACCCTGTATGTATACTTTTTATGCACATGTATACACTAGATTTTTCCCTAGGAGTTCATGAGTAGTTCAAACTGCAGTTTAATCTGCTGTGTCAACAAACAAAAGGGAAAGATTACTTGAGTGCATCGACATATGCTGAAGAGCCCTTTTAATAAAAATCAGTAGGCTTACTAAATAACATTAGCTTAAATTAAATTATTAATTTAAATTTTGTAAAGGATAGCTTGAAAACCCTGGAGCACCTATGATCCTAAAGGGTGAAATACAAAAACCACTTAATTTTAAATAGCAAACTATGCAAAGAATAAATAATATTGTCATTATTGACATTTTCATAACTTCTCTGGCAGATTCAATATGAAAAAAAATGAGATAATTGGTTAACGATAAGAGATTAAAGTGGGGAAAACAAACTAATCGAATCAGAAGAAAATTGAGTCAGGTGGTTGTACAGATCATAGAATATCCAAGGACTAACATACTTTCTCTATACTTGCAATACACAATATTTAGAAAAGAGAACACTTTCATTAGCATCATGTACAAAATGATATATAATCGAACATAAATTTTACCACAACATTACAACATATACATATAACTATAAAAATAATATATTAATTTAATTAAATTTTACAGTTGTCTCTTAACTAATTAATATTTCATTGTACATTTTCTAAATTATGCAAATCCACCTGGAATAGCAACAGCAATTTTGGAAATAAAGTTGTATTTTTAAAGTTTTCAAAGGAAGAGTTGGGAAAGGAGAGGCAAGTGGTTGGGGCCACATCACTGCTGAAAAGGGAAGCTGGGGCAACATCTCAGATTGCAAGGCCCCTGGGGCGGATGGCAATGGAGAGCAATGGTGCTCACTGGGACCAGATATTTTGTTTGCTGCTACAAGTACTGGCACTTAGAAATAATGGACTAATTAATTTATAAAATAGACTAGAGGATTTTTTTTATAAAGTACCTAGCAATGGATTGTAATATTTATTATTTGTGGTGATTAAAAGACATTCTATTGAAATATAATAAAAAGTGTAAATTCTAAGTGTTAAACTGGAAAACTTTTGATAAATGAACTGCTTGTAGCACTGCTTGTGATATATATGCATATGTGTGTGTTTGTGGTGTGTGTATCAGATATCTATCTATATGTGCAATTAATTACATCAACCCAGATGTCAAGTTTATGCACTTTCTAAAGATCTATCCCCACACTAATATCTCCTGATTCTAAGACCTCAGATTTTTTCCAGAGGAAATTTTGAAGTGTCATTTATCTTGGGTTGAAATTATTATTATTATTATTATTATTATTATTATTATTATTATTATTATTAATTTATTTATTCCTTCAGCTCAAATGATCCTCGGGTTATTAGGATAAATCATCATTCTTCGTCTTAAAAATAGCACCATAGATTTTAAGTATGTAATATTCATTTTCTAATTCAGGTCACATAAAACCAACCTGAATAACTACTATTATTTTCTTTTAAAAAGGAAGAATTTGAGGCATAGAGAGACGAAGCAATTATCCAATTTCACACAGCAAGAAGGCAGGAGAGCCACCACTCTAAACCTGTTCTGTTGTGATCCTTCCAGGGCCTGATGTTTCTGCATACAAGTTTCAGATAAAACTTACAAAGTGTTTAATATATTACCTGCTCCAAAATCTGTGCTGTATGAAAGTGCCATCACAATGGTAATGTCAAAATCATTCTATCCTTACTGATGTTGCCAGGTAGGTCTATTGACCTCAGAATTGCAAGTGAGAAAACTGATGTTAAATTATCTGATTCCAAGCAACTAGTAGAAAGAAAACTAAAAATAAAAAAGGAGTCACCTTCAGGCATTTCCTTCCTAACTTTGTCTTCTCAATCCCCAGGCAGGCTGAGGTTCACCTTCAGCTACACTGATTTTAGGCAACGTATCTCCCCTTTCTGGATAATCAGAACCTCGGAGTCATAACTCCTGCTCCATTTATTTCAGGGGGATGGCTTCAGATAGGAGAAGGGGCTTTGAAATAATAACATTGTAACCAGAAGATTACTGCTTATTTCTCCCTTAGCCACACAAGGCAGCCGAATTAACAGCCAGGTCATTATTACCTCCAACAGTTAGGTCAGACCAAGAAAAGAACTATGTGCTTTGACATATCCTCCCATAATGATGTCACAAAATGCTTAGTTTTCTTGAAATCCAGGTTTTATATCTGTCGTGAATGGTTCTTGTTTCCTTATTTTGTAACATTAGTACAAATAAAACAGAGGAAACTATTTTTTCTGCCACTTTGGAAGACAGAGGTGGTATGGATAACTGAGGCAGAGAGAGAAAAAGAACATCTTCATGATTATGCTGCAAACTGTCATTTAAACATAAGTAGAACCTGTGCCTACCAATTTCCCAGCCCTGCATGAGATCTTGCACAGAGAACGGGGAAGGCACTTCAGAGGAAACCCAGGACATAAACACAGCTAGTAGGCCACCTGTCTCTCCTGTTGCAGTCAGGTGTTAATCCATTGCAAACTCCCTCTTAGCACTCTATACTCTTTTTTTCCTATATCTACGTGATTTCCAAGTTTCCCTCTTAACATCTCCCTCTTATACACTCACTTATCAAAACCATTTCAAAAACTAGAACTTTCCTCAACTTTTCCTGATTATGTGTAATACTTCTCATTCTCTTCAGGTGCATTTTTATTTTCATTAATTGTATATTTCCCATTCTTCATGAAAAATCACCATTTCCTCATTTTTAAATTACAACAATAAAACATGTTCATTTTAACATATATAACAAAAATATAATTAGGTTAAAAATGAAAGTGTCCTTATTATTACTCATCCTACTCTCCTTTCCCAGAGTATCCTATTTTATTTTATTTCATTTTTTTTAGTTTACATTTTTGCAGATGTTTCACATGCAATTTAAACAGTCCACTTATTCTGAATGAATTTTGGGGAAAAAAAAACCTTACTATTCTGGCCATGGATCTTGCAGTCAATAATGGCACTTAACAAGAACAATGAGTCAGGAAATCAGGTGAATCCAGACTCATTCTACCTGGGATGACTGTGGCACATGATGAAAGTAGAGATGTTCCTGAATGAATTCCAGAGGTTTGAGAAAATAACCATTTTGGGTCTTTAGAAATCAGAAATGCTTCATGGTGGCTGTTAGCTATTGCTGCTAACCCAGCAGAAGGGGTGGATTCATTGAGGTGTTGAGTGTGAGCTTTAAAGACAGAGAGCAAGCCGGCAGAGAAGCAGAAATGAGCAGAGAGAGAGGAGGGTCAAGAACAATTCTTCTCATCTCTTCACCTTCCCACTTGGGGTCTGCTCCTGAGTTCTCTCAGTGTGACTTCTTGTTCACATCATTCTCTCCATTGCCCCTTAGCCTAGATCATAGGCATTCACCATCTAGTGATCATTTCCAGACCTGATTTGCATTTTTTAAAAATCATGGTCTGTATTGCATAATTTGCCAGGACATATTCCTGGTAACTCCCCAGAACAGACTACGCATACACACACACACACTCACTCAGAAATAAACATGCATGTATTTCAGCCTTCCTTTGGTATTTACACTAATTTCAAAATAATATGCTCATATTACATGTCACCAGGTTTTCAGTACTTGGTGAGAAATATGCATTTTTTTATTAAGGAAGTTGAACACTTTTAAAACCCCCTCGCCACTCTTCTCAAGAAATATATATATATATATATATATATATATATATATATATATATATATATATATCACCTGTATTATTCTCACATACAGCCACATTAACTATAGGTGTTTTTATATGATTTGACTGCACCAAAAAGCGTTCATAGCTAAGGCATGGAGTTCACTGTGTGTCTGTTGGGCTGCTATCATAAAATACATGAAGCTTGGTAATTTATAAATAAAAAAATTATATTTCTCACAGCTCTGGAGGCTGGAAGCCCTAGGTCAAGGTGTAAATGGGTGCAGTGACTGCTGAAGGCCAGATCTCTGCTTCCAAGATGGGGTCTTAAATGATGAGGCCCCGGTAAGAATCAACACTGTGCTAAAAGGAACAACAATGAAAATAAAGGCATATCTGGTACTCTCCTATCCTTTTATATGTTGTAGATCCTTGTGAGGTGAAGCCCTCATATCCTCCTGAGGTCCCAACTCTCAACACTGTTGCACTGAAAACCAAATTTCAACATGAATTTCGGAGGGAACCTTATAATTACATTTCCTTCCTTTTCTTCCCCCTTCCCCTCCTGGAACTGACAATTGCTTTATTATTTCCATTTGTTCTATTTTAAGCAATCATATTATCCTCTTTTTTTATATAACAAAACCAACCATAGAACTTCTCTTACCACAGTGGAAAATCATAGCCTGTGCACATATGCTCAGAAACACCCCTCTCTGAGGCCTTTATCCTTCTGACTTCTGGTCTCACTCACTATCAGGAATTCACAGATACTTTCTGGAAATCCCTGTTATTATAACTTTAAAATTGCCTCACTATATTTTTCTGGGTTTAATCTTCTGTTTGATATTTTTGTCTTCTCTTTCTTGGCTTATGGTTTTCTAGTGTTGGAACATATCATCCAGTATTTTCTTGCATACTTCCAAAGAGAGATAGTGTTGAGACCTGATGTGTTTAAAACTGTCTTTGGTTTACTCTCATCCTAGTGACAAAAGAGAAACAGGGTAGTCTTTTTTGATAACCTTTGCATACCCTTTCACATATTTAAACCATCTCTAGGTTACATGTAATATTTCTTATATCAAAAATGCTACACAAAGATTTATACTGTGTCAGGGAATCATTGCAAGAAAAAGAAGTGTGTACATTTTCAGTACAAATGCATTTTTCCCCAAAATTTGTGACCTGTGGTTGGCTGAATCACAGATGCAGAACCTATGTATTATGGGGAGCTGACTATTCATATATTGGTCCTACTAGATGTGGGCTCTGATACTTTCTTTTCTTTTAGTTCTGTGTGTCTTTGTATTTTTGTTAAACTTTCTAGGGATTTCCTCAAATTTATCTTCCATCCTAAATATTAAATTCTTTAAAAACAATTTACTTTTAAAAAATTTACTCAAGTCTTTTTTTATTTCTGAATTATCTTTTTTTTTTTTTTTTCTGGTAGTGCTGGAGATTGAACCCAGGGCTTGGTGCATATGAGGCAAGCACTCTCCCAACTGAGCTACATCCCCAGCCCAATTTCTGAATTATCTTAACACTTTAGTTGAACATTCTATTCCAGTAAAGATACAAACCAAATGAGAGTGGATGTGTACTTTACCATTTCCGTTTCCTCTGCAGTAACCTCCTATTTGGTTCCTCTGCATCCGCCCTTTACTGAACTCTATTCTTCATGTAGCAGCCAGAATTATCTTTGTTAGAGGATAATTATGTCTTATGCCTTTAGGAAAATATTGTTGTAAGTGATAAAATCATCATCACAAAAACATCAAGCAATGCAGAAATGTGTAAAGTAGAAAGTGAGAAACTACCTAAAATCCCAGCATCCAGCCCAAATTCACATGTTTGGAGACTCTGACTCTGAAATCTCCCTATGGAGAATACAGATCTAAATTTTTTCTGTCTAAAGGCTATGAAAAAATATGCAGGTGAATAGGGGACAGATGAAATTGAAATTGTGATGCTATTATAAAGGCTCATCTATTCTCTATCTATCTATCTATCTATCTATCTATCTATCTATCCATTCACACAGTTTATATATTTAAGAAATACAACAAGATGTCCTGATACATGTGTACACCATGGAGCCTCAAATCAACATCAGAACACATGCCATCACTTGATATATCTCTTTTTGCATGTGTGATGGTGAGAACACCCAAAATTCAGTCTCTTAGCCATTCTCAAATGCACAATATGTTGCTTACAACTATGGTCACCATGATGTACCAAGGACTCCTGAACCCATGTCTAACTAAAAGTTTGTGGTCTTTGACCAATGTCTCTACAGTCCTCTGAATCCTCAGACTCTGGTAACCACCATTTATTTTCTGCTTCCATGAATTTGACATTGTTAGATTCCACAAAAAAATGATACCATGCAGTCTTTGTCTTTCTGTTCCTGATGTATTTCACTTAACATGAAGTCCCACGGAACTGTTTTAAAATAAATTGTTTCAAATTTAGTTTTACTTGAATTTATTAGCAAAAGCAAATATATGGAAGTAACATGAAATATTTGATGGATGACAAATAAATTTGTATACCTCAAGGAGTTGTTAGCATCTAAAATATCTGTAGAGGTAATGAATAAGGCAACAAAATATAGGTTGATAAGACCTTACAAAAAAAGAAAAGAAACATGTTTCCATTTTAGACCTATCCATTGACTCCCGCTATAAAGAAATAAGCCCTCTCATATTCTCTCTCTCCCTAGTCCTCCAGTCCTTCTTTCTGATTGGCTATTATTAGTAGAGATTATGACATTTGCACATTCTGGTCTGAAACTACAATTCTCACTGTTGTTCCATTTTAATTGTATATTGAATTGGAATCTGTGTTCACCCTTCCCCTGTTCCCAGGGCTTCCTCATTTCTAATTACTTTGTCATCCTTTACAATTTTATTTATCTTGTTTCATCTTCCAGAGGCTTTTCATTTTTAAAACTTTAATAATAATTTTATTTAACCCCATGTACTAAAAATATTATTATTGCAACATACAATCCATACAAAATTATTGAGTTCTTTTATATAATTTTTTTTTTTTGGTTTTTGTTATTACTAAATCTTCAACATCTGGTGAGAATTTTACACCCAGAGCTCTTTCAGTCACAGCAGCATGTGTTCAGTGACTATTCAGTAACATGTGTCCATTCAGTAACAATGGGTGGCCCTTGGTCATGGAACCAGAGAGCTCCGTTCCTGACAGCCTCCTCTCCTTTGTCTCTCTTGTCCATTTCCTGTTACATTGTGATTTTACCACATCATCTTCACCTAATTGTGATATCCTGACCTAGAAAGGACCCAACAGTGTTCATTTTTTGTTTAACTTTTTGTTTGTTTGTTTTTTGGATAATTATAGGTTCACATGCAGTTGTATGAAATAATACCAAAACATTATAAAGAAGAGATTTGGGTTCTCTATTTCTTGGTTTGGACATGCTTCAAAATATATGTGTTCTTTTTATGCATGTGAAAATTGTTTTGTTTTTCAACATAAATGGGCTCCTATCCATCTATCTACAGTTCTTACCCTGCTTCTCATTGCACTCAGCAAAAGCCAGGTGTTCCTATAGGGGCTGAAACTTTCTTAAAGTTCTGTTCATTTCAGGATACATCTCAGCTGACTTTTCCTCCATCCTTCCCTCCCTCCCTTCCTCCCTCCCTCCCTCCCTTCCTTCCTTTTCCCATTTTTCTTTTGTTCCTTCTTCTTTTTGTCTTTGGTTAATAAATGGACCACCTGATATCACTCTTTCTGCTCTCTTAAGTTCCTCTGCCTCCTTCTAATTGTGTGCTGACTGCTGAGGTGCCACAGTTATGGACAACTTTAAAGCCTATGACCCTTCCCCTCCTTAGCATGTTCTTATCTCAGACATGTGCATGGTCCCCTCTCTTAGCTTTTTCAAGGCTTTGCTCATAGGTCATCTCAGTGAAGCATACTCTGGCCACCCCAGTGAAAATAAATGGCCTATCCTCACCATTCACTCAGCATTCCCAGTTCACTGTCATGGCGCCCTTTTAATTTCCTATCTTTCAAAGTGTTTTACAGTTTCCAATATGCTACATAATTTACTTATTTGTACTTTTTGTTAGATCAATTTTACAGTCAGAATGGAGTTCTGCTAAACACTTCCAGTTTACCTTTGGTTTAACTTACCTGTAACTTAGTTTTCCCCATATATGGAATTCAAGTAAAAATACTGATTCTCATTGATTGAGTGGCTACTATGCTGTGATGTTCTCTTGATAAGTAATTATTGGTGTAAGCACTGCAACCTCCTTCAGGAAGACTGTCCACATCTGTCAGTTGAGAAAAAGAGATTAGAAAGGGTAATGAGACTCGCCCAAGGTCTCCCAGTTAATAAGTGAGACAGACTTGACAGGATTATGGAGATAACACAGTCATACCACCCTGTAAAAATCTCAACACATGTATACCTAAAAGCCCCTTTAATTTTCATCACACCCATTTTAATATTGCTGATGCAGTTAGACCCATTTTACAGATGAAGAAGTTGAGCTCCCCAGAGGTTAAAAGGTTTGATCACAAGACTGGTGATTTCTTAAGCTCTATGTTACCTCAGATTCCTCTGGCTGTAAAACTAATGTTCTCTTGATTCTACTACAATGCCATCAAATTCTGCTGGAAGGAACAGATGAGATTAAAAGACAACTTTTCACTTTCCCTTGTTAAATATCTTACCTCTTTTAAAATAATTCTTAAATACATGAAATTGATCTGGAAACAGTTCTTCCAGTGAATTTAGGTGGTGGAGAATCAACGCCATGTCAATAAATTGGACATTGACATTTATTTGAATTGTGGTCAGCTTTACTCCAATTTACGGGGTAATCATCACTCTGTCCCACAATGCTCTGAGGTTTCCCACTGCCATCAATCATTTTCCCTCTGAGCATTGCATTGCAGCCTTCACTTGGGGGCCTCAGCTGCCAAATAAAAGGTCATTTAATGGGTCCTTACTCTTTTGAGCACCATCCAAAGCCTCCTCTTCAATCAGCTTCTCGGGGAGAGAACCAGGTGGGGGCAAAGAGACAGGTCACTTCAGCTCCGTTTCCATGGAGACCCATACATGAATGTGATCTGAGCCCACGACTTTGGACATAATGACCCCTAATCACATCCTCTCCACCCCTGAGGACTCAGTGACGGCTATGGCAATTTCCTGTGACTTGCTTTAATGGAACGAGTCTCAGAAAGGTAGACTTCCTACTTCAAGCAAGCAGGGCCAGCCAGCAATTACTTTGGGGCAGAAACTTCGAGCAGACAGGTTTTGGTTTTTTTTTTTTGCAGGAAGGGTATGACAGCAGTAGATGAAATATGTTAGTAGGATCCGAGGTGCCAAATAGACCACTCTCTTTGGAATGTTTCAGCTCCTAATTAACCCTGACTCAATTCAGTTGTGACCTACTTCATTTCTAAATCCCACACAAAGGTAATGCGGATAAAGGAAACTCTCTAAAAAGAAATGGTTGAAGGAACAAAGGATGCTAGGATAGTAAGGAGAAGATACGCCATAAGGTCAAAGTTAACTATCTTCCAATGTGTCAGATATTGACATAAGAAAGAAAGATTAGAGTTGGAAGTGTTTCTGGAAGTATAATCACTAGGAGATAGTTAGAGGCATCCATTCTCTCCTTGGGAGGCTCAGACATCATCATGGTCAGGATGAATTTTGAATCACAGCTCTGCATTTCACTAACTGCGTAGCTGTGTGGGAACATTGGTTCTCCTGATTAGAATTCATCTTTTATAAAATAGGAATTATCCTGCTATTTCTGTCTTCAGTATTTATTGAGACTGTGTCTTCATAGTGATGCTGTTGAGAATAAATCATTTACAGACGGCAGTTAGCTTATTGCCAAGCACATCATGGGTATCTTAAACACGGCCATTTCAGTTGTTACCATTGCTATTATTATTCAATCCTTTACTAAAAATACATTTCTAAAAGTTAGAAATACTAGAAAGGGTTGCTTTTAAAGTTATCAAGTTCTCAGTCATTGGCCAAATCCTGACAGAGATATATGGGAATTGGGGAGAAGGTTAGCTACGATTAGGGTCAATTATTAGAGAGTTACTGACCTTAAATTTATAGATTTCCCATTGCAGGGTGCCACTGTGCTGTGACGTTTGGACTTGCCGATAGTGTCTAAGTAGGGATCAGCTTACTCTTTTTGATTGCCAATGGGTGTGGAGTAGAACCACCGGTGTCGATGGAGAAGTAATAGGCTTCCTTTTAACATCAGTCATTTCAGAGTTTTCACCTTCCCGACCCCATGCATTCTACAAAGATCTATTTTTCATTTATTATTCTTACATATGTCATGGCTATGCCTATATATACTTCAGTTTCTTTCCTGCACAGGTTTTCTTCAACCTGGATCCAATTCTCAAAAAACAATTTGTGGAAGTTGAATTCTGAATTCCATCATTTCTCCTCACATTTTCCATTTGGAATTAATCACTTATTTTCCTGTGGGCATGTTAACTTGCTCAGCACATAGTCACTGAAGCTCTACCCTGTTCCAGTTGTCATGCAGGGAACTGAGTGGAGAGATGACAGCAGCCTACCTTTGGACAATCATGGAACTTTGGTTCTAGTGAGGGAGGCACATATACAAAAAGAATTATATAGAAAACCAAGTTCATGTACGTGGGATATCATGAAACAGTGACAATGAATGGGATACAGTTATATCTATCCACATGGAGATATCTCAATGATTTGTGTGAATGAATGAAAGAAGCATGATATTAATACAATGGAAATTGTAGATATAAGCCAAGAACAGTAGAAACTAAATTCAGAATAGGGCCACTCCAAGGTGGGGTTGAGAATGAGAAAAGGGGATAGAAGTTAGTAGGAGGATGAAATCTTCAATATTTCATGTAAATTTTATTTCTTTTCCTTCAAGGTAAGTATATGAATGTTATATATAAAAATGATTCCTAAATAAAATATTCCTACCAAAAGATATTACAGTTATAAAAAGTGTTCTAAATGGCACTATAATATTAAATAAAAATCAGCAGTATTTGATTTAGAAGGGGTATATGACAGAAATAGCTTCTTTGTATCTCTGTGGAAGTACTCTTAAGGAAGAATTAACCAGGAAAAGTGTAGAAATAAAGCAGAAAAGTACTTAATTAACTACTTTTTATTAATCTCTCTGTGTTTTGATATACATTTTCCCCCAAATCTAATTCATTTTCTTAAATGAAGAAAACACATTAGGCATTGAGTGTTATTTACCTTTGAATTCACCAAAGGACTAGACAAAAATTAATTTACAAAATCTATAATTTTCCTATACTCAGTAATGAATCAGATGAGAAAGAAATCAGGAAAACTCTTCTATTTACAATAACCTCAAAAAACACTTGGGAATAAATTTAACCAAGAAAGTAGAATACCTCTACAATGATAACTATAGACCACTGAAGAAAGAAAATGAAGACCATAGAAGATGGAAAGACTTCCCATGTTCTTAGAGAGGTAGAATTAATATTATCAAAATGTCCAGAAGCATTACACAGATTCAATGCAATCCCCATCAAATACCAATGACATTCTTCACAGAACTAAGGAAAAAAACTGGTTTTAAGATTCGTTTGGGAAATAAAAGACCCAGAATAGTCAAAGCAATACTGAAAAAGAAGAGCAACACAGGAAGCATTACAAGACCTTATCTCAAATTAAACTACATAGCTATAGTAAAATGAGAACATGGTACTGTATCAAAACAGACATGAAGACCAATGGAAGAGAACAGAAGATAAACCCACATAAATACAGGTATCTAATATTCAACAAAGGTACCAAAAACACATGTGGAGGAAAGATAGCCTTTTAAATAAATGTTGCTGAGAAAACTGGAATATCCATATGTAGAATAAAACAAACTATATTGCTATCTTTCACCTTTTACAAAGTAAAATCAAGTGGATCAAAGATCTAGGAATTAGACCAGAAACTTTGCAACTTCTAGAAGAAAACTGACTCAGTACTTTCCAACATATTTGCTTAAGCACCAACTTCCTTAACAAGGCCTCTAAATCTCAAGAAATAAAACTTATTATGAACATTATATTATATTATAATATTATAATATAACTTATTACAATCAATTAGTAATCAATAAGTAGGATGGCATCAAATTAAAAACTTTTGTGCATCAAAGAAAATGATTAAGAGTGCAAAGAAACAGCCTTCAAACTTGGGGAAAGTCTTTGTCAGCTACTCCTCCAACAGAGATTATGACTTAGAATATATAAAGAAGTCAAAAGCTTAGCACCAAAAACAAACAAACAAAAAAAACCCATAAATAACCCAATTGCTACATGGGCAAAATAACTAAAAGGACATTTCTCAAAAGAAGAAATACAAATGGCCAATAAACGTGTTAAAAATGTTCAGCATCCCTAGTAAATCTAAACTACATTGAGATTTAATGTCACTTCAATTAGAAGAATGGCACATAGAATACAAATAGTAATGGGGAGGATGTTGGAAGAAAGGTACACTCACACACAGCTATTGGAACTGCAAACTAGTACAACCACTTTGTAAAACATTATGGGGACTCCTCAAACTATTAGGACTGGAATCGCCAGATGACCAAGCTCTTCCACTCCTTGGTATTTATTCAAAAGAATTAAAGTCAGAATAATATAGTGATATAGACACAATGATGTTTACAGCTGATGATCTATAAACAAGTTATAGAACCAGCCAAGGTGCCCGTCAACAGATGAATGCATTTTAAAATGTGGAATAGATATACACAATGGAGTTTCACTCACCCATAAAGAAGCATGAAATTCTGGCATGTGCTGGTAAATGGCTGGAACTGGAGAACATCATGCTAAGTGAAACAAGTCAGACTCCAAAAGTCATGGGTCAAATGTTTTCTCTCATAACAGAAGCTAGAACAGAGTAGTTTTAAAAAGCAAGAATCCCATGGAAGCAGAAGGGAGATCAGTGAGGTAGAGAAGGGGGATTAAAGGGAAGGTGTGAGGGACAGGAAAAGGGAGAAACTGTGAAAAGAAATTGATCAAATTATGCTGTGTACATATGGGGATATACCATAGTGAATTCCATTTTCGTGCATATCTATAAAGCACCAATTAAAAAGTATATAAGTAGAGGGAAAAGGGGAAAGGGGAAAGGAAGGAAAGAGAAAGTACTAGGACTAAAGTGGAGCAAATTACATTCCATGCATGTATAATTATGTTAAAATGCACCCCAGAATATGTATGGCTATAATGCAATAATAAAACTATTTTTAAAAATTTTGTTATAGGAACAGTAATAAAAGTATTCCAGAGGTACTGGACCTCACATATTTTAGGAAAAAAAAAAAAATATATATATATATATATATATATATATGTCATATGTCAAATATATATATGTATATGTCAAATATATATTTATTTTTAACTTATACCCGTTAGCAACAGGTTCAAGCTTATAGGATTTTGGAAAGGATCCTTATTTGACAATTTCCCACCCTATCAATGGGACCTAATATTTCACCTGAGCTTTAAGGAAAGCCATGAAGAATATCTTTGAATCATGCCTTCTCTCTGTGTGAAATACAGTTTCTTTTCATCCTTGACCTGTCAAGTTCAATCTAGCCTATTCTCTAAGGTCTCCTTCATGTGCCTCTACCTCCACAAAGTCTTTACTAATCAATTCTATTCAAAGACTGAGCTCCCTCTTACAAACTCTTTTGCAACTTTGTGATGTCCTTTGAGCTTCCTATATATAAATTGGTTAGGCTGGCATAATGCATGGACCATTGCAGACAGCCAATATATTGTAGCTATCATCATCATCATCATCATCATCATCATCATCATCATCATCATCCTTGTTGGATATCACTTGCCTTCAGAAATATGCACCCCATCAGGAGAGAGAACAATGACACAGGTGCAACTCTATCTGGTGGTACAACTTACCACACTCCTTTCTTGGCAAATAGCAACTGCTTATATATGAAAAAGTAAAAATTAATAAATAAATCCATGAAATAAGCCACATGTGAATTCTGTTTGTCTAGACATTTGGAGTTCTCAGGCTTGCAAACATCCACCTTCTATCCCAAGGGGAGGAGTTATTTATTGTTTGCACAGGATAGCTCTTTGACAAATGAACAAAAGTCTGAGCTGGCTTCATTAAGAAGGATAGCTATAAAGCAGCAACATGTCTGTGCTGAGCCATTGAAAGTGAAATGGGATAATTGCTGTGGTTACAATGAGGCTGATCAAGCTGAGAGAAACAAGTTTCAAATTGTTCCAATCAGTCCTAATCCAGCAGAGTTATTAACAGTGCTCTACCCTGGTGCGACTGCATCTGCTAACTCGAGATAATGATTTATATCACAGTTTACGAAAGTCCCAATTTGTCCTAATTCAATAAGTGAAACCCAGCAAGGCAGGCAGGAGACATAACATCGTGCAATGCCTGGAATCCCCGCTTCCTTCTCCTCTCCCCACCATACCCAGACCATCATGGACACAGGTGCAGCTGCTTGCCAAGCATTTTGCTTGTAGTCCTAAACGGAGGGATTCAGCAGTGGGTTGAGGTCTTTCACCATAACCTAGCTCTGAAAGATCCAGCAGGAAAAAACACTTCAAGTAAAGCCAACACGAGGGAGCCATACAATTAGCAGGAGATATAACTGAAGTTAGATAGGAGGAATAAAAATAAAAATCTCTGTCCCAAATAGGCAAATATCAAATAGATTATGTGATTTCCCGGTGCTCTGGGGTTGCACTGCGAGTGGGAAATCAGGGAATGGATTGATGTGGAGATGGGAGAGAAATGCGGGAATAACCACTAATGCTTACGGAATTATTTTATATGATTAAGATGTTAACATTCTAAAATTGATTATGGAGCAAGTTGAATAATTCTGTGAACATGCTAAGAATCACTGCAATATACAGTTAAAATGTGTGAGCTGGGTTAGGTATGAATGAATGGTATCTCAATAAAGCTGTTTTAAAATAATGAGTAAGTCCACACCATAAAGAAGTATGTTGGAGACCTGAGTCTAGTAGTTCTTAACCAGGAAATCAGAAATTAGTTAGAAATTAATGATTCTGTGAGTGACACAAAAATGTGTATTGTGTGTGCATACACATGTGTGTATTTGCAGGTGTGCAATCTCTGCCCCCCCTCCCCCACTGTATCCAGGAAGTTCAGAGCTATTGCTAGATCTCATTTGTTTTTGTGACCTAATGAGGTTATGAACCACTGACAGGTCTAATCAACTCAACCATAAAATGAGAAAGCAGAAAAGAGGTGGGAAGATAATTTCCCTAAGTCATTATTAGAGATGGTAGTGGGTATAGATTACGAGAATCTCAGAGCCAGTCAAGAAATAATTTACAGATTTGACCACAGGAGAAAGTGTGGATTCTGCCGAGTGTGATTTGTTGAACAGCGTTTTCCTTGAGCTGTCCTCCTGCCCAGAGCAATGCTGCTCCCACTGAGGTAGCCAGACGTGTGTCTTCTCTACATCCCTAAAGGAGAAGTTCTGTTGACAGACACAGAGATCACTGGACACATAGGGAAGAATGCAGAATGGGCTGCAGCTGGCAAGACCGTGTACATATTTACTGAATGACTGAGTTGCAAACCAGGAATGTACTTCCTCAACATTTATTTTTAGCCCTCTGAAATGAGAGACTGAACTTAATGTCTCAGTTACCTTCACTTTGTTATTTGATGACCAGGATGACTGCTTACTTGAGACCTCATTTCTCACTTCCCTTCTCATTTCCCTCCATTCAAAGGATTTCACTGTGTAGATAGATTAGGATGAACTTCATACCCCCCTAACTCTAGGACATGGACTCCCTTTCAGCCCAGCTGAGACCTTGTGTTCTGATGATCCTCAGTCCAAAGCAAGCCCCATCTGCTCATATCAAATAACTTGTCCAGTCATCAAAATAGATAAATAATCGCACTGAATGTCCCCTCTCTGATCAGACCAGTTTTAGGGCTTGACGTTTCCAAGGTAATATAAGAAGGGAATCTCCCTTCCAGGACCTCACAGTCTATGGGAAAAGGCTCAGATGTAGACGACAGTCAAGAAGCCAGTTCACAGTTCACAACTTCTGAAGTCAAGAACTTAGCAGAGTTTTGGGGTGGCACAGAGAAAGGAGTTTTGAATAGTTATGAGGGCACCTGTGGCACTGAGCGAAAAGCATTAACAAAGTCCTTATGAATTCACCGGACAGAAGGTGGAATAATAATCCATAAAACTAAGAAGACCCAAGCAAAACCATGGTACTAGTAAAGTGTACAACCCATTTCTGGAATTTTAACTATTGTACTGTGATCCAAGGATGGTAACTGGCATTGTGGAAGAGCTCGGTAAAATGTGTTCAATTAATCAGGGAATAAATGGCTAAATAATCATTAACAATAATAACTGCATTTATCGAATCATTACTTAGTGCCAGACTCAATACTAAATACTCTTGATGTAATGTATCACTCAATTTCCACATCACCCATAAACTTTATGATAAGTGACATTTTGAAGATGAATTTCCTGAAGCTCAGAGGGGCCGAGGGATTTTTCCAATGTCACACAGTTAGTAAGAGTCAGAACTTGGCTACTATATGGCTTTATGATCATAATTTCTGTGCACTTAATTATTTCCCTAAAAGCACAGTATATGTTGGAAAACGGGGTGGGATAAGGAATACCTGCAAGGGTACATTATAGTCAAATGATATATGGTTGTGTGCTATACAATGAAGGAATGTGGACTTCATTCTCTTTAACACAAAGACTTTTTGTTACAATTGCCCTCAGTATTCTATAGTCAGGTGTTGTTGAGGTTGTGGCCCAGGGACAATAAGCTATTCCATATAGCCTGAGTGAGTAACAGGCTCTGCCATCTGGGTTTATAAAGGCACCCTCTTGTGTTCCCATGATGATGACATCACCTCCCACCACAATCCTCAGGACATATCCCCATGTCGAAGGGCACATGAACAAAATTCCACATGAACAGATACACATCGTTCTCCGTCATAGCATTTTGATGAAATCATTATTTTTTTAAAAAACAATAATAAATATTAAAAAATATAGAAAATAAAATCCTAACCCCACTATGTATTTTATATCCAGCTTCCATCATTCATACCTCCCTCTGTCCATCGCTCTGTTGAGTCATTCCGGTCATCTCATTATCTCCTCAACAAATATTTCTCCATGTGCTTTCAAGAACACAGACTCCTCATGTCTCTTCACCTGATCTAGATTCTCTAAATTAGAATTCCTTAAATGACAGGACAGGTTGAATCCTGGCTGCCCCACTTTTGTGTGATTACATTACATCATGGTTTTCACATTTTGAGAAAAATAAATCAAAAGAATATGATTTTGTGACAGAAATTATATAAAATTAAAGGACAGTGTGCACTAGTGAAGTTTGATTATGGATTATTCTTTTATGGAGTAGGTATGACTGCTTTTGTGTGGGAAGGACTGAGTTTTGTAGTTGGGCACCCTATATCATGTACCAGCACTTACAGAATATTCACAATTTCATCTCCTTTCCTATAGAGTTTAAATTCTTAAATGATGATGAGAATGGCCTAGAAAACTTCTAAAATCACAAATTCCAGAAATCCATCTTAAAGATTCTGATTTGGTAGAGCTAGATGAGCCCGTGAACTTGAGTCTTTTACAAGTTCCCAGGGGAACCTGATGCCCCTGGTCTGGGGACACACATTCTCTGACCTAATATGAGAAAGATCCAGATTCACGGAAAGGGAAGTGATGGGATTCCACAGTCTTGCACTGAGTGCCCTTCTCAGCCTCACAGCTGAGTGCCACCACCTGGGTCCACATCGCCCCCAGCTGCCTGGCCAATCCTGGAAGTGCCATCACTTTTTCCACACTTTTTTTCTCCACTTTTTCTCTACGGTGTGCAATCTCTGTACACAGTACTTGATTTTGTCTTAAGGGGCAAAACTGCCTGGTGTAGAAGACCACCAGTGCCCACCCAAGTTCACCACAGCCATTTTCTCATGGAGAAAACGAAGGTGGCCACCTGACGCAAGCAGATCGTGTTAACCAGGCAGATATTTATTCAGTAGATGTATATCACACCTTTACTCAGAGTCTGGATCCCAAGCTTAAAATATATGTAATTACCCAGTCACAAAAATAACCACTCTGCATTGAGCCTTTAAACAAACCCAGGGAGGGAGCCTGATGAGGGACTTTTATAAAGTTAACGGTGAAACCCTCTATTTTAGAAACTTGAATGTCAATTTCCAAAATAGAACATCGTACCTCTGTCTCCTCCCCATTCGAGTCAAATATGTGTCTGCCTCTGCAGTCTTTTTGGGGTGGTACCATGTCTTGTGTGGTGTGGGAGGGAAGTGTGAACTTTGGACTGGAGGAGAGCAAATCTCTGCTCTGCTCCTTCTGAGCTGTGTGAATCTGGCCAACTTACTTAAACTTTCTGAGCTTGGGGAGCTAGAATGGCTTGTTCCCGCTTGCCTAGGATATCTCCTTGTTTTAGCTCTCAATGTCCCATGTCTTGGGAACCTCTGAGTCCTGGACAAGCCAGGATATTCTTTGTCACTCCTGTTAGAAATCAAATAACAATCCACAGGGCAAAAGATCCTATTAGCTAGTTTGTAATGCTGTTGTAGGGGGTGAAATTTTATACCAGGCATAGAGAAGGAGATTGTTGATGGCTGATTTACTCCTCCATCTCTCTCTGCTACCCACACTGTAAATTCTAGCATCCTCCTTGAATCCTCCTCTTAGGTACAACCCAGACTCCACTCTAATCCTCACAGAGCATCTTTCACTGAGCTCCTACCTTGGTTGCCAACTCCACTGCCTCAGGACAGAGCCTCATGTAACCACATCCCAGGGTCATGTCTGAACTTCTTCACTGGTCCTTCCACCTCCATTGATTCTTGCTCTGATATGTCTCAGTGAGAGATTCTTCTGAATGTCAGTCAAGCACATGGTTTCAGAGCAGAACTCCTTTGGAATTCTCTTTTGCCTAATGCAAACTGAAGACCCAGCCTCTCCATAGGCTGCCAGAAGCCCTCTGAAGAAATGATCACCTCCTTTAATG
The DNA here is from genome assembly GCF_047511675.1 of Marmota flaviventris. NCBI lineage: Eukaryota > Metazoa > Chordata > Mammalia > Rodentia > Sciuridae > Marmota > Marmota flaviventris. The sequence continues at coordinate 88,683,438 of NC_092510.1, forward strand.
CCCTAAGACTCTGCTAGAAGCTGTACACTGGTCTTAGTGGTCTGTGTGCTATTCTGCAACACCTTCAGCAATTGGTTTAAGCCGTTTCTTCTGTCTGTCCGAAGTCCCCTCTCTCCAGCTCAGATCTAATGCAGGAATTTGAAACTCTGGCATTCTTAACGCCTGGGGCTTGATAGTTCTTTACTGTGAAATGCTACTCTGTGCATTTAGAGAATGTTGAGCACCATTGCTGGCTTCTACTCCCTATTCACTAGAAAATACTAACACCTCCATCCTCAACTATTATGACAACAACAATCTCTGTACCCAGTACTAGTTGTTCTCATAAGGGGCAAAACTGTCTGGTGTTGAGAACCACTAATGCCCACCCAATTTCACCACCTAAAACCCAGTCCTCAATGGTCATCAGATCATCCAAACTTGTGTTTATTCTTTACCTCAATTGGTCATGAATATCTATCTCCCTCATTATATTGAGAATTCTTTTTAAATCCTTTTTTAGTTGTAGATGGATATAATACCTTTATTTATTTATTTTTATATGGTGTTGAGAACAGAACCCAGTGCCTCACACATGCCAGACGAGCGCACCACTACTGAGCCCCAGCCACAGACCTTGAGAACTCTTTTAAGGAAAGATTTATTTTTCTCTTCTGCTTTTTTCCCTCTTTGCAGTGTCCAGAATAAATTCCTTATTAGCAAGTCTCCAGTAGGCATTTGTTGAATGAGCCATAAAGTCAGATAGGTGTTTCTTTGGGTTATGCTTTATATTTCTTGATAAAAGTTAACCCAGGGCTTCTAGGTGTTCTAAGATCAGTTAATGCATCTAATACCTTTAAATAAGTATACCTGTGTAAGTGAGCAGGTTTCTTTCACTTAAGTTGTTAAGACTGATTTATTAGCATCTCCTTCAGAATATGAAGTTGGGGAAAAGAAAGGTTTAAACAGGATTCGCTAATCCTCCTTTTAGAGTCTATTTTCGTTTGCGTTTCCCTTGACCTTGCTTATTCAACGCTGGTCCCATTTTACTCAGATCCTCAGCCTTTGCTTAGCTTGCAAGGCTATATTGCTGAATTAGCCAGTTATACAATCGTGCTTGCTTCCTTTTCTGTCTTGTCTCTTCTAATCAGCTGCTCCACTCACTGGTGGCTGGTATCGCGAAGTCATGCTATGTGCACATCTGTTCACATCTGGCACACAAAGGGCTGTAGGTCACATATGCGCAGGCAACACAGCTGACTTCACAGCAGTCAGGGAAAAGAAAAACAAGAAAACTAGGGCCCCAAAGTTCCCAGTATCTGACGGACCACAGTAATTGGTGCCTTTCCAGCTGGCATTCAGCTTGGCACAGGAGAAAAAGAATGAGGAGGTTAGGATGAGGGAACTGGCCCCTGCCAGGAGCTTTCTTCTTTTTGGTTCCTTCTGGAATGGAACATCAGCTAGTGAGCAAGGCTTGTTCACCTCGTCCTGTCTGGCAGGGTGTCCTCTCTTCATTTGCTGAGACCAGTTGATGACAGACCACTGTTTTGAGGCAGCTATCCTAACTCTCCCCAGCTTGCAAGTATTAACTAAAGTGGGCAACGTTTTCACATACAACAGGCATTTTGATTGTCTTTTTTTCACACTGCTCCTGAATCTACGGTAACAGATTGGAGAATGGAAGCCAAGGTCCTGGGGCCCATTGGGAAGGTCAGAGTCTCCTTCTGATTTACTGGAGGCTGCCTGCTGAGACCAAGAGGCAAGGGGGCACCTTGGCAAGTAGCCAGGAAAACACAGTCGGCTATAGATGGGGTCCAAAATGAACTAAGATTTTGGAAATGAGAGTTTTTCATAAATGTTCTTCTGGGACACACTGTTGAAGGGGCTAAATAAATGTCTATCAAGAACTTCAACTAAATGTTTTATAAGACACTTTTTAACCCATTTTTCTCATCTTTCCAGACGTAGAACACCTATGAAAACTAATATTGAACAACAAACATACCTGGTAATTTTGAAGTACTTATTTATTAAATATGGTTTTATTCACCTGAGAAAAGTAACAGGTCAATGATTACCATGTTTGAAAATATTTTTATCTATTGAGAAAATGGCATAAACTTTTCTGCAAAAGTTACTCTACTAAATGTTCATAGTGTGAAAAAAATATTACAAGCATAACTGATATGTAATAGAAGAAATATGTTTCGGGAGGTATTTTCTAAAACTAATTCATCATTTTATTTTGAGAAATGCACTGTGTTTCAAATTACCAATGGTGAAAATACTTGTCCTATAAATAGGACACAGGGGCAATGTGTATCACCAGTATTGCTCAGTGTACTGCCTGGATATTCTGGGCCACAGAAATGATGCCCACCTGTCCTTCTTTCTCTATTAGTACATCAAAGTTAATCTTTTCCCCTCTCTGTCCTGCCTTGAATTCTAAGATGCTGGCCCCTAAAGGACCTTGTCAAAAGGAATATGTTTTCCCTCCGTTTCCTTTTGGACTTGCGCAGTTGAAGTTACTGCCAGAAATGAAATGAGAGGTCAGATTGTTTAGTCTTCCTGATCCTGTGTCACAGGATGAAAATAGGCCAAGGTTGAATTCCCACACAGAGCCATAGCTTTTGCTTCTTCAATAGTCACTGGTTTTACTGGCAGCTGGCAATAATTATAAGGTGAGGAACATTAGCCTTCTTTGTTGGTAATCCCTGGTGCTTTACCATGTCTGATTACTTCCCATAATCCTGTCTATACCTTTGAAATTAATTCCTTCTTTACCCTCCCTTCAAATACCTCTTTTGCATACTCTTCTTTTACCTTGAGAAATGGTCTCATAGCAAGCCAGACATAAATAAACAATATTTTATGCCTAATGCTGTAGTAAACATAAGCCAAAAGTAGCACAGATGCACTGATAGATATTTCTACTCAAAATCCATTTCCTTTTCTTCCTCGGGGGTAAGGTGGTTCTATAAATGCCTGAAGTGGTAGAGAATCCATACTCATACTTTGTTTTTATTGACAACCTCTTCACTGCTCATGATTTGTTTGTGCATCTGGCACATAGAGGTTATACAATCGTGCTTGCAAAGTACTGTTCAAAATATGGTTATACAATCGTGCTTGCAAAATATTGTTCAAAAGGGTTGTGCAAAATATTGTTCAAAAATTTGCTTCAAAATACTGCATTCTAATCTACAGAATCCATGAGGAAAGAGAGATTACTGACAACATTGATGAAAAAACAAGCAAGAGGGTCATAGGATTACAGATTTGACACAGATAATGAAATTCTCAATGTAAACTGGTTGATAACAAATGCCATTGTTGGGAGGAACTATGAGACATTGGAACCACTTGGCAAAGTTCAATAGTAGAGAAGAGAAAGAGTACAACCAGTGAGCCTCCACCCAAGGTCATAGACACCTGCAGCAATTGCAGTGGTGGTGTGTGTAAACCTGATTCAATGGTTTCCAAATATTTCACTTTATTAGAGTTTAAATATGGTATGAACCTTTGTTCACTAGAATAATTGATATGTGCATTCAAAATATATGGATTAGTCACAAATTTGTGAACAAAGACAAGAAAGATCTTATATATGTATAATTTCAAGACACATCTCCTTAACATGATTAAAATTATTCAATGAAAAACCATCAATAGGAAGAAAGCATTATCATGAATCTGCTACTGTCTGAGATGATATTAGATTTGACATGAGAAGCCATATTAATCTCAAATGGAAAGAATGAAAAGGACCTAAAAATAAGCCATGCTTTCAATAACATATTGTCAAATAGACAACGTAACCCTTTATTAGAAGTGTTTTTTTTCTTTCCACTAAACTTGTTAAACAGTTCATAAAAGTCATTTCTTTGTATATTATACGTAGCCAATGTCATATATGTGTGTATACTATTGTCCTATTATATTATTTGCATGATTTCTATGCTTTTGTTCTCACTGATAATAAAGGCTATACATATTTCAGATTATGAATTTTATTTCCAACCTATTATATAATACACCTGTGCCACTGAAATAATTGCAGAATGGAATACGAGGGAATTAAATGATTTGATTTTATCTACTCCCAAATTCTATTGTTTTATAATTTCAGAGCAGTTTCACGTTCTATCTACTATCACCTTCCCACTTCTCCCGCTGGAACTTAGCAGCACAGAGAAGACAGCTGAACTCCAAAGAATATGATAAGAGCAATACCCAGGAAAACAATCAGACTCTCTGCTCAGTCAGTCATAATGTCTGACATTTCATCATTAAGGACTTTATTTTTAATGGAAAGTTTTTGACCTTGAAGACTCCTTTACCTACTAAGATAACATCTGGAGGAGATTATTATTAACCAGTACTTTGCTGGGACTTTCTACTATGTCTTAGTACTGACTAGTTTGACAAAGTGTTTTCTGTGTGCTACCTCCTTGACCTCGGTGATTACACTATGGAAGGAGTAGGTGTGTATGGGCCTGTCCACCCTCTAGATGAGGAAAATGAGGGCCTGTATTCAAGATCACACAGTGATTAGTGGCCAGATGTAATTATACCTCAGGCTTCATGCACAGAATCCATAAGGCTTTTCTATATTTTGACTTAAACTATACCCAAAGAATGAGCACCCAAGATCATTGACAGCCAGTTAGCCCAGACTAGATGACAACCTCAGCATCCTCTTGTTGTGCAAAACGTGGTGATTAATGCTGTTTGAACCACAGCCATGGAAGAAATGAATCAATGCAAGTTCTGTCCTCAAGGTCTCCTTGGGGAAATAGAGTGTTCATGCATAAAAACTAACCAAGAATTTAAGTCAGAAGAATGATTTAAGCAAATGATGTTATAGAATTCTGGAAGAGAATGGCGAGAGGTCAAAAAATACTTCTTGGAGAAGGTGAAGTATGAGGTGAGTCTTGTCACATTTAAATAGTAACCAAAAAAAACTTCAGAAAAGCTGTCATATACCCAGAAACTCTATCAGGAGCAGCTGAAAGATTGCTTACTCTACATTTCTCTCCTCCTCCTCCCCCTCCCCCTCCTCCCCCTCCTCCCCCCTCCCCCTCCCCCTCCCCCTCCCCCTCCCCCTCCTCCTCCTCCTCCTCCTCCTTCTCTATCTCCTCTTCCTTCTTATTCTTCTCCTCTCTCTCCATGTTAAAGGATATCAAAGCCAGGGCCTTGCACATGTTGAGCAGATGTTCTACCACTTAGCTGCACCCCCAGCCCAGTTGGTCATAGGTGGACAGACATAACTGCAGAGTTGGTGGATGTGATTTCCAGGACCAATATTACCACTTTGCTGACTGAGAACTATTGTATCTTAGGTTTATTTTTTCCATCTTGAAAACAAAAATAATAATGCATTCTCTTTCCCAGATATTTTGGGGAGACATTATGCAGAACAAAGCAAAAATATAATAAAAGGAAAGTGCTCTACAAGGGTGTACTCAGTGGCTAAATATGTAATCTCTCTGGAATCAGGCTGTTTTGTGTTCTAACTTATTTTATTTAAGTTTTGAAATAGAACTCACGTGAAAAAATATTAAATGTATAAATAAATGAATAAAAATCGCCTACATATCAAGAAGAAAAGTACAGAGAAATTATTAGATAATCAGGGGAAAAGCTTAAAGTGACATTTAAAAAGAAGAATATGTTCAACCTCATTAGTTATTATGGAAATACATACCCAAATCACCAAGTAATATCACTACATAAGCATCAACATAGCTAAAATAAAAATAGCATACAGTACCAAATACTAGCAGTGATGTGAAAAAATTAGAACTTGCCCACCTTGCTGCTGAATGAGTTTGTTGTTTTGACTGCTCCAACTTTTTGCTAAAGCTGATCATATACATTTCCTATGACCCAGCAATTCCACTCCTAGGCATACATAACTGAAACACACACTTGTGCACCCTCAAAGACATACAAAAGGCTATCCATAGCAGCCGAAGTACAATTGGACTCTCAGCAATGTTATAAGCAACATTAGCTAAATACAATAACACAGAAGAATCTAAATAATAATAACAATAACACTGAATAAGGAAGCCAACTATGGCGAAGTGGAATAAGCCAGACTCAGAAAGTTAAGGGTCAATGTTTTCTCTCATATCTAGAAGCTAGAAAAAAAAATTAAAAGGAATTGAAAAGAAAGGAAAAAAAGCCAGAAACAAACTTTTACTTACTTTATGGTAATCATTTATTGAAATTCAAGAATAGACACAACAAATGTGGGTGATAGAAGTCAAGACATTGATTATTTTGAATAAAGGGAGAAAGGGACCAAAAAGTGCAGGGGGTTTCTCTGAGATGCTGGTTATGTTCAGGTTTCTGATCTGGGCATTGGCTATATGGTAGCTGTGAGGGCTTCCTTTGTGAAAATTCAAACTGTCATGTACGTCTCAGTTCTAACATCTATTCATCTAATACTGATATGTCTAAATGTGGATATATGTTCAACTGAACCTCAGTTTTCCAAACCTTACAGAAAGTTAGATTACCTAGATGATAAACATCAGGCATGAAGAAGATGTAAATCATACATTAAATGCCCAATAATCATTATCCTTATATATAATATTGCTTTCAAAGCAGCTTAATAAAAGGATTTACATCATAGAGTTGTTATGAATAATCTAGAGAATGGTAAAACATATCACAGTTCCTGAACCATAACAAATTTTCAAAAAAGAATGTAAACTTTTGGTACTATTATTTAGGAAACTTGTATTTGCACAATCCCTAAGGATTTCTAGCCACTGCAGGTCAGTGTATCCCAACATATATTAAGATTTTTAGGAACACAAACAATGTGAGGTCTGTCTGAGACATTGGAGAGACACTCTGTTTGCAGACACCAGTTCTGGCATGGGCACCCATCCTCCGCTCCCTCTTTTCTTTCTGCTACAAGCATGGGTACACATTCTGCCCTGCTTGTGGAATGTGGCCCAAGTGTGAAACATTCAATTTCTAGCCAAAAGGGAGCTGTGAAAACAGAAGGCTTTTATCAGGATCATCTACTTTGACTTTTATTTTCCTTGCATCTTGTTTTCAGGCCAGCACAGGAGCATAGGGTTATGCAGGGGGAAAGGCTGAGAACCAGTGAGCTACCTCTGCAGTCAGAACTGCCTTCACTCCCTGCTCTGCTACTTACCAAATGACATTGGCTGAGTCCTTTCAGCTCCCCATGTGTCACACAGTTTGTCTGTAATGAGGTAATAATAACAGTACCAACTTGTTAGGGTTGTCATGAGAATGAAATGAGATAGCCTATTTAAAACATCGGAGAGCACTTTGCATGTGTCTTCAGAAAACACCAGCTCTTATTTCTACTCCCTTTTTTATTCTCAGTCTTGATTGTATTTCTCTTTTTGTAAATTGGGATATAATTTATCTGCTATAAAGGTTGTCATTTTAAAATGTGTAATTCAGTGATTTTTAATATCTTCACAAGGTTGTACAACCATCAGTACTCTGTAATTCCAGAACATTGTTATTGCTCTTAAAAGAAACATCCTATGCATTAGCATCCTATCCTCCACCCTTCCTCCCCTCAACCACTGAAAGCTACATCTATTTTCTGTGTTTATAGTTTTGCTTATTCAAGATATTGCATGTAAGTGTAATAATAAAATACATGACCTTTTGTAACCAGCTTCTCACACACAGCATGCTTTCAAAGTTGGTTCATGTTGTAGCACAGATTGGTACTTCATTACTTGTTAACAGCTAAGTAAATTCCACATTTTGTTTATACTTGACTGTATTCTTAAGAAAAATTCAGATGTAGCTTGGAAGAATGCTTAAGAAATCACAGATATCCTTTCATCTGTAGAAATAGAAGTGTATTTTAGATCTAACAGAGAGGCTTTTGAATATTGCTTAAGATCATAGACTCTGGAGACTAATGCTTAAGTATAAAAGCCAGATTCATCACTACTGATCTTAATAAAATTAAACAAGTAATAAATTTCCTTCTACATTATTTTTGTCATCTGTATAATGGGGATATAATACCTCTCATGTAGGTTTTATTTGAGTAAAAAGTTAGACTTTCTGTGGTCCAAGGTTGCAAAGTAAACCTCTTTTCCTAGTCTGCAATCTCAGAAGTATGTGAGCAATAGGGGCTCTTTGGATTTTTTGGAAATTTTCCCTTTCCACATCAATGAAAATAAATGACTTAATTAACCCCAATGGTCAGTCTTCACCACCTGAACAGCAAAGATAGATAAAAGAGGACAATATCGTCAGCTACCTGTGCTCACAACTATGAGATAAAATAAAATATTGTTTTGATTTTTAAGATTGATTGTATCCCCAGGACCATATTTGCAAATTCAGATTAACTGGGATTTACATATTGATTATCATATCTTTATTGGCCCAGTTTTAATTTCAAATAGAAAAAAATATATTTTAAATTAGACTAATATGACAGTCATTAACAACATACAATTAAATGTATAACACATACATGTGTGTAAATGTATATATGCATTTACTTATATATCAACATTCAAATTATATATATATATATATATATATAACTTGTACAAGTAACATATGTGCATTATAGATAGGTATATATAAAGACACAAATGTAGATTTCTATCATCTCCACCTATTTTTCAGCCACTACAACTTAAATTGGAACCAGTCATCAAAATCTGCTGAAATCAATTGAAAGAGCCATTATGCAGGAGTTCAAGAGTTGCATAGAGTCCTTGTGCATGATGGATTCTAAAGTGGGCCTCATTCATTCCCTTCTTTGCAGTGGCTTGTTTCATTGGTCCGGATCACCAGACTGGGACTAGGTATCCTGAAGATCCATTTTCTTTAGTCAACCATGGAGAAGGCAGTCACCTGTTAAATTTAGATTTCTTGAATCTGCCAAGAGTCTGACACAATGATAAACAGCCACCATTTCTAGGAAAGGTTGAGAAAGCTCACTCATTCACTGTTAATTGCTTTGCGGTACTGAACCATAAAAACTGCAGCAACTCAGCCCATCGCAATATGCAATCATGTAGGGATGGCCACCCATCTTGATGACATTAAGGTCATTTCATCCATCTCCAGGGTGTTTGCTAATTGGTTAGTACCAGTTTTAGGATACAGCTTTTTGAGTAACTGAGGGTGTGTAGAATTCTCTTGGGAACTTATTTACAAGGAAAATTATCTTCTTCACTATCACTAGCCATATGGATAAGAGAGGAACTCAGAGTTCTTAATTTTCACCTTCATCATTCTTCATTTTCATCCATTAAGTGTTCTTCCCAAGAAGAAGAAATTCCAAAGTCATCAACCACAAGTCAAGTTATAGATTAGGCCACCCTGGACGTGTGTGAGGACTCATATCCAGAATATCCAAAAATACATGTTCTTTTGTCTCCTTTCTACTTTGAAGGCCTAGTTAATCATGGCAAGATCAAAACATGAGGCTGGACTTCAGAGGCCAAAATAAAGGAAGAATAAGGCTTTGGCTTAAAGAGGGTGCTCCCTGTGTTCAAGTCCTGCTTGTCAGTTTCTGTGGTCAGATTCTCACTAGGATCCTCTAAGCTCTGCCATTGGAACATGTTTGCATATATGATTTTAAGAACCTCATTTTAAAGGTTCTCTAAGGTATTGGAAAATATTAAATAATTTCCAAGTTCTTTTGCTTAATTCCATAAAATGGGCACCACCCCCACACACTATTTTCCCCTTTTTTCCAAAACTAGTTTCTTGGGAAGTGTCATTACAACATTCTTAGATATGGATTGGAAAAAAATGTGCCAGAAGAAAATGTAAAATCAGTAAAAAAAAAAAAAAAAAAAAAAAAAAAGTTGTTTAGTGTAGGAAAAACTGGCACTGGACAAATAACAAAATTCCAAAATTCCTACATTTATTCAAAAGACACTCATTGAGCCTACTTTGTCACGTCACTATTCTAGAAACTGGGATTTCACAAACGAACAAAATCAGAACTAATGTCTGTCTTCATGGATCTTAAATTTGGGGAGGTATACAGACAAGTAAATGAGTACAATAATCAGCATGTGAGAAGAATAAGGGCTACGCAGAAAAATAGAGCAGAGGAAGAAGCTATTGACAATTTGTTGTTCATTTTAAATAGGGGTTTCAAAAAAGAATCCCGCCAGAAGATGCCATTAGAGTGAAGATCTAAAAGAGCTAAGAAAGGGACCCACATGCTACCTCCAGCAGAGGTAATAGAGAGTAAAATGGCCTTGAGGCAAATGTGTCTGGTGTGTCTGAGAAGTTGTAAGTCAGTACAGCCACAGGAGGGTCTGCTGGAGGCAAGCTGAGATGAGACTAGATGGTAAGGCAGGCCTAGGCACAAGCTAGTCCAGAGATTTTTCATTATGCTATATTAGACTCTGAATCAAACGCAAGAAGATGCTCCTATTCTAAGCCCGCAGTTTTATAGTTTTGACAAGTGTGTACATTCATGTAGCTGTAACATAATGGTGACATAAAACATTTTCAACATCCACCAAATGTCCTTTGTGTCCACTTCTCCAACCACAGACGCACCTCAAGCCCTGCATGCTGGGTAGTATTTCATTGGGGGAGTATGCCAAGATATGCATATCCAAATTCACCTGTTGAACGTTTGCATTGTTCCCAGTTTTGAGTCGTTCTATGCAAGAATTGTACAAGCATAGGCATATGATTTTTGTGGGAATAGATTTTTATTTTTTCTCAGGTAAATACCTAAAAGTGGAATGCTTAGGCCATATACTATAGATATGTATAAGTATATAGGAAAAATAACAGACCATTTTTAAAAAATGAATGTACCATTTTACATTCCACTTAGAAATGAATAATATTTCCAGTTTCTTCCCATACTTAAGAATGGTTGATAACATCAGTATTTGTGATGTAGTCATGCCAATAGTTACCTGGGTTATCTCATTGCCATTCCAGTGTGCATTTCTGTGATGACTAACAATTTTTTAAATCTTTTAAAATCTATTTGCTTTCATGAAAATCATGTACAAACAATTTTACAGAATTGCAATGGGAGGACAGTCTTTTTACTAAGTTCTAAGTGTCCTGCACTTAATCTGTATATTAGTTCTTCATCAGTGTGTACATCATCTGTTTGGTTTTCTAATGATTTTTTTGAAAAATGTCTTAATTTTTCTGAGGTCTGACTTATTAATTTTTATTTCATTTTGAATTTTTGATTACTATAAATTGGTTAAAACTCTTCACAGGAGTTTTAAAATTCTAGACGTTTAGGTCTATGACCTGCTTCAGGTTTTCTGTATTTCATTTGCAGGGTGTCAGATAAGAATGAGAATTTGTTTTATGAGACTATTCAGAGGTTCCAGCAGTATTTATTGAAAATACCACACTTTCATTATTCTCATGCTTTATCAACTTTCTGGAAATTAACTGGCCATATGTGTTCCTGTCTTTCTTTCACTCTAATCTGTACCTCTCCTTATGTGAATGCCAGGCTAGTTTATTTATTGTGATTTAAGAATAAGTCTTCAAATCAGGCAGTATAAAGTTCTTCATTTTAGAACGACTTTAGCATTTTAATTCATTTTCCAATATAAATTTCAAAGTCAATTTGTCTGTTTTTACAAAAAAGGTATCCTGGGATTCTAATTGAAATTTCATGTACTGTACAGATAAATTAGGGATAATGAACATTTTAACAATATCAAGTTTCCCCATCTATTAACATCCTATTTGTCCATTTATTTAAATCTCTGTATTCTCTCACCAATGCTTTGTAGTTTTTATTTATGGATCATATAAGAATTTAATTGAATCAATTCAAATTATTTAAAATTTAATATGATATTATAATGCAGCATTTTATTTTATTTCATTTTTTTACTAACTGATGGAAACACTGATTTGGGGTGCTGACTTTGGATCTTGATGGGTGCCAGAACCCCTTAACAGTTATAGAAACTTTTAACAAACTTTTCTTGTTCTTGCATTATTAGAACTGCTGATCTGATATTGAATAGCAGTTATGAGAACACACAGTCTCTTTGTGTTCCCAGAACTCATATTATAATTTTTGTTTCCAAAATCAGCTTTTTTAAAAAATTATATTAATAATGACTTTCTTTTCAGCCTTACCCTGTTTGTGTTCTTCGCTCTTTTCTGTATTTCTAGTTTCCTTTTCTTCTCTCTGAGAAACTGTTAAACATGTCTTGTGAAACATGTTATCTGGGAACACAAGAAACAAGTCTTTATTCTCCCTGAGATATGGGATTCTAGGTTCACTTCCCTTCTTTTGGCACCGTAAGAATACCATAGCACAGCCTCCCTGCTTGCATAGCTTAGCGGTCTTTCTTGTTTTTCTTCCTGTGTCTCTTCAACCCAGCAAATCCTCTGACCTTAGCTTGCTTGGTGGTCTCAAAATTTCCTCCAAACAGAAATTCTGAGGGATAATAGCTCATACCTTATTAGTTTTGTTTTTCAGGTATCACGATTTGGTCTGCTTGTTTGTCCAGTCTGTGAAAAAATCATCCTTTCATCTATTTTGTTCCGTGTTCAGGTTGTTGAGAGTAGGAGGGGAAATCCTGTAGCAGTTGTTCCCTCATGAGCAAGAAATAAAAATCCCTCAATCTAGTTCTGATTTTACCACAGGGACAGTCATTTGAACTTGCTAGAACTTTGCACTGACATTTGTTGGGTATGATGGATGGTCTTTATGGTCTCATCCCGTTCTAACACATCGTCTTTATTACTCTCTCCTGTGACTCAACATGCAAAGAGAGTAGAATGTGATGGGCAGTTCACGTCAATTTTGAGTGGAGCTATTCAACATTCAGAGGGGCAAAATACTGCTAATAAAAGTAGAAGACCACAAGCCAGGTAGTCCACAGAAAGAAGTAAGCAAAGTATCAATCATATGTAGACTTGTTCTCAGAGGAATCCCTTTGAGTCATAGGTGTGACCTTAATGACCTTTAAATGCCCATTTCTTTGGTCCAACTCATTATTCTAAAACTTCGCAATGGGTATTCAGTGAGTCTCATAATTTTTGTTCTTGCTATGGATAATGGATAACCAATGCTCATTCACGGAATGCTTCAGAGCTACATTGGCATATACAGTAATGACCAGAATACGGACAAAGCATGAAAAAGTGCAGAACCTATCTTTCATTCTGCGTAAAGTTCACTATTACCTGGGGCAAACTGCTTTGCTTTTTTATCCTCAGTTTCTTCATCTATAAAAGAGACTTAAAACTACTTATTTTATCTAATTTCAAAATTGTTTAATAATAGTAATAGTAATAATAAAAAACATGATGAGACACTGAGGATAGAATTCAGTGGTGGAGCACTTGCCTAGCATGCATGGAGGCCTGGATCCAGTCCTAGCAATACACACACACACACACACACACACACACACAAACACACATATGACAGAGTGAATACCAATATGTACTTCTTATAAACTATAAAGAGTGTAGTATACCACTATATGTACCTAGTGATTTAAATATCTATGCTTCATCTGTTCATCGATCCATAATTTGTCTTGGAATGTTTCTCTTGTTCTCCAAATGGCTGCACAAATGCTGGGTGGCTAACAGTGGATCTTGAATATGTCATGCTGAGATGTTGAATCTCTACAGTTGGAGGCTGATTGTGAGCAGAAGTGTGAACATTACTGTGTGGACATGTGCACATTTGTGCATGTGTGTATCTCACAACACACTAGCTGTATCCTTAGTAGAAGAAATGCCTATGACAATCAGAAAATTATGTGAAAATAGAAGAACTATTAGGAGAAAAATAAGGTCAAATGTTTTTCACATCTAATCTAAAATTAGAGGTACTTGTTTAGACAGAGATCTGCGCCAATAGAGAAATGTCCTAGAGGGATGAGTTGATGATTTTTAACTATCGTGGATCCCCATGTGCTTTATAGACAATAAAGTAAAGTTCTCGGGTATCAGTATTCACTTGTTACGATTCAGGGACAGATGCAGTTATTTTTCTTATATGTTAGTATACTGCAATTAAGAATAAGTAATTCCTTCCCATTAGGGCCCTATCTGTGGGACCATTGTACTGTTAAGAGTCATGGTCAAAATGGTGTGACAGGGACAGAATAATGTAGATGTCAGCAGTGCCACATCAGATGCTGAGAATGTCACTTATTAACCTTGTGACTATGGCCAGGATGCTCCTGCCTGTGGATCAATTTTCTTGTCTGGGAATTGGAAGAATTGTGTTAGATGACTCAAGCTTTAACTTTATTTAGGATTCTGTTTGCATCTCAGCCAATCTTGTGAAGAGAATCTCTGGAAAACACACATGCAAAAGGATCCACCCCAAAACATGGAACATTCTGAGATTGCAGAATTAACTCTGTGGATTAAACACTCATAAAGCAGATTGACATCTTTGAAGTTTAAATATATCAGTGATGGCCAAAAGGTACTACCCACACTTAAGCATGCACTAGTAACCAGAGCCATTTACTTATGACAAAGAATCCTGTGTCAGCTCCAGTGTATCCGAGTTTTCCTCTTTCTACAGCCTATACACATAGATCCTAAAAACCTGGGTTTAAATTTTACCCTATCAGAGTTAGTTCTGATTACCTCCATGCAGCTTTTAAGTGGTCATTGTCTTTGGCAGAACAGTAGTCAAGACAGGACAGAGGGAAGCTGCTGCTTTTATCAAATCATTTAGAGCTCTGCATGGCTTGGAGTGGCTCTAAATCTGCAGGTACACTGCTCTACTAAAAGGTTGATGAAAAGCAACACAATATGGGTTCTGGGGAGTTACATTTATTTACATGTAGTACTCCACTATTATAATTTAGTTTGTAAGGTTTTTTTTTTTTTTTTCCATTAGACTGAGACTCATGTGTATGCCTGAATTGTGAAAATCTATTAAAATAAAAACAAAACAAAAAACCTGTAGAGTGAAGGAAATCATTTCAAGTCCTGTGGAAGGTAGGCCATAATCTTCTGGTATATATCACCTAAGAGAATGAGCCATTTTCTGTTAAATTTCACACCTTCAGTACTTAGTAGTTCATGGCATCTTGGCAGCTGAACAATTATGAGGACTTCAGTTCTGCAGCTAACACAATGGAAAAAATCTTCAAAATATATGAAAAATCTGACCTCTTATCATTAGCTCCATTGTCTCAACCTGGTCTATGTTATTATCATCTCCAGCATGTTCACTGAATGAGACCCAAAACGGGTCTGAGTGATCTACTGTCAGATCAGGCAGCACCCTTCCCAAAACCCACCAAGGGCTTTCCTTCCTCTCCATGGAAAAGTCTCCAGTCTATAAAGCCACACATGATCTGGCTGCTGGTTTCTCCTTTGACACCATCTGCAGAATCTCTCCTCTTGTCCATTCTGTTCAAACAAC
This sequence comes from Marmota flaviventris, assembly GCF_047511675.1. Lineage (NCBI taxonomy): Eukaryota > Metazoa > Chordata > Mammalia > Rodentia > Sciuridae > Marmota > Marmota flaviventris. The sequence continues at coordinate 88,698,826 of NC_092510.1, forward strand.
AGGTCTGCCTCACCTGCTATGGTCAAAGACACTAGTCCCTTCCCGCCTCCCAACTTACACCTGCTCTTCTCACCTTCTGGAATGTTCTAACGGTAGTGCCCTCTGATCTTGGCATCTTTACTCACTGCTCAGCCTGTCTGTCATCATCCGTTTAGAGTTGTTTTCCCAATGTTTCTGAGACCCTCTGATGTCTTACCCTATTCCCACCCCATAGCACTTACTGCCTTCTGAAACATTTTACTTATTTGCTTTCTTGCTTTTATTATATATGTCATAAATAATAGAACTTAGAACTAAGTTTGCTTTTACTATGTTTAGTGACTAGAAAAAAATGACTAATCCTTGAAAGGGAGAGGAAACAGCCATTTTGAATAAGTGGATCAGTGAGAGGAAAAAAAGGAAGGAAAACTGAAGGAAACTAGTGCCAAGAAGAGTAAGTTTTGCCTGAGAGCATAAATTGAAATTCTTATTGGACCAGCATCTTGAGAGAACATGACCAGCTCACTGGAGCCAGGAGTTAGGGACTTACTGAGGTCACTCAGCGGTTCAGTGCACAGCTGGATCTGGAATAAACTTGCATGCTCACTCTCCACCAAATCCCCCATTCACCCTGACAGGTGCACAGATCATGAACAATCACCTGCCAGGTTGGAATTTTTCCCTTTTTCATGAATTTGCATGTTCGGAGTGAAAAGTAAATAGAAATTCAGTGTTTAGAGGTTCATGAATATGAAGTATCAACTAAAACAAGGCATTCTATGTACACTTTTAATCCTCTGCTCTTGATGATCAAAGGGATCTCTTCATGCCTCTTCCCTATTAGGAACCATATTTCATAGTGGATTGATGGAGACATTCAGCTACTACTGCTTTCGTGCGCACAATGCTAACATGTGACGGAGATTTCAAAGGAATGATGTGCTATGTTTCTTGCTCTTTTTACCTCACTGATAAGTCACATAAGAAAATAAACATTTTGAAGGGAAATGCAATATGCATTCAGAAACACTTTAGAATGAACACAAGAGGGAATGTGGAATGGTGGGGGTGGGATTCTCTTTCTTCATGTTCCAGGAAGAGAGCAGGGGTGGGGGAAATTGAAAATAAAATATTTTTGAAACTACTACTTATTAATAATGAAAAGGACCTTGGTTCCCCCACCCCACAGCAAAACATTTTAGAAATGCAGCAACAGAAACATGGGACAATGACTCATCGATTATCGCACACCCTATGAGCAAACAGGGTTAGGAGCTCTTACTGGGTGACTCTACATTTGAAACTGTTCCCTGGTTTTGTGCTATTTCTGTAAACCAAGTTGCATTTATCTAAAAACCAATATCCCATGTTATAGTCAAAGAAAATCCCGAAGTGTCACAGAGGAGAGTCAAATATGTATTTTTGGTGATATAATTGGACATCTCCAAGGTAAAGAAGTCAAGCTGTGAGAAGGCAAGATAGGCTGGCACCTTAGCTGAGAGAACCTGAATTTATAGCCAACTTGTTTCAGTGTAGAAACTCCATTTCTCAGGAACCCAATTGCCTCCAAATGTCAAATTTGCATTCATCACATACATTGATACTTTGTTAGGAATATATAGATCCAAAAACTGTAAAGAAAGCAATGTTGAGAGGGGATGGAAGAGGTTGGAACATTTAGTCCTTCCAAGACTGTTTTACAGCTATTGGGCAGATGAGGAAATGGAGTCTCCCAATGTTAACAGAACTCCAAAGAGGTAGATCTGAATTTGAGTCTGTTTAGTGCCAACATCTACGCTCTGCAAAGAAGGGCACTGGTTGCCTTAAGAAGACACACTTTGTAAAGTTCTTGGAAGCTAGAATCATCAAAGCACACTTCACAATCAGTCTACTTTATATCCAGTAATTCTTAATGAAAGCTGTTTTGTCTGCAGTCAGAGAGCGAACTGGACTACCTAGCATGAACTAATTTCTGAATTAATATCTTCTAGATTGGATTAGAATAATGTCATGATTTCATAACAATTATGATAATAAGTATACTGACACTCAATAATTAATTATAATATTAGATCACATTCACACGACCCCAGAACACTATATCTAGAACCTGAAATTATGCTATTAATGTTATTTATTTACATTTCTGTCTCTCACTAAACTTGATAGCTCTTGAGGGCAAAGGGAATGTCATATTCCTCTCTATATCCGGTGATGTGATAAACACTCAAGCAGTAAAAACTTAAGAGACAAATGAGTTCATGTCTCCACGAGATATTCAGGGTAAATATTATTTTTAGAAAACTGAGGCTCTGAGTGATTAGTTTTCTGCCAAGCTAACAAGTGGTAGAGATGGTATTTGAAATAGAGTTTTTACTAATTAATTTAGCATTATATTCTGTACCTTCCATATTCCATAATACTTCCATTACCTTTGTAATAGAAATGAGAACATGTCTCTCTCTCTTTCTTACCTGGCCATTCCAATTTCCCATCACTTGAGTAATTTTTAAAAATATGCCTGGACATTTTATGGCATTTAATTCTTTCTCTGTCTCCTTTCCAAGTCTCTCAGGTCAAAGACTTTGCAAAGCCCCTATAATTGTCAGATAAATAAAATCACATTGCTCATAATTACCAGGGACAATTCTGTGTAATTAGATGTTAACTCTAGTGTCCCCTTGCCTTCATGACTCTGAATAAATACCCATTCCTGTCTCACTCAGGGAAAAAGCTTGGTTGAAAATGTAACTGCTTTGTTGCTCTCTATGTAATTAACTACCATTAAAAGCCACTAATTAGATCGTAAGTTTTAAATAAGTTGCCCTAATTACCTTTGGTACATGGCATATTGAGTCAGGAGGGCAAGTCCTTCAGAGCCAAGAAAACTTGGCTCTGTCACTGAGAGAATTAACAGAGCCATTAGGCTTCTTTTTCCCCCATTCATAAATGGAAAAAATGAGAGTGTAGGGAATGGGATGGACAGAAGCAGAGGTGAGTACTGTGGGTCAAAGCCAAGGGGGCCATGGGTCATCTTATGCTGTCTCTGGGACAATGCTCACTGGGCAAGATGGTGTCCCACCAAACCCTGGTACAGGCAGAGCCTGATGCAGGTTCACCACCCATCCCAGAGTCAATGATTGACTACATAAATGGGTGAACAGAAAAGTGGCTGGGAGCCATGGTAGTCAGAAACTTCCACCAGGAAAATTACTAGCTGAGTAGTGACACACTCAAAACTATGGTTTTTCATTTGTAGTAGGAGGGTAATGATCCCTAACACCCAATCTGTGATAATTTAATAATAACGTGCCTCAAGTATTTCCACTTAGTAAGTTCTCAGTAAGTGTCAGCAGTGATATGATGGTGGGGCTGGTGAGGAGGAGAAGGAGGGGACAAAGGTACAGTGTAGGCATTCTCAAATGAGCTCTATCCTGAAACTCTCAAGAGCTCCTTCCCTTTCCTTTCCTTCGTTTCCTTCCATCATACTGTTAAGGTACTCCTAACCAACTGATCCCACAACATTTTCTAGGGCCTTGGTTAGTGCTCCATCAATTAAAAAAGATAATACATCCTTTGCCCTAAGGACCACACATTCCAATGAGGCTATTGGTGTGTATCACCATTTGTTCTCCCCAAAAGAAAACAAACAAACAAACAAATTTTTACCAGGTACTATCTGGAAGGAAGTCTGGGAGGTCACTGGATAGGTGATATAAAGGTGTCTTCAATGGAACACTCTGTCTTTATGTTTTTAATATAGGGCCACTGGCACAAGGAACTATAGCTGTAATAATAGTAATAGCAACAGCTTGCATTAATTGAGCATATGTTATATCCCAGAATCTATTGTAAATGCTTTATGAATACTAAACTAGTCATCTTAAAAAACCTACAAGTATGAAAGATGGAGATTCATTCACTCTCCACATATAAAAGTTTACAAATGGGACAATCAACCTTCAAATTTGACATTCTAATTACAAAACTATAGCTCCTATTTATTTTTTCTTTGTGATACTGGGGATTGAACCCAGGGTCTTGTATATATGAGGTGCACTCTCCTAAGTTCTACCTGAGCCCAAACTGGAGTTCTTAAACCATATATGATACTGCTGTCATTGGTAAAGGAAATAGTTGGAATTTCTTATATTTTGACCTAAAATCAGGAGACCTAAGTGTTCTGAATTTTCTTCTTCCTTTTTTTCTCTGGGCATCTATTTCTTCATCCTGAGAGTAAGACAAAGGCAGGACTACTTCTCAGAACCCTTGCAACTACATTTTTTACAGATTTTTCTATAGTACTAAGAATCTGGGTATGTCAAAACTTCCATGCATGTGAAAGTCTCCCTAAAGCCAAGATTAAGTCCTACATATTTCAAAACACATGACACACAGCCAAATGCAAAAGATTGCCTTCAGACAACATCATCTCTGGGTCCACCTACCTATCTGTCTATCTATCTATCCATCTATGTACATATATATGATATTTATAAATTACAAATATGTGTGTATATGAATTTATGCACAATTTCTTAATAAAAATATATACCTGATATAGTTATACATACAAATATATAAAGTCCACATACATATATACTTAAGTAGTTTAACATATAACGTAGATACATTCTATTGATGTATATATGTCTCATACTGGAGAAGTGTATTATCAACAATACCAATGTCAGTAACAGTGAATAAAAAATAAGAATTTTCCCCTAAACTCTCAAAATAAAATTCACTATCCTCTGAGCACTAAAATACTCTGTTCCACCAAGGATATCACTTTTAAACCTAGTCATATATCTAGCTTTTGTACACACATTATTCAGCACAATATAATGAGAATGCATTATAAGTGAGGCAATAAGCTAAGTGCCAATAATTCACAGATAAAGGACACAATTCTATTCTCTGAATAAAACTAGAGTGCACTGTAGTATGTTCTGATCGGTCTATGCACAAATTCGTAACAGGCAGCACAAGAACTCAGTGGGATCAAGGGGGCCATGGTCAATGAAAATTTCTCGAGAGAAGAGCACTGAGCTACAACACAAATGGAAAAGGTAAATTTCCATGCAGGGAGGAGAAGCATGTGTTGTGAAAGATTTCAATGGAAGGCCACTTTTGATAACATACTTAGACACTAGTAGAAACATAGGAAGCTTCTGGAGCTAGAGTCAAGCATCAGCCTTTATATTACGGACATCTGCTAAATTCTTAGCATTCTAAGAAACTGTGAAACTGTGAGTGGGCAGGAAATCAGCTTCATCCTTGGTATGTAAGTGTCTCTTGAATTCTGACTTGAGAATGAGGAATTCAGAATTTATTTAATTTTTTTGACTTATAAATACACATGCAAAATTTCTTCAAGCTTCATAAGAAGCTGCATATGACGTAGACTAATATAATGTTAAAGCACCTGAAAGGTTATTTTTTATTAAAAAAATGATTTGAGAGGATGTACCCATTTGTGTTTAAGGCTTATCATTTCTGTCCAGTATGGGGATGTGTTCATTTCTCCCTTTTCCTTCCCTTTGGAGTCTTGGAGCAAAGCTTGGAGGGTATTTGCAATGGTCTATGTGTCTCCCTATTCTTTTCGAGGTCTGAATGACAAGTCAAGCAGATAAATTGAATTTTTCACTTCTCTAAACACTTTTGGCCCCTAGGAACACTGGAAAAGGTCAAGAATTTTGCAGCACGTTCTTCCCCAAGCTACAAGATCAAAACTTCTTTTTTAAAAGGTTGTTCCAGGTCCAGAGAGACAGTCAGTCGTGATACAGAATATAAACAGCAGTTTGTGTCCTCAGGTGGCACGTGCTCCTCTTGGAAGGGTTGCTTTGAAGAAGATTTCACTAAAGAGATTTCTTGCTCTCATTCGGGCAAATTTAGGATAGAAAAATTTGTGACATATGCAGGGAAGTGTGTGGGTTAGGATTCTTGCTTTTCAATACCCCACCCCCCCCTTTTTTTTCTGTTTTACTTTGAACTCTTCTTTCCCTTTGCCTTACCCTCTGGTGTTTCTCTTCATCAGCTTCTTTTGCCCTTTTTCTTCATTTTAAACACCAATCTCATTATTAGACTTTTCATTTTTCCTTGTTGACTCATGTAATCAGCATCCTCTAACTTGCTCGGAGACCCCTCCCTGTCTCTGATATTTATGCCCTCATGTAATTCCTCCCCCACCCCTTGATTGTAAACTGGACTATACACTCACATCTAATAAATAGGGTAGATTACATTTATAAAATATCACCTGGAAGATGAGGGTATCTAAAAGGCACAAATTCCACCTTGCCTCTCCCTGCCTGTGAAGAGACCCACATGACAAGGAATTAGTTTTTACAACCACCAGCCACTGAGGATCTGAGACATTCAACAACCATGATCATGAGCTTGGACAAAGCTCCTTCCCCAGTAGCATCTTGGGATGACAGACAACTGATTGGCATTTGGATAACAGACCTGTGATTGTCCTTTTTCCAAGGGACTCAGCCAACCTCACCTGGATTCCCGACCCACAAAACTATTGAGATAATGTTCATTGTTTCTGGACACTAAGTCTTGGGGAAGCAATGTGTGCACCAATAGATAGTGAGAGCAGTCCATATCTTTTCGTGCTCCTCCTCTTTGACTTCTTTTTGCGATTCACTTTCGTTTCTTCTTTTCCTCTGTGTTCTTAAGTACAAAAAGAAATTTGATTTTCCTGTGACACTAAATGCAATAGGGATCAGAATTTTACTTTGTAACCTTCAAAACAAATCATACATCTGAAAATATACCGTGTATAGTAGTGGAAAGTTTGAAATCTCTCGTCTTCCTTTAATCATACTATTTGGTTAATATATCTTTATTTGTCATCTTATTGAAACCATTCAATGGTCAGCTATTATCTTATTACATTGTCTCAATGCCATGAAGAACAGGACAATGAAGGAAATGTATTTCCTGCTATCCAAGATATTCAGAGTCACATTTTAAAAGTAGAAAACAAAGCACCCCCCAAAAGGGATATTCTTAGGGGTCAAGAAGAAGGAGAGATCACATCCTACTTGGAGAATCAGAAAAGACTTTCTAAAGGGAGGTTGTGCTGGATCTTGAAGGCTCCACTGGATTTCTACATTCCCACTTGATGCTCTTTGTGCTTACCCTCCAGTTGAGAGCCTGCCTCTCTCGCATGGCTTATACAATCAACTCCTGCTTAATATGTAAGGACTAACATGTATTCCACTTTTTCTGAGTCAACCTCTATGATGCTGGCAGGTAGACTAACTGTGTCTACTTGAGCATTTCTCAAATTTCTACTCATTTGTCTCTTCCCTTCATCAAGGAGAAAAGTACAACTCAAGGGAAAAGGAACAGTTCACTATGTTCCAGTGTCAGGACTTGTCTAGGTTAGAGTTTGGCCGTCAGAATGGTGTAGTTACACTTAGATTCATATAAGGTTAGAGAATTTTTAAAAAGTTATTTGAAAAAACAAAGAAGCATTCTCTGAGAAAAAAAAATGATTTCTTCCATAGATTAAGTCTTCATTTATTTCCAGGATTATTTTTTTTCTTCCCATGTTTTCCTTCATTTGGAACTAGGAACTAAACTACAGGAATGTTTAAAATGTCTCATGCATTATTTTGCATAGTTCTGAATGTTCTCTGAACTTCATAATATATAGGTTTCTTGGGAAAATTAGGAGACAGAAAAAAGGAACTGGAGTTGTTTGAGAAATACACATAATTTTAGAGAATATGAAAGTAAGAAGTCTATTTTTTTCTTGCTTTGTTCTTCCAAATTGTATTTATTACAAAATACCTAAGAGTTAAACACTTAAGTGTGAGTCATGGCATTGCTATATACTCTTTTTAAATGGCCTAGGTCAAATCACTTCAAAGATATCCCAGGTGTCAATATTAACTGTGAAAAACCTTTGGAATGCTGAAGCATTAAAAAGCAGTCACATTGATGACACAGTAATTTACATCCCTGGAAGTCTGTCATAATAATTCATCCAAAATGAGGGAATACGTTGTAAAGAATCAAAGTGAGGAGCAATACAGGGGTGTTGTATATTTCAGAAGAGCAGCCCAGTGGATTCTTAGGCAGCCATTAAAATGATAATTAGAAAGACATAAACATAATTTTGGAAATGTCTAGAATGTGTTGTTAATAAAAGGAAGAGAATGCTAAATTATACGAAAACCACAATTATACCTCCGTAATTCGTATTTGCTTAATGAAGGAAAACAAGAAAAGAATAATGGAAAACAAAATCAGCTGGTATTTTAGAATACATGTTTTTTTTTTCATTTCCAGGCAATTTTTTCATCCCAGGTTCTGATTATTTCTTTGGTGGGATTAGGCCCATCTTGTTCCTTGTAGGATGGTTAGCTGCAGCTCCACCCTCTGATCATGCCAGTGACATTTCCCCAATTGTGACAAAGAAAAATGGCTGCTCTAGACTTTACCAAATGTACCCTGGGTAGGGGGTAAAATTGTCCCCAGGTGGGAACCACTGTTTTAATGAAGCATTTTTATTATTTTTCAATGTTAATATGAAAGAAAGAGCACCCATAAGTAAAAATGAAAGTCATCTTTACCCTTGACCTGGCACTCCCTTCAGCAACTTACCCAGAGAATTGTTGAAATCAGCAATGTTCTGGTTCTAACAGACAAGGGAGTGAAGCATTAATGCATGTTGACCTGCTTGGGGATGTCAGCAAACCCTACCACTCCTCTCCGCGCTTGCAAAAGGGGGGAAGGAAATCAGCGCATGTTATATAAGAATATCTTTTACTGACAGTGCAGGGTATTTTTATCCTGGTGGAAGTTGCCTCTGGGCTCTGAAACCCTCTGTCAGGGAGTAAAGAAAACTAATTGCAGTGAAATATCTTTTCAGGCAACCTGCCCATCACCAAATTCTAGATGTAGGGGAAAAGCACACTTACTTTAGAAGAGGTTTCAATGAAAGGCGAGCCCCAGAGGAATTATTTTTAGGGCCAGAGAAACTTCTCCACAGTGTAGGACTTTAATTCAATTCAAAAAAGTGTTAAATTTCAAGGAGTCATTAAAAATTTCACTGAAAATTTCAAGGAGGCCTGTTACTGGATCATCTGGCTTGACCTTGTGCTTTATAATCAGGGAAACTAGAAACCAGAAAAGTTAAGTCACCTGCCAGTTCAAAGCATATAATTAGTTGCACAGCATACAATTAAGCCAGGTCTGCCTGAAGTTTCTTATCCTTCAGGCAAAGTTGGTCTTTTAAAGAACATTTCCCATCTCCGCAGTTTTATATCATTGGAATATAATTTATTTCTAGATTATGGTGTCTTTCACTGTGTTCGACACATGGGTTGGTCTTGAAATAGAATGTAAAATTCAAATATTCAGCAAAGTAACATTTAATGAGTTCTACGTGCCCAGTGTTGTGCTACAGACTGGGTTTGAAAGATCAGAGTAAACATGATTTATTCTTTTCTGCTAGTGTCACATGTTCTGCAAAACATACAAAAGACTTTCGATGGATGCTGACTGGGAACCCAGAATAGGATTCGTTTGAATCTGAATTCTTGAAGCCTTACATCTGTATGTCCTGGAAAAATTCCTCCTTTCCTCTCCAACATGGGTGCTTAGGCATATGCAATACCCTGTTAGAAAAAGCAATACCATCTTGATTTAGGACAAAACATACCCTAGAAGCCAACCTAAGAATTACAGAAAATGTCAGCAATCCCAATTCTGTCCAAGTGAGGAAAGCATGGACGCCAATTAGTTCAATATCTGAAATTCTTAAGTCTGTTAGATGCAAGTTTGAGCATAGTATGCTTATGAAATTTTTCAGCTTTTAAAAGCCACATGCAAGGTGATAGCTGTCCCTAGAAATCAGTTTTTTTTTTATATATATATGCCACATTTTTTTAATCCATTCATCTACTGAAGGGTATTTAGGTTGGTTCCACAGTTCAGCTATTGTGAATTGTGCTGCTATAAACTTTGATGTGGCTGTGTCCCTGTAGTATGCTGTTTCTAGTCCTTTGGATATAGAATGAGGAGAGGGATAGCTGGGTCAAATGGTGGTTGCATTCTCAGATTTCCAAGGAATCTCCATACTGCTTTCCATATTGGCTGAAACATTTACAGTCCCACCAGCAATGTATGAGTGTGCCTTTTTCCCCTGCATCCTCGCCAACACTTTTGGTTGTTTGTCTTCATAATAACTGCCATTCTGACTGGAGTGAGATGGTATCTTAGAGTAGTTTTGATTTGCATCTCTAATTGCTAGAGATGATAGACATTTTTTCATATATTTGTTGATTAATTGAATAACCTCTTCTGAGAAGTGTCTGTTCATGTCTTTGGCCATTTATTTTTTTATTTATTTTTTATTATTTTTTTAGGTATTTTATTTTATTTTTATTGGTTGTTCAAAACATTACAAAACTCTTGACTAGAAATCAGATTTTTTTGGACTTGGCTATCCACCAGGGCCTTTCCATAATGCCTCTGGGGTAGAAAGATCCAAAATGTTTTATTTTCTGTGATAACTAAGTAGCTGTCAAAATGCTTTCTCATATGAAACACCTACTATGAAAAAAAAGGAAGTCAAGAAGGAAGGAAGGAAGGAAGGAAGGAAGGAAGGGTGAAAGAGGAAGGGAGAGGAAGGGAAAGAACCAAGTCGCATCTATGGACTCTTAGCAGTTTCCTCTACACTGATGATGGAGACTGCATGACATGGGGAATCAGGAGATTGACTACAGTTCTAGTTCTGTTGCTCCAGGTTGCAAGACTTGTAACTCTAAGCAATCCCAATTCTCCAATCTGTTTAACAGTGATGAGAGTACTATGCCAGTAATTTATACAAGAGAAGAGATGGTAACTGGAAGGTACTATGACTTGCAATTTACTGGAATTTGTGTCCATAAGAATTTTGTACATTATTCATGCTAAGAGATTTTAAAAAATCATACTCAAGTTATTAAGATAATAAGCATTCATTTTTCAAGACACATAAACGTAGCCACATCAAATAATGTATCTGTACAACTGGGATATCATGATGTGATATTACATGAATGAGTCTTGGGTGAATAGTCCTACAGTCAGTAGTGCCTTAGGTTGGCTGGCCAGAGTTCAAATTGGGACTTGATACATATGTTGCTCACTGAAGGAGACACAACAGATGTCTGTAAAAGAGAGAAGAATCAAGAAAGGCCTCATGGTGTAGCTAAACCAAGGTGTTTTCCAGCTGTACTCCAACTTCAGCCTAATCCCAGGGAGTAAAAACTGCACCAAGATCTTGTTTCACAATGTGGCAAGAGTGATGAAGTCTTCATATTTCAATGTATCTCAACTAGCCTTTGTCTTCAGGCCACCCTGGGAGAAGGGATTCCTTCCTAGATTACTTTGGGAAACATGACTCCTGTTGGCTGAGGAAAGTACACCAGTGCATGGTTAGGATCCATCACCTCCAGCATCTGGAGTAGGTGCACCAGCTGTGACAGAGATGTGGGTTTGATGTCAGTAGCACTAATTACATATGGTGAAGCCTATTTCCCACTTCTTGGTCCTTGTCCCTCCTACTCCCTCCCCTTAGGAGATGTGAACTTCCTGCAGACTCTTAGAGACAGGAGACATCCTTTCCCTCCCCTTTAGAACACACATGACTGAATTTGTAAATGTCCTTTCATTCCCGTTCTCTTCCCATGACTATATCCTTCAAAAAATCAGCTCTTGGCCCCCCAAACTGGTAGTAGCTGCCCTTTCTCTTTATGAGCAGTGTCTGCGTTCAATGCTGAGTCCCAAGGGAGTGTAAAGGTTCCCAGAAAAGAGTGGCCAATAAGGATATCTATGGATGATGACCTAGTTGATCTTCACTAAACTACTGATAGCTTCTGGATATTCTGTCCAAAAGGATAATCTGCCTTCTACTGGAAAGAACAAAAGAATGTTCTTTTTTTTAAAAAAATTGTTCATGTTAACTATACATGAGAGTAGAATATACTTTGACACATTATATGTATATTGAGTATATCTTCCTGTTCTTGTGGTTGTACATGCTGTTATAATAACACAGAAACACTCTCCCTTTCCCTCCTTCACAATAAGGTTGAAGAGGTGACCAGATGAACTCATATCCTGTACAATAACTAGGACATCATTTCCTGGAAAGTGGGATCTCACTGATTTTTTATTGATTCAAGATTATTATAATTTCTACCTTGAATTCAGCCACAATCTTTACATTGTTTAGTTAGGAAAGTAAATGTGGGCAAAAGTTTTCTAATTTAACTCAAAATGTAAAATGATAGAATTTGGGGGGTGAATGTCATCCATATCATCTTATCCTGAATGTCTTATCTTTACTAGATTGTCTCTTGGATATGCTTGTACAGTATCTGCTTAAAAACTTCTAGTTTGGGAGAAATCATTACTCCCTGGGCAAGGCTTCTCTATCATTGAAGAGTGTGGATTTTAGTACATTGTTTCATGTTGAATGAAAATTGTTTCCCCATCCTAAGGGGCTTTTGGACAGGACATCCAGAAGTTGTCAGTAGCTCAGTGAAGGTCAACTTGGATTTTTCTTTTTCATATCAATCTGTGCTCAACTCTCTGGAATTCTAACTGAGGGGCTATTCAAGAAACATTGAACTTGGGAGTTGGTGAGGGCACAGAGAAAGTCTCCATTCCTGGTTTGAAAATGTCCCTCAGAGCGTTCTTTGCCCAGTGTTTCTGGCTGTAGCTCAACCTGCCTACGTGAGGGTCCATTCTCTCTGACTCAGCCTTCTGTGTCCAGACAAATGATTCATTCCCAGTGCATTTTTCTGCTCTTACTAAATAGGCCCTCTAACCATCACTGTATCTTTCAATTTCAGCTAGCAGCTTGGACAGCAGTTTTTAAAAACCAAAAATGTTACTAAGCAAGCATGCTTGACCAGATAAATCTTGCAGACTCCTCTACAAATGCGTCCTCACACCCTCTGGGCACCCAGAGATTGCTGCCTTCTTTAAACTCAGGACAAACTCCATCTCACACATTGTATTCATTGACACTTTGTTTACCAGGTGCTGCAGTTTTTTGAATCTTAGCCAAAACTTACTGGGTACTAACTATAGGTCAAACATTATGCAAAATGCTTTGCACACATTATTTCATTTAGATTTCCATGAAACTTCCTTGGAGATTAATACTATTCGAGTCCATACCTTACAGAGAGAAAAACAAAGCCACCTAGAACTTAACTGACTTGTCTTCAAGCATATAACAAGTAAGTGGAGGAAAGTAACTGATCCCAGACAATCTGAATACTGGGTCAAGCCACTATCTAACTTGAAATCTGTACACTGAGGAAGAGTACAGATCAACCTATACACAAAAATATCTGCCTATACACATATATGGATATAATATATGTGTATATAATAATATATGGATCAGCCTATACACATAAATATCCGCCTTTAGTGTATTTTATGGCCTTTGACATGTTACCTCATCTCTCTTGGTCTTGTTTTCTTCTTTTTCAAAAGGAAGAACATGGTTGAGTCCAGTGTTTCTAAATACAGCTAATTACATTTACCATCTGTACTCAGGACAATGGGTCATACTTTAGAGGGAGAGGAGGAGATGAGATGGAGGATGGTCTGCCTCTAGGGGTAATCCCAGGGAACAAAGGGCTCGCTGATGGCACTAGCTAAACCTTTTATATGTTGCTGCAACTGGAAAGCCAAGAGAAAATCCAGAAAAGGAATTCTCCTCCATCCATAGGCACCAATATTCTGTAGTTCAGTTTGTAGACCTGCTCATACTCTGCATGTAGAAATAATGTGATCACATTTCAAACTATGAAATGTGTTTGGGAAAGATGGGGAAAGAGAAGAGAGCAACCACACCATGATAGTAGGTATTATATCTCCAAAGACAACTCCAACAATGGCCCATGAAAAAGGCTATGGCAGCCTCTTGAAATGCAGATGCTATTAGAACTCTAGCAACCTCCTTGGCCCACCAGGATGAGGGCTTCCTCTGCCACACACTAGGCAAGGCAGAGTGGTTTGTTGGAAGAAGAATTACTGAGCACAGAATGGACAAACTGTTCTTGCCAGTTGTGCACAAACTGTTCTATCTGATCTAAGCCTACTATCTGATCTCTTACACACGAAAGCACAAATATTTAACCTGTTGAGTCCACTAAGTCACTGCAATTTGAATTTTTTTCCACATCATGCCTGCAGAATTAACTAAGAAAAAGCATAAAAAGGAAACAAAAACTCAGCAGTGAATTTCCTCATAGCTACGGTGAGAGGGAGCTGGAGGATGCATAGGGAAGGTACTCCAGGGGAACAGAGTCAACAGGATCTAGGGATAGAGATGCACAAAAGTCCATTTGCCATGGGAGTTAGCTCACATGAATATGAAGGCTAAGAAATGACTCCTGTAATTGACAACAACACAGACTCTGTCCTCTCCGCCATCCTTCATTTGTTATTTCTTCACCTAGAAGTCATGTTCTTTTAATTGAAAGTAGAGGTGCATTTAGAATGGAATTCAGGAAGCGGGGATCCCCAGTAGGGCTCATAAGTCAGATATCATGGCTCCTGATCCATGCCCGGAGTCTAGGTGCTCCTTCAAACATGAACAGAAATGTGATTACAAATGAAGAAGAAAGTGAGTAAGCGTCTGATAGTCACTAAATGATTTATTATTTTCCAAGATGCTTTTCTTCTCTCAGCAGGAATGATGAATAGGACCATAAAATTCTAGAAAGATCCAGGTGTGTTTGTGTATACCTTAATCCCAGTGGCTCAAGAGGCTAAAGCCGATGGATCACACGTTCCAAGCCAGGCTTTAATGAGGTCCTAAAGCAACTCAGTGAGAACCTGTCTCTAAATAAAATATAAAAAAGGGTAGGGATGTTGCTCAGTGGTTAAGCACCACTGAGTTCATTCCCTGGTAAAGAAAGAAAGAGGGGGGGGGGAGAGAAAGAAAGAGAGAGAGAGAGAGAGAGAGAGAGAGAGAGAGAGAGAGAGAGAGAGAGAAGAAAGAAAGAAAGAAAGAAAGAAAGAAAGAAAGAAAGAAAGAAAGAAAGAAAGAAAGAAAGAAAGAAAGAAAGAAAGAAAGAAAGAAAGAAAGAAAGAGAAAAGAGAATAAAATTCTAGAAAGAGTGCTACCGGGCCACTTTAAGACTATCTGGTTTATATCTTACACAAAAAATTCAGCCTGTAGAAGTGAAGGTCCAGGTTCTAAGAAGTACATAAATAAAGTAGAGAACTAAAACTAGGAGTTAGGGCTTCTGAAACCCAACACGGACAGTGATGGCATAAAAGGATTTCATATGACACAAATATATTCCTCTCCAGCCACATTGCTTCATGATCCTCAATAGGTTCTCATTCCAGATTTGACATTCACTGATCTTCTTGAAGTGTTTAACAAAATGTGAAAGAAGTGAATATGCTCCTTGACTATTACACTAGAAATTATAGGAAACAGAAGGGTTTAGATTGAGAGTCCCTCATAGACACTGCCTCCTTGAGAGGAAATGGTCTTTCCACAAGAAAGCAAGGACATGTGAAATCAATATAATGTCATGATATAGAGCAGGGCTTGACTTTAAATCCTGGTTTCCTAGTTATTACAGAATACCTATGGAATCTTAGTCACATTACTTAATATCTTTGAGGCTTATTCCCCAATTTGCAACAATGAAAACCAAAAGAATACAAACTAACATATATAGCATAGATTTTATTGACAGGACAAATGATAGTATCTGCAATGTGTTCAACAAGAGATTTTCATATAAGAACTTTATAAATTTGAGTTAGCAGTTTTTTTATTTTTTATTTATTCTAATTTGTTATATATGACAGCAGAATGTATTTCAATTCATAGTATACAAATAGAGCACAATTTTTCATATCTCTGGTTGTACACAACATAGAGTCACACCATTCACATCTTCATACATGTACTTATAGTAACGATGTCCATCTCATTCCATGCCTTTCCTACCCCCATGCTCCCTCCCCCTCCCTCCCCTTTGCCCTATCTAGAGTTCCTCTATTCCTCCCATGCTCCCCACCCCCACAACCATTCCCATTATGAATCAGCATCTTTATATCAGAGAAAACATTTGGTGTTTGGTTTTTTTGTGATTGACTTACTTAGCATTATATTCTCCAACTCCACCCGTTTACCTGCAAATACTATGATTTTATTCTCTTTTAATGCTAAGTATTATTCCATTGTGAAACCACAGTTTCTTTTTCCATTCATCTATTGAAGGACATCTGGTTTGCTTCCACAGTGAATTAACTAGTGTGAATTAAGCTGTTATAAACTTTGATGTGACTGTGATATTATAATATGCTGATTTATATGTCCTTTGGGTACAGATGGAGGAATGGGATAGCTGGGTGAAATGGTGGTTCCCTTCCAAGTTTTCTAAGGAATCTCCATACTGCTTTCCAGACTGGTTGCAACAATTTGCAGTCCCATCAGCAATGTGTGAGTGTGACTTGCCCCCCATATCCTCGCCAACACTTATTGTTGTCTGTGTTCATGAAAAAGTCAACAAATAAATGACCTGACATTACAGCTCAAAGCCCTAGAAACTGAACCAGCTGTTTTTAAACAACATCCTCATTTTTGGACAGAGTTGTTAGACAAAGACCTTTCTCCAGAAAAATTCAATGACTCCCTAAAGGACAAGTGGTTTTAGCCAAGTAGCAATAGCTCAGGTCCTCTAGCTGCAACATACTCCAGGCAACTCAGGGGGAAAAAGCATGGGAAACATCGCTGAACACACTTTGATTTCAAGAAGTTCTGTTAAGATGAGAATTTGAGAAGTTTCATGGGTAAGACAGGATGCAAATACACCTTGCTAGAGGTTCCAAAGGAGAAGAAGGAAAGTTCTAGCAGGAAAAAAAAAATCTTAGACCGGAAATTTGAGAGGCATCTGAAGGTAATGGAGACAACAGAATGTTATGAAAAGGTACCCAGAGGGTTTAGTCTATGTGTAATTCTACCCATTCATTTCATAATGGACAAAGCTGTCTGCAGCAGGAAAGGTGACCTGATATGTCCAAGAATAATGTTTTCCTACCTCCTGATTTCTTTTATTTATGACAGCATGCTATATTTACAGTCCGAGAATTATTTTATTCATTTTTCAAAGCCTCAGTGCATATTTTGCACAATGGCTGACACATAGTAAATGCTTAATAAATAGTTGCCAGACAATTCATTGTTATATGCAGGATGAAAGGGATTTGTACTGATAATTATACCAAGATAGAAACTGAGATTATAAACAAAGATTATCTGATTGTGTCTAAACCAAGATTGTCACAGGCAAGCTAACATGCCTGGCTTTCCTAGGAATAAACATCTTAACTAATGACTAATTGCTCATTGTCTTACCTTTCTTAATGTCCCACCTTCTGTCTGATTTTCTGATATATCTTAGACCTGCTGATTTTCCCAAATATATATATATATATATATATATATATATATATATATATATATATGCACAATTTCAACATTCCCAGGTACCTGACTCAAGAGGTAGATTAAGTTTGGCATTGATTAATCTTTATGACCTGTGTCAAGGCCACTTTCCATAGACCTTTTGCCCTCTATTACTAAATCCATTGTAAAATGTTTATCCAATTGACTATTTCTCCACCAACCCCCTCTACATTAACCTTATGGATTAGCCTTTGATGTGCATTGTATCAAAAGTCTACTAGAAGTCCCAGTGAATTACATCCAGTGTGACTGTCACCTCCACTGAAGAATTAATCAACTTTGTTAAGCCTGAGTTCCCCATGGACTGCTATTCCTACAGGTTTCTGCAAACAGAAAGAGAAGAGGCAGATGCAACTGTAGAAAGATTTTTTGGCCTGATAATATAAATTCCTTTATTCTAGAGTAAGTCCAGCCACAGTCAAGGCTCTGAACTTGAGTTTCCTGCACATAATCTTAGTGAGGCTATAGAATGTAAGTCGTGAGTAAAATGTGTGCTTTGAAATCACAGTGAGGATGAACCACCTACTAGATGTGAAATTTTGAGCAGTTTAGTTTTCCAAAGCTTAGAACATTTTCATCAGTAGAATGGAGAAGACAGTTGTAATTGTTTGTATGACTTAGAACACATGTATGAAGAAGCTTCTAAAATACCATGGTTTAAATGTATTGGCATTTCTGTAAAGCCCTTTCCATTATTGTTTTCAGTAGCTGCTTTCTGTGGGTTGATTTGTGTCCCCCTCCAGAAGATATTGAAGTCTGACTCCCCCAAGCACCTGAGAATGTGACCTTCTTGGTAATTGGATATTTGCAGGTGATCTAGTTAAGATGATGTCATTAGGAGGAGCTCTAAACCAATATGACTGGTGTCCCTACAAAAAGGGAAAATTTGGATACAGAAACATGGATAGGCAGAAAATGATGTGAAGACACAGAGATAATGCCATCTATAAGACTAGGGATGCCTGAAGCTACCAGAAGCTGGAAGAGACAGATAAGAATTCTCCTTACCTTGGTTTCTGACATCTTGTCTACAAAACTGTGAGAATAAATTTGTGCTGTTTTAAGCTATCAGTTTGTGGTACTTGGTTGCAACATCCTTAGAAAACTAATGCAGTGTGCTAGAGATTACTATGTACATTCTCCATTTTCAGCATAAGGTTTTTATTTTTAAACTCTTTAAAATTACTATTGAACTAATGCATGTAAAATATAAGAAACTTGAAACTTTATCAGTCTATTTAAATCTCTTCCATTCTTTATAATATAGTTAATAAGTGGCTTATATCTGCATGTTATAAAACATTTATTATAATATTTCAAACAGTCATATATTTTTAAGAAGTAAGAGAAAAATTTTAATTATTCGTATGATTTTCCATGTATTTGTTATTACCATTGCTATTCTGTCCTTCTGAAAAATGATTCAAATTTCTCAATGATATTGTTTCTTCCAACCTGAAAAATTTCCTTTAATGTTCTTTGTAGTACAAATTTGCTAGCGTCAAATTCTCTTCCCTTTTTTTTCTATCTTAAAAAGTCTTTATTGGGCTGGGTGTGCTGCTGCAGGCCTGTAATCCCAGGGTCTCAGAAGCTGAGGCAGGAAGATCACAAGTTCAAGGACAGTCTTCCCAACTTACCAAGACCCTGTCTAAAAATAGAAATAAAAAGAACTGGGGATGTAGCTCATTGGTAAAGCATTTCTGAATTCAATCCTCAGTATCAAAGCAATACAACCTTCATTTACTTTGTTTTTGTTATGCAATTATGGGGTTTGGGGTTTTTTTAGTACTTCAGAATTTTAGTACTTCATTATTCCTGATGAGGTATCAGTTATCATTCCAATTTTCATTCCTCTATATATTCTATGTGATTTTAAAAAGTATTTGCTTTCACATTTTCCATTTAACTTTGATTTCTATCATAATCTCTGTGTTGTGCTTAAACGTGGTTTCCTTTTCATTTATCTTGCTTGGCATTCAATCAATTTGGGAGAAAAAAAAAACACTATTATTTCTTCAGGTTCTATTAGTGCCCTATTTTCTTTTCTTATCATCTGGGACTCTAATTATATGTATGTTGATGCATTAGATATTGCACCAGAGGAGCAGAGATTCTGTCTACCCTCTTCATCTTTTATTTTTGGTGCTATGTAGTATTTCATATTATCAAAATCTACTCTCTTAAATTTTTCTTATGCTTACCCACTAAAACAAACAAACATTTCAGATTTAAAAAAAAAATTGGAATGGGGTACCAGAGATTGAACTCAGAGGCACTCCACCACTGAGTTATATCTCCAGCCCTATTTTGTATTTTATTTAAAGACAGTGTCTCACTGAGTTGTTTAGTGCCTTGCTTTTGCTGAGCTGGCTTTGAACTCTCCATCTTCCTGCCTCAGCTTCCTGAGCTGCTGGGATTACAGGTGTGTGCCACCGCACCTGGTTTAAAATTTTTAATTATGAAATTTCCACTTGCAACTTTTTAAATGGTCTGCTTATCTATCAAAAAATACTATTTTTCTTTAATTATGAGAATATTTAATGCCCTTGAACAAAGTTATAGTACCTGTTCAGGCTTAGTCTGCATTATTTTTTCTTGAATATAAATTACATTTTCCAATTTTCCCAAATGTCTGATAATTTTAGCTTGGATCTTGAATATTTTGATCATTCATTGTAAAGACTCTGACTTTTATTTAAAATCTGGGCTGACTTTTATTTGAAAAGCATTGTTTTTGTTATTGGTATTCTTATGTTGTAGGATTTGGTGTGTCTAAACTCAGACTCCAAACTATGGTACCCCACTTCAGGTATTTAGTCCTTAGGGCTGCTGGGATTCTGACCAATGCATGCATAGTTTAAGGGTCAGATAGCTATTTTGAAAGATTTCATATGCAGACTCTGGAGCTCTTCTCTAGTTCTTTCCTGTCTGGGGTTTCTCTCCACAGTTTCCTACTACGCGGTTGCCTCAAACCCCTCTCTATAGTTATTAAAGGTGATAAGCCTGTGAGTTTCTAGTCTAGGGATAGCATCCCTATAGGTTGACATTTGAGAAAAGTCCTTAAGGTAAAATCCATGAAAATAGGAACTTATCCTTTGCTCTTCCTATATCTCAAGGTTTGGTCACACTCTAGTATATGTGTTTTGGTTCATTCAGCAATGAATGTCTTTACGTAATGAGTTTTATAATATGTCTAGAGCTTTAGTTGACATTTGTGGGAAAGTTGATCTCAAGAGTAATACTTAGTATTTATCAGCATTTAACTCTTGGCTTTTCCCAGTTGTTTGAATAAGATAAAGTTCATTTCTCTTTGGTTTAACGGTCCTAAGATTGTTAGGTGGTTCTATGCAGTGAAGTTATTCCAGTAGTTTATTGAGTTTACATTTTTCAAAATATGTTCATCTCTAAATTCAGAGCTTATTGTCACTTCCCTATAACTAGAAAGATAGGGAGAGTTGGAGTTAAAAACATCATTTTTAAGATGACTTAGAAGTTCTGCAAATCACTTTCAATTGCACTTCATTAAAACAAATATTCACTCATTGACACAACAGTATGAGAGTCAACTGAAGGACAGCCATGTTCACAGATAAGACATGGCAAGCAGAGAAAATCTATTTATAACAATGAGGGAGTGGGAACATATTCTCAGAGACAATATATGTGCTTTGGCATAGCCCACTCTTCTGGTCACCCAGGTGTCCCTTCTAGCTTATTCTTCTTGATGGCTTTGGCCTTCCTGGTGACCTGCCTTACAGATCTTAGAATATCCTAGCTAGCCCCCACAATCATGTAAGCTGATTCTTTGCAATCAATACCTTTATGTATTAAGTAATTTTATATTTTGATTGACACATAATATTTGTACATATTTATGAGGTGCAATATGATGTTTTGATTCATGTATACACGGGTTAATGATCAGATCAGGGGAATTAGCATATCCATCATCTTAAATTTTTTATCATTCTTAATGGCAATGCATTGCAAATCTCTCTTCTAACTATTTTGAGACATGCAGTGCATTGTTGTTAACTCTGTTCATCCTCCTGTGCCACAGTATGCAGAAATCATTCCTCCTACATAATTATAACTTTGTACTGGTTGACCAAACTCTCCCCATGCCCTCCCACAACTGATTCTGTTTCTCTGATTGAGCTGTGACTAACACGCCCTCTAAGATTTTATACAAGGCAAGTCAACCAAACATGATTTTTTTTTAAAAGAGAGAATATAAATAAATGGAGAAACATACTGTGTTAATGGATTAGATAACTAAATATTAAGACCTTTTCAAAGCTGGGATTTAGTTTCAATGCAATAACAATATAAATCACAGAAGATTTGGGGAAGAAATAGAAAAGGCAAATCTAAAATTTGTATAGATAAACAATGGATCTAAAGTAGGTTTTTTTTGTTTGTTTGAAATAATGCAGTTCATAGGTTTTAGCATCTGATTTTAAGACTTAAGTTTAAGACATATAAATCAGGATAGGATGACAATGTGGAGGGGCAGACACATGAACCAGTGTTGCACAATTAGAAAGTCCTGAAACAGACTGTTTGTGTTAAATTCAACTCATTTTCAAAGATAATTTAATTAAGAAAGGATAATATTTTCCACAATTGATCCTAAAAAATTTAGATATCCATTTGTATCAAAACAAATAAAACAAAAACAGATGAACCTAAACCCAGACCTTGATCACATTTAAAAAATAACTCAATCTGGGTGCAGTGGCACATGTCTGTAATCCCAGCGGCTCAGGAGGCTGAGTCAGGAGGATCTTGAGTTCAAAGCCAGCCTCAGCGATGGTGATGAACTCACTTAGCAACTCAGTGAGACCCTATCTCTAAATGAAATAAAAATAGGGTTAGAAATGTGGTTCAGTGGTTGAGTTCCTCTTAATTTAATTCCTGACAGCAAAATACTACTACTACTACTACTACTACTACTAATAATAATAATAATAATAATAATAATAATAATAATTCAAATCAAAATTGATCAGGGGTCTAGATAAAAAACCTAATCTGAAAATACAAAACTTCAGAAGAAATCTAAGAGAAAAATCTTTATGAATCTGGGTTAGGAAAAGATTCATTAGTATGATTTTTAAAATCATTAACATAAAAGAAAACATTGCAAATTGTTTTTTATCCAAACTTAAAACTTCAACTCTTCCAAGACACTTTTTTTATTATTACTAAGAATGAAGCCCAGGGGCCTTTGTCATTAACTTACATTCCTGCTCCTTTTTTATTTTTTTCTCTTGCTTATTTCCTGAGGCTGGCCTCAAACTTGAAGTCCTCCTGCCTCAGTCACCAGAGTTGCTAATATTGCATGCATATGTCAGTGAACCAGGATACAAACAATGCTTATAAAAATACAAATTAAAATTTAAGACTGCTTGAGAAAAAGAATTTTCTTTATAAATACCTAATAAGAGACAGTTACCTGAATATGCAAAGAATTCCTTCAATTCAATAATTATTAAATAAGCCCAATTAAAGAGAAACCAACAAAAGGGCTTGAAGAGTTATTTCACAGAAGAAGAGACACAGATGACATATAAGCATATGAAAATATGCTGAACATCTCCAGTCACTGGGATAATTCAATTCAGAGCACAACAATCTACTGTTCTACAGCTATTAAAATGACTAAAATAAATACTGATTGACAATATCAGACACTAGGAAAGATAAGGAAAGACAGAAACCCTCAAAAATGCTGATGGATAAAGATACTTTGGAGAAGCATTCTGGCAATTTGTAAAATTAAATATAAACTTACCATATGACCTAGTAATGTATTTACCCCAGAGAAATGAAGACATATGTTCACAGAAATAAATGTGTGTACATATGTTCATAGAAGTTTTATTCATTATTACTCAATACTGGAAACAACCCAAATGCTCAATTAAAAGATTCTTTATTTTTCATCGTGGTGATAATGATAAGACCATAAAGGTTTTTCAAAGTCTAAATAACTATGCATATTATGGATCTACTGTATGTGTATATTGTCATACTAAATTATATCTCAATAAACCTGACTTTGAAAAATAAATCCCAGATGAAATGAAATTCTAAATATGAAAGGCAAAACTCTAAATGTTAGAAAAAAAATCATACACAAGTATCTTTATGACTGTGTCCATGAAGCAGCAACCTTAAAGATCTTATAAATTTTCTCAAAAAGACTGATGATTAAACCACATTAAAAGTAGGAATTCATTCAAAAGAGATCCTAAAGTCAAGTGGTGATTTTTCACTGTTGTGACCAAAAAAGCTGACAATAATAATTTTAATAGAGGAAAAGTTTATGTGGTGCTCAGTCTTAGGGGTCTACGGACAGCTGGCTTCATTGTTTTGGGCCCAAGATTTGGCAGAAACTTATGGCTGAACAGTGTGGTGGAGACAGCTGCTGAAGACATGATGACCAGAAAAAAAGGAGAGAAAGAGAGAGGAAAAGAGAGAGACAGACTTCCCTCACCCCATACAAACTATGTATCCCAAAGGCATGCCTCCAGTAATCCACCTCCTACAGCCATACCCTACCTGTCTGCAGTCACCACCCAGTTACTCCCTATCAGGGGGTTAATGTACTGATTAGGTTTAGGCTTTCATAACCCAATCATTTCACCCCTCCACTTTCTTGTATGGTCTCACACATGAGCTTTTGGCTGACATCACACATCTAAACCATAGCAAGTGGCAAGCCACAAACTGGAAGATGATATCTGCTGAAGAATTGACATATGAATGCACCAAGTAATTTATAAGTCATTTAAAAATTAGACAAACATCTCAGTCAATAATTGACAAAAACTTGAGCAGACATTTCAGACAAGTTGATAAAGAAGCCTATCCTTAGAAATCAGGAATTATAAAATACTGACTATAATAAAGTAGTCTTTACATTTTTTAATATTGGGAAGAATGTAGATCAATGGGAATAGTAGCACAATTTAGATAGAAATGTAGACTGCTAAAAGCATTTGAGGAATAATTTTTGCATTGTTTTGGAAAGCTGAACCTGCATGAATCCATTATCCTGATATTCCATTCCCACATTTACTGAAGATTGGCTCTTGTTAATATATCTATTCACAAGACCATGTCTGAAGTTTTAAATTACAATAATGAAGGATGAAAAAAATTGCATAAAATTACATGAATGATGATACTACATTTAATATATGCATACATTGTAAAAGTGTAAAAAAAAGAAATCAACAGAGGATATACATTGGATTCAGCAAAAGCCCAGATTTTGAGTGAAGGTGAAAGAAGAGAGATTTGGTATACATGTCTGTAATCCCAGGGACTCTGAGGCTTCCGGAGCATTGCCAGTTTGGGACCAGCCTTAGCAATTTAGGGAGAACCTCAATAAGTTATCAATATCCTGTCTCAAAATATAAGAGAAAAAGGAATGTAATTCCCTGCTAAGTGCCCAGTATGAAAAAAGAAAGAAATGCAGAGTCACTTTCAATAATTTTAGCAGTCTGCTATGTTTTAAAGCAGGTGTAATGTACCTGGATACTCTTGTAATCATGCTTCATAACTTTATGAGTTTCATATATTCTTTTGTAGTTACCAATAATTACATAACTAAAAAAAAGAGTGTGGTCCTGTGAATGGATTATGAATACCGATGAGCTCTAACAATTGTTGGAGTGGGAATAAGAGAACAAGCTTAGAATGAAGCAGGACAAGAGCTAGGAAATGGTACTTTTAATTTCTAGATTTCCAAATTGTAATAAAGGAGTGGCAATTGTTGATGACCAGGTCTAGGCACATCTTTATTGCAGGGTCATTAAAAGGTGGTAGAGAAAGTTGAGAAATATAAGGAAGTTAAAGAAATAAGAAGTCAAGAAATTGAGATAGATCTTCACAGATGTTGAGTTACTCAAAATAATCAAAGAATGATATGAATAAAGCAGTTGAGCCAGATGTTAAAATATCACTGAATGAGGTTTAAAGGCAATAGGTGATTGTACAAGTAGAACTTGTTTCATAATTTGCAAACCCTGTTACAAAGTGAAGATGCAAGACCTCATGTTGAAATAGTATTACAAAATTTTAAGAAAGTAATAAACAGAATATTAATCCTTGTGTGGGGCTCTTCTGAGTATAATGTGCTTTATGAGTTACTCTTGTAATCATGCTTCATAACTTTATGAGTTTCATATATTCTTTTGTAGTTCCCGAGAATTATATAGCATTCATACATCCACAAAGCAGACTCTGGCAACCAGGGCTAATATTGGTGGTAACGTGTCTGATAATTTAAAAAAAAAAAAAAAAACTTGGAAAGAGCAAGAAAAGGGGTTCTGTAGTTGGAATGGAGAGATAAGAAGACAATTATCTGTATCCCAGTCCTGCCTGAAATACTTGTGGAGGAAGGAAGAAACTATCCTTAGCTAGAAAAGATGGTGAAAGAAACTTTCAGGAGGAATTCAAGATAAAAGAGAACCTGCTTATGATACACTCAGAAGTCTGAAGAATAGAGTGAAAAGATTGGGAAGGTGGCAAGGAATGGAATTGAATGTGATTAGTGATGTATAGAACATGGGATATCCATATGATAACGGTTAGAGGTTTGCAAGTCTGATTGTGACTACACATGAGAGAAAGGGCAATGAGCTTTGACTTTAAGGCCACTTGAAGAAAAGTGGACCCCATAGACTTTATGTACATGTGCCTCCTAAAACCCTATGCTGAAAATGATGAAATCTCACAGTATTCCTGTATTTGGAGTAATGAAATAATTAAGGTTAAGTAAGTTATTAGAGTGAGACTTATATGGGAAATGGGAAGATTAATATCCTTAAAAGACAATCAGAGTGTATTCTCTCTCTCTCTCTCTCTCTCTCTCTCTCTCTCTCTGTGTGTGTGTGTGTGTGTGTGTGTGTGTGTTTCTCTTATTTTCTGCACATGCAAACATCAATGATGGGCCACATAGAGAGAAGGCAGCCATCTGCAAGCCAGGAAGAAAGCTGTCATTTGCAACTGAATTAGTGGGCACCTTCATCTTGGATTTCTGATCTCTAGAACTGGGAGAAAATATATTTCTTTAGGTCCTCCTGCCTGTGATACTTCATTGTATTAACTCAAGTTGACTAAGACAAAAGACAATCATTTCAAAGTAAAGTTTGTAACAATTACCAGGATTCTGGAAACAAATTTCATTCTTGAAGATGAAAGCAGTGCGAAGACCTGGTGAATAGGCTGAGTGTTTTCAAGGGTCATGTTTTAAAACAGCTTGATGAGTATGTTGGCTCTGCAGTCATATTGAACACATTGGAGGAGAAATTTTCTGATCTGTGTTCACCCTTGGCAGAAGATTTTCTTTCCTCGCTACTAGGTGATTTTGATTCTGGCTAAATGCACTCCTGCAACTCTGGATGGGCAAAGATAGAGGATATTGGCTTCCTTTATATGGAATTTATCTGATACTGTGGAACAACACTAGGCAAAGTTGCAGGGTGGCCCCTAGAAGAGTCAGAGGGTGACTTAAAGGAATCCATTACTTTGCTCCATAATGCGGCAGTCTGGCTTCAGCAAACTAACCGGGGGTGACGAGCAACTTGTGTAGATTGATACAGCAGGAGTGGGAGCCATTTATTGTAGGACAGGAGGGGTATATATACATTCCACACAGCTTATCTTAATTAACATAAACTAGATACAGCAGTCAGCCAATAAGGAATCTCTACACTTAATGGCTCGCTGGTGTTACTTCACAAACCACTCCCTCTGCAAAATGCCAGGCGCCATCTTGACTTGTTTACAGACCCTAACACCATACAGATTCTTGTTGGATTAAGCTTTCCTATGATTTCTGTCCTGTGGCCCTAATTGTGCTTCCTGAGTTCAGCAGAAACATTCTGTTCTAGTCACCTTTTCCACTGCTGCAACTAAAATGACCCCAACAGAAGAATTTTAGGGGAGGAAAGTTTATTTGGGGGCTCACGTTTTCAGAGGTCTCAGTCCACAGATGGCTGGCTCCATTCCTCAGAGTTTGGGGGGGGGGGGGGCAGAACATCATGACAGAAGAGTGTGACAGAG
Source organism: Marmota flaviventris (assembly GCF_047511675.1). Lineage (NCBI taxonomy): Eukaryota > Metazoa > Chordata > Mammalia > Rodentia > Sciuridae > Marmota > Marmota flaviventris. The sequence continues at coordinate 88,726,415 of NC_092510.1, forward strand.
GGAAGATGATGATCAGGAATCAGGGAGAGAGAAAGACTCCACTTGACAGATATAAAATATATGTCCCAAAGGCATTCCCCCAGGTACCCACCTCCTCTAGCCAGACCCTACCCTCCTTCAGGTACCACTCAGTTAATACCATCAGGGGGTTAATTCACTGATTGGGTTAAGGCTTTCATAACACAATTATTTCTCCTCTGAACCTTCTTTCATTACCTCACATGTGAGCTTTTGGGGGACAGCTCACCTTCAAACCATAACACACCCTAATCACCGTCAACCAGAGACAGCATCACAGACACTAAAAGAGAAGTTTTGCAATGTCTTGTGATTTCTTCTCTCCAAGTTAAATGTCCCTAGTCCCCTTATAGAGGCCTCTTAGGAAGAGTAAAATGTACCCTTTATATTTCACCATACACATTCAGTCACCTATCCAAGTCTGATTCTGTACTGGATCCTTTATCATCCTGCTTCTGTAGCTACAGGGATCATTTTCATATACAGATACGGTCATACAGTTTCCTTTTTGCAACCTTTCAATGGCTCTTATTCTTCTGAATGAAGTGGACCCTCCACACTGCAGCTTACTGATCCCTGCTTATCTCTTCAGCCTCATTTCTGCACTTGACTCTCACTGACCTGCACCAACCAAGATCAGACTTACTGCATGTATAAAAGAATCATCTTGGAACTGTTTTCTCCTACTTTCTCTCTTTCTGCCAAGACTTCACATATGCTGTCTTTTTTTTTTTCCCCCTGACAAAAACATATGTCCTTATATTCTCCCATGCAATGCAAACCCAGGCACACATACACACACACACATTTGCTATATTAGGCTGTATTCTATTTATCCACCAGTTTGTAATTTACTTTCTAGTAATTTATAAGGGCTTTTACCTGAGAAACAGATAGTATCAAATATGTTATAGTTTCTCCACTAGTAGACCATAAACTCAATGAAGGTAGCAATTGTGTCTTTTTTTTGTTGATCATTTGATGTTTTAAAAGACTTAACTAGTGTTTGGCATGTTGTTCAGGAAATACCTGGATAGGGAAGGCAGGGATGATGAACAGATGGAATGAAGGGAAAAAAATAATTAGAATTTTAAATTTTGTACTAGCATAGTAGAGAAAAATAATCTGTAGCCTTTAAGTCACACTATATGGGTGTGGATGGGTAGTTGATGGTACAGCCTATGCTTAGTGATGAAATTCCTTGGATTTCTATGGGTACATTGTGGTTCTAACCATTGCAGATCCTGAACTGGAGCCTGTACCACTCTTTCCTCTTGGATATTGTTTTTCATTTTCTCTTTTGCTGGTTTAGGCATCTGCCTCATAGTTCCAATCCAATCTATTTAAGGTGGTGTTTCCTGGCAGAAGAAAGAATGTGACTGCTGTAGTTTAGATGATTTTAAATCAATAATTTGCATATTTCATTATGCTAATGGAGTCTTATGGAGAAGGGAAGGGTTTGTTTCATAATATTTTTAATGCATTAAGCTCATTAGCATTTGGAATAACCTAATCAAAACCTAGAAGGGAGACCATGAGGGATGACCTGAGCTGCATTCACAGGGGAGCTCTGTCCCTGAGAAGGGCCGTGGTCAGGTGATTTGACCTTGCTTAACTCCTTCCCCTAATCTCTGAATGGAGAAGAGGATAATCAACACAAGGCCTTTAAAATAATTAAGAATATTTAAGGCACAGCACTTCATTATAATTGACAACCAAAAATGAAAGTTAGCTTAATTTTCATATTGAGTTTTTCTTCTATGTTAGTTACTGTTTCTATAGCCAAAAAATGTTTCAACATTGAATCAAATTATCTAGTCAGTTATTGGCAAAATTATGGCTGATAACTGTGTGAAGTAGGCAACCTTTTCATAATTTTCTATCTTTTTCATTATTTCTGTTTATCTATTAGGACCCTGTTCAAATTGAAGATTTCTATAGATTCTTTTAATCACCTTATCCAAGTTTTTTTTTCTTTTTCTTCTTCTCTGCCTTCCTGTACAGCTTAAGTTTGCATGTCTTTGGCTGAGGAAGATGTTTGCTTTTCCAGCCAAAACATTCTGGACCACATGCATGCTATTGGCATCCTGGAGTTGAATTATTATTAAAATGTCAATTAACCCTGCCATTTGGAGAAAGGTCAATTTTTTAAAAAAAAATCTAATTTAATAAATGAGGCAAATGGAGTTGCAACATGGTTACATGACTATTCAAGGAGGGTGAGAAAAAACAATCCCTGAGGATCTGTGTATGGACTTCATGTGGGACATATCAGAAATTAATTCAAATATTTATTCAGAGCTTATTATATGTTTGGCACTATTCTTGGGGTTTGCATTTAGAAAACATGGGACACTCAGTCCCGTTGTTTCAGTACTAATATACAACATATGAGTAACCTGAGGCACAGAGACATTAAGTGCCTTGCCCAGTATCCTGCAGGGCAGAGCTGGCATCTAAACCTGAGCACATAGGCCCTAGAATGCACATTCTTAACCAAAACTCTGAACTGCTTCATGGAAGTCTTCCTATTATAGAATATTGCAAAGTTATTATAGATGAAGCCAATGAGACTCAGGAAAGTTAGTAAGGTTGTGCAAAGTCATACAACTACAAATTAAAGAGCCATACACTAGCAGAGCCCTTGATCTCCAAATTCAGGGTTCATCCTAACACACCGTGTTTCATACCACTACAATGGTCTTTTCCAACCATGTAGCCTACAGGATAAACAAAACACCATACGGTGTGCACAGTTGAATGCTCAGAGGTTTGTTTATCCATTTGATTAACAGATGCAGAGTCTTGATCAGACACATTTTTAGGCACCAGGGAATGCCAAATCAGTCTGAAAACTTCTTGATATTTTAGTATTTCCTACTTTGTCACCATGATTCAGTTTCTTCATATACAATGGGGATAGTGATGGGGACCGAGTATCCTAGTGAAACATGCTTTGTATATATAAAACTTGATATAGGCCTGACATATGACCAGTGCTCAATGAGTGGTACTTAGAGGGACAACATGAGTGCTGTAGATTGGTGTAGGTGTTCATAGAATGGGCAAGCCTTACCTTGGAATATTAAGTAAGGCATCCTTACTTAAGGCCTCAGTGTCAGATGTCCCTCGAAAGATTTCTGATAGGAGAGTGGAACAAAGGTGTTTCTAAAACAGAAACAATATGAAACCAGAATTGACATTTTGCTTTTGGGGCATTTTCGCCTCAATCTACCTGAAGCAAACATTATAAATAATGACTTAAATCAACCAGAACTGCAGTAGCACTGTGTTATCTTGATTGATTGTTGGATCTAGGAAGTCACAATTTCTCTTATAAGAATAACAAATTCCAGTTATATTGGAGAAGACTCTTTGGGAACCAGTTGACACAGGACTAAACAAATTAAGACACCCCCCCCTCCGCCAAATACATGTGTCTCCCATCCAAATAAGTATGTGTTTTTTAGGCCTTAATGTCACTTCTGCAAAGTTGCTTGTGGCTACCCTGGTTTCGTTGTCAGATGACTTAGTTCCAGTTGAGCTCCTCCGCTTAAACCGTTAAACAAATGAAAAGCAAAATTGTCACTTTTAAATAGAGTCCGCACATAATCACATTTTGAAATGGTCCTCCTCTGGCTGAGAAGAAGTTGTGTGCATTATAATATTGAATTTTAAATAATATATTACACAAAATAGCTTCCAATTTGATTTGGGGGGATATATTTTCATGAATTATTGAATATCTGATTATTGTAGAAAGCTTTAGCTATTATGCACTGAAACTGTCATTCTGTTGGCTCTGTGATATATGAGCCTGGTTATCAATATTTAAAGTTGCAGTTAGCTCACTGTGAGGCAGATGAAAGCTGAGAAAAGGATTAATCAGCAGTGACGCAGGCAGAACGCCTTTCAGGCCAGAGGCTCCAGGAGGGTTTGCAGCCCATCTTCTATAGGTACAATGCAAGGCCTAGGTCATCTTACTGACACCTTCTCAGTAGGAAGCAGTTCTTAGTGATCTATGGGAAACTGATTCAATGTAAAGAAAAATTTGCATCTATATGTAGATTTATTTTCTACCTGCTGGAAAATTGATGCATTGTGTTAAGATATTTACTTGAAGCTTAACTAAATGAGGAGAAAGACATATACTTCACTTTCTCTATTTGTTTCTGCAACTATAACAGAAGTTCCCTGAAGGGAAGGGTGCTGTCTATCTTGTTCCACATTTTATCCCAGGAGTTATAAGTGTTTGGATTTAGAGTAGGTATTTGATAATTGTTTTGTGTTTTGTTCTGCTAAAAAAAATGGGTTTATAATAAAGAGTGCTTTATTGGCTTTGAATGAATGAATGAATGAATGAATGGAAGTTTAGTGGATGTGACTTTTATATCACTGTAACTTTGTATTATATTAAAAATAATTTATTATATGTTTGTATGATAAAACAATATGCCATGGACATATTTCTTATAATTTAACAGGCAAATTGCTATCGGCATCCTTGAGATACAGCCTTGAGCATGAAAGATACACTTCTTGCCCTCAGGGAGGAATTTTCACTCTTCTACAAAATCAAAACAGAGAACAATTATTTATTCATGTGGTTAAGTACATAAGCCAAGGAAATACAAGACATGCTAGAAAAGCCTAATGGAAAAGGTGTGGCTCCTAATGGAGAAGATCTGCTTTAGGAGGGAACATCAGACATGATACCAGAAAGAGTAAAAGTGAGCTAAAAAGGGCAGAAAGGGGTAGGGGTAGCATGGAGAAGAGTATGAGGGTGTGTGATGCCATTTGTTTGAACACACAGCTGTACAACGTGAAGTAAGCAACCATATTATTGTATACCACTTGAGACTAGTTGACTGTAAATCTCCTGTTTAAGTGTTTTACAATAAAATCATTCTAATATTGATAATCAAATAAAGGAAGTGAGTTGGTGGCACTTTTGAGGAATCTAAAATTGCCCCTTATGGGAGGAACAAGGGGCTTTCTCTCTTCCTCATTCCTTATGTCAAAGGGACCAACCATCCTGTCTTACTTTGTAGTGGAATGGCCTCTGACCTCCAGTGCAAATGTAGATGATGAAGAAAAGGCAAAGGTTTGTACATTTAAAACTCTCCTGAGGACTGGAATATGGCTCAATGGTAGGACATCTTGCCTGGCATGTGTGATTGCCAGGATTCAATCTCCAGCACTGCAAAATATATATATATATATGTATATATTCCCCTCATGGTACCTTAAGGATATCTGAGTGTCTCTTTTGCTTTCTGTTTTTATCTGTCTCTCTTTCTCTTAGTCTTCAGTGTCTCTCTCTCTTCTCTTTTCCACCACCTCATACAGACCCTCATATGCATAATTTTACACATAATTTCAGGGGTCAGGGTGTTTTTTTAAATATGAATCTCATGCTGATTTTACTTTTCACGCTTGTAACTCTGAGTGACAAAACCCCACAACTTCCATAGACATTTAACATAATGGTTTATTTGACGAAAAATTGGTGCATTTCAAGGCGTATTTGAGTCGCATCTCATTTGTAATAATATTTCCTTTTCTAACCAACATGTTTCTCATTTTTCAAAATGTATTTTTTAGTCATACATGTACACATTTCTGGTCTTTCCTTGAAATCGTGGAAATTCCTGCACCCCTGGACTGTTTTCCTTTATCTGACTTGGTTTTCTTCATAGAGTCACCTCAGGGAAGCTCAGATGAGGATCTAGTTCTCAAAGGCCCTTTATGCTGTCCCCTCTACACACTTGACATGTTTTATGTGTGGTAAAGGCATGTAGTTCTACCAAAGCAGCAGTCTCCAGCCTTACCTTTCCCCATGATTCAAATCAGTTTTCTATTACATTCAATTCTCTCATATTTCAAATAAGTGCCATTTCTTGGTTGGATGACATTTGAGAGTCTGTTTCTCTCCATCCATAAAAGTTGAGAATGTAGCCATGTTCCTCCACACTTTCCATGTTCATTTCCCATTGACATAGTCAATTCACATTGCACACTTTGGTGCAATCTGTATTCAACCATTGTGCTAATATAACTGTAAATATTTTGCACAGATGAACCACAGGGTATAGTAAGGTTGTCTTCCATTTCTCCTAGCTTTTAATTTAAAATACTTAACAATTATATCTCATACTGTTATTTAGTCTTCTATACCTATAATTATCATGTATGTTTCCAGAAATAGCTGTGAATCTGATTATACATGAGTGCCATTTCTTTTTAGAACATCCTTTCAGGAGCCCTGGGTACTTTTGCCTCAGCCTAGACTGATTACTACAATGCGTATCTGCTATTCTTGAATTCTGCTACACCATGTCTTTGGTCTATTTTTGGTGGCATGGAGTATATTTTCTAGTAATTTTCAGAAAAAGGATCCTCAAAATTTTTGAAACATCCTAAAAATCAAAAACCTTTCTTTTTTAAAATTGAATTTATATTTAATAGGTATTTACATAAACATTTAATTGACATTTAATTAAAAGTTTGACTGGGTTTGTCATTCTACCATTGTTTGGAAAACATCTTCCTTCATTTATTTGAAAGCATTTATTCATTGTATTCTAGTCAGAAACCTATCATTTTGTTTCCTGATTATTGATTGAAACTTCCTTTGCTTTTTGTTCCCAGGAAGGAATTTTTGAAATTTTATTCAAAAAGTTTGAGAAGAAGGAACATTGTCAAAATCACTTTAAAATATCAGCCTTTTAAAAAAAGGACACACTATCAGACAAGGATACTATAAGAAAATTAACCTTTAGGTTAATATCTTTGATAAAAATAGATGCCAAAATATTTCAAGAAAATGCTAAACAAACTTAAGTACTGCATAAAAGGGACCATGGAAATGATCAAATGGAATGTATTTATAGGAGGCAAAGATGACTCAACATATGCAAATCAATAAATGTGATACACGCCATTAACACACACACGCACACACACACACAATTCAGCTTTTGAAAAGAAGGCCATTCTTCCATTTGCAACATGAATAAAACTTGAGGACATTATGCTAAGTGAAATAAGCCAAGGATTGAAAGTCAAATGCTGCATAATCTCATTTACATGTATAATCTAAAAAATAAGTCATATGCATAATAAACAGAGAGTGGAAATAGTGATTTAAAAGACCTGGATTGTGGGGGTAAAGAGTAGAAATTGTGAATAAATACAACCTTCAGTTTTGAGATGAGTAAATGTTGGTGCCTAATGTATACCACAGTGACTCGAATAAGTGACAATGTCAAGTGTACTCATAATGTGCAGGGAGAGTGAATCTCAAGTTTTGTGAGCACACACAAAAGGTAACAATGTGAGTGAGGGACATGCTAATTACTTTGATTTTGATAATCATTTGACAATGTATACATAAAACAAAGCATCATGTGGCATGCCCTGTATGTATCAATGTGAACATGTATTGAAATATCATGTTGTATACCTGAATATATGATTTTTATAATTCTGCAAAGCTGGGTGGTGTCAGTGACCCAGGGACCCTTTTGAAAAACAAACTAAAGGAGATCTTGTACTTGGAATTCTGGTTTTCTGCTTATGACCTTGGATATGAAACTTTAAAACTTATTATGCTGGGCAATGGGCTGACTCCTTCAACCTGGACAAACATATTCTTATGTCTAAAAACTCTTTTTAAATTGTGTTTGATAATTTTGTACTCTCCATGTCCTATTTTCTTTTTCTGAGTCCTCATAGTTTTGGTTCTCCTACACCAAGGTTTTTCTTGTGTTCTGTCTTGGTGTGTGTGTGTGTGTGTGTGTGTGTGTGTGTGTGTTCATTTGGTTTCTTTTGTTTTTGTGTTGTTTTCTTTAAAGTTTCTTTACCACAAACTTGAAAGAGAAAATTGAGATAAATACATTTATTCAATCTACATATTTTAGGCAGATATTCTGAATATCATTCCCTTTTTCCACAGCAGTACTTTTGAGATCTCAAAATGATAATCAATGTATGTGATTTAGTAAAAGGTGCCTCTATTTTCATTCTTTTACAAAAGATATAAGGAAGGTTCAGAAAAGTCAACATAATATAACACAAGTATGTCAGATGTTGGCCAAAATAATAAGAGCCTCAGAAATGTCTGTTTTTCCTAAATTTAATCAGTTTGCTATTTCTGCATTGCTTGAGTTAATATGCATTTGTGATTCTCTTACTTATTGAAATCATTCCCAAATTTGAAATAACAGATCTAGAATAGTGAAAATCTAAGACACTTGAATATTTTCCAGAGGAAATAATCTTTAAACTGTCCTCCTTTGTTTAGATATAAGGTTTTGGAATCCTGGGTCCTTCACATAGAAATTTAATGAAAGGCTTTTTGTATTTTTCTATCATATTTTGTAAAAAGTTCCTATTTATGGAGTAACTGTTAAATTTTATATATTTCAGATAAAAAACTATGCTTTTTAAAATGTAAAATCCATTTTAATAATAATGTGCACTTTTGAGACACACTTTAAACTACTCATTACGTTATATTTATTCTATCCATTTTTCTCCTCGTTTCATCTTTTGATTATTAATTTGGGTTTTATTGTTCAAGTTTTCTTTCAAACATTGGCCTTCTGTGTTTAGTTTATATATTATTACTTTATAGGTTTTAAGAATTGTGCTCAGCATCTGGAGTACATAAATTTTTCCCTGAAATTTAGTAATTTTCCATTTTATTTATAAAAGCTCTAATTATAGAAAAATAACATGTGTTTCATATGAAGAGAACACACACACACCCACACTCCCCCCCACACACAATCTTTTTAACATTAAAAAAAACAAACTCCGTCTGTAGATTTTACCTGTTCTCCCTCATGGTACACCTGTGAAGACTAACATGATTTCCCCAGTAACAGACCATGACAGCAGCCACATCAAAATTTTTAGATGTGGTCTCCAGGACAAAGAAAAGGAATAAATTATAAGAATGCCTGTACCAAGGTAAAAATCTATTTAAATTTTTAAAAAATAGTCCTGTTTTGGAGATCACAGTAAAGGAAACTTTTCTAAGTTTTTTTTTTTTCTTTTTCTTTGTAGTCCTGGGGATTGAACCCAGAACCTGGTGCATGCTAGGCAAATACTCTTCCACTGAGCCAGAGCCCAGCTTTAAGTATCTTTTATATGACAGCTGTCATACAATGACAATGATGACTGAAGTCTGACAACTATAATTACATTTCTATTTCTCCTTATATTTTGAAGAGTTTTTCCTTTATGTACCATCATGTTTTATTTTATTCTTCTGAGGTCATCGATGCTACATGGTCATCTCTCAGTGTTCCTGTTATTTTACTACAATGGTCATTTTTCCACCAAATTAAGTAAATTCTGAGTATATTTTTTCACCACCTTTGTTTTCAATCCATAAGTGTTTGTATGTATGTTTATTGCTTTCATTTTCATCTCTTTTTTGAAGTCGAAAACTTCTAATGAGAAATGATTTATTAAATGTTCGATACAACAACATTATATATCTTTGGATGGACTCAGGATATATTTGTAAAATGAGATAATGTGTCAGCTAACATAATTTTTATTTCACTAAAATGCATTTTTGTTTATTTTAATTTGCTTTTCAATGTATATAGATTTTTTGTTTCAGATTGTAGAATCATTTGGAGAATAAATCATGCATTTTGGAATTGCTCATCTTTATCTTAAAACTATTGATAAACATTCTTAATGTCATATAAACATCATATGCCCATTTATGACATTTAAAATATGTTATACCTTTACCTTCTTGTCCTACATTTCCATAACTAATGAGTATAATTTGATGGCATAAAATCCTATATTTTCAAACCATTATTATTTTAATTGAAATTACAAGAAGGATTATTATTTAGTGTGCTTTCATTAGTAATTGCTGAATTTATTTGACATTTATTATCTTTTCTTTCAAAAAAATGCCTACATTTTTTAATGGAAAAGAACTAATGATTCAAATTAAGGAGCACAGTGATATTATTATCTAAGAAAAGAGAAATCCAGAAAATTAACAGGCTTGTACAAATGCATTCCTGAGGCAGTTAATAAATAAAACAAAACAAATTTTCATTCTAAGAACAAAGTAAAAAATATGAGTAGTTTTGAACATAATCAGTATATGTAATTGTTGTCAAATTAAAAAAGGATATAAATGTTAGAAAATTTATAGAGTACATGTTATCTGTATTTATCTAATAAAATAAACATGCTCATTGTACCATGGGTTAAACTTTTAGATTTTTCCCCTACATAAATCATTTACACATGCCACCGAGCATGCATACAATGGTATTCATGTCAGCACTACCTACAATTGTGAAAATCAGAGACAGTTAAAGAAATTATAGCCTACTTCTATGAATTACTATACAGCTACTATGCAGGATTATGCAGCAATTCAAGAGAATATGTAGAGATTAGTTTGCACATAAATGAATTCTTAGAACAAGTTATTTCCAGTAAAAGTAAATACTCCAAATTCTATCAGTGTACCTACTCACATATAAATAAATACATTGGTAAAGACTTACTAAACACTCAGGTACATGGTGAAATCTTAATAGTGAATTCTGTTTTTGAAGAAATGAAAGAATCAGTGCTAATGAAAAAAAATGACTCATATTATTTTCCTTGTGTTATTTTTTTTAATTTTCACAGAAATTTATTGTAAATTAAGAAAGTAAAAAGGCAGAGGTAAATGAGGGAGTGGGAGAATCTACTTTTGAAACAATAGAAAGAAGCTCCATACCAAATATCAGGAGGAGATTCCCTACTTATCTTTTTTTCAAGTGATAAATAAAATACCCTGTCCACAAAGATAATCATTGACATTTCAAATTTTATCCATTATCACAAATGCATTAACGTAGGAAAATTTAAGAGGAAAAAAGGATATGGATATAGATATATGTGTATATGTATATACATGCACATATATTTGTAAAGATACGAGATATGTATGTGATATTTATATATAGGAACAGAGAGAGATTTGCTAATATCAATCCAAAATCTTCTTTTTAAGTACAATTAAAATGATAAATTGGATAACAGCACCAATAACAACAAGAAATAATGATAACTAAGACTTAGAGGAAGGCTTATTATATGTTTGTTACCCTTCTCAGTGTTTTCCATGTACTGATTGATGTTTTATTTGTACCATCTTTATAGATATGTCCATACAGGTGAGGCTCTGAGACAACCCTATGAGATACGTCCCATTTTACAGGTAAGGTTCTGAGGCACACAGAGTTAAGTGTAGTGCCCAAGGACATGAAGGTAGTTAGTAGTTGATCTATGATGAAATCCAGGTGGTCTGCTTCCAAGTATTTGAGCATCTGAAAACTACTCTAATATGCCAAGAATATTAGCATAATAACAATTACCATTTGGAAAACATACTTAAAAATCCTTTCATAATAGCAATAAAATGTGAAATATTGAAACATAAATTGAATAGGCAATATGCAGTCATAAATAAAACTATAAAATCATATTAGGGAGAACTTAAAAGAAGATTTGATTAAATGGTTGGATAGACTACATTCCTGAATGGGAAGAAAAAAACACTGAGAAATTGTCTATTAACCTTGATTTTTAGGTTTAATTTAATTCAAGTTAAAATCTTAGTCATCTTACCTCTGAAACTCAATTAAATGATTTTATATTCATTTGGAAATGTAAGTAGGTGAAAGGTTCAATATTTAATACAAGAAAATCAATGAGAGTAGCTCTAATATTATCTGATAAAGAATCATGATACTTTTGCATATATAAAAACATAAAATAATAAAATAGAAATATCACACAGGTCATATATTAATTTACATGTTCTTTTTTTTTTTTTTTAGTTTACATGTTTTTGATTGGTTGTTCTTATTACCACTTGTGACTAGCTTTGGTGGTAAAGTGGGATTAATTATTTAACTGGGAGTTTCAGAAATATATGGATTTAAGTGTAGTTTGGTCAAGGATTTAGTCTGCATTTTGTTGGCATTCTCTTGGCTCTGCCTTCTCAATGCCAGCTGCAGTTTTGACCGGTCTTCTCATGGTTGTTGGATGGGTACCCTTATTAAGTAAGACTCCACATATTATTATTTAAAACGAGGCAATAGACTGGGAAGGCTGCCACTTCTGTCAAACAAAAGATCCTATTTTAGCTCTAACCAGGCCCTTATGGATAAATATTATGGCAATGGGAATGCAATACATTTTGCACCACCTCTTCAATTCCATCGACCCCTCAGTGGATTGCTGTGTGAAAGGAAAGAGTTACTTCTTGAGGGGAAATCTCAGAGTAATTGGAATGGTACAGTAGAAAGCAGTTTGTATAGACAATGAGGAAACAAGAAATATACACACATTTATATGCAAACACATATGCGATTATAATTTTATTTAAAATGATACAAGTGAAAGACATAATTAGGAAATCAGAACCGTGCTAGCTTAGTATTTTCTGTACATTTAAATAGTAAAGTCATAATCATTTTTATTATTTTAATCCTAATTATTACTTACTAAGATTTTACTCAAATCTGGGCTGTGGTATGATAGCATATGAAGAAACACAGGTCAATTGAGCTGAGAAGATGGGGTCGGACTGAGAAAGCTGTATATTAGCACATGAACTAATTACAGTGGATTGTTAATCAAGCTTTTGAGGACAAGCAAAGAACAGATCATTTAAATCAAAATAACAATGATGTGATTTATTATTTCATGTAACTAAGAAATTTAGAAGCATTATTATTCTCATTTTACAAATAAGAAGATGGACTACTAGAAAATTTAAGTACCTTATCCAATTCCACAAATTGTAGAATTAAGGAGATCTTAGCCCAGATTTCTGTCTCTTCAACTTTGCATGTTCTGTATGATCTCATTATAACTTTGCTTTTCACTTGGAAGAATTCACTCAAATTTCTGTAATATAAGCAATCTGGGGAAAAATATGATACTGGATTTTTTTTTTTTTTTGAGAGAGAGAGAGAGAGAATTTTCTTTTAATATTTATTTTTCAGTTTTTGGTGGACACAACATCTTTATTTTATTTTATGTGGTGCTAAGGATCGAACCCAGTGCCCCGCGCATGCCAGGTGAGTGCATTACCGCTTGGGCCACATCCTCAGCCTGACACTGGATTTTTTCTTAAGGGGAGATAATAATACAATGAAATCAAGAAATTCCGTTTTAGTATTTCACAGTGAATCTCCTCTTTGAGGGAAGCTACCGATGTTTGGAGAAATAGCTGGAAATTCTACTTACATCAGATGCAGTTTTGGAATATGTCAAGGCATTAAAAGTAAATTTATCTGTTGAAGAAAGGATACTAATTTCTTTGGAACTTCTGAGATCAAATGCAGATGATGAACAAAGAGTATTTAGGATAAAATACACAAGCTGGAAGGAAATGAAAGAAAGGGTTGGAGAACTGGAGAATGTAGCCAGAGCTTTCAGGGCTGTTTGTATTGCTGTGGGGTAAACACTGTTTCTGCCTCTTTCCAACCCTTTAAATAATCAGTAATCATGTATATATATAGGAATGTAAGTCTATATGTAAGTCTTATTTGTTTATAAAATGAAAGAAGTTAATCTTTTTATCTAAATTTTCAGCATGGTAAAAGTAGAAAAGAAGATCTGGAAACAGAAATTGGAGGATGAGGTTCTTAAGAAATAAAAATAGTTTGTAACCCTGTACAGGGGAAAAAAAAAAATTCAGGGCTGAGTACATTTGCATATCCAAGGCTCATACAATTAGGTCGCTTGCAGTTCTGGTTAGAGTGTGAACTTTAGAGAGGCCTTCTGCTGTGCTAGTATTTGAAGCACATTCATAAAGGAAGAGCAGAACAAACCAACAGGGAAGTTTTTCTTACAAACGTCATTCATCTGTATTTAAGAGTCTTTCAAAAAACATGTTTATTGAGTTCTGACTTCTGCCAAACTCTTAGGGTGCCAAGCACAAGAGTAGTTACCTATCTTTATATAGAATGTATTCTTCTAGAGAATGTGACCAGCACTATTAAGTGTCAAATTCTCTAATAATTATGATTTTATTTATATTTGTGATAGAAGATGTAAAGGAGAAAGGCAGGAGCTAAGAGACATTAAGCTTCCCACAGTGGCCCTGCACTATCCTGCACTATCTTCTTGAGGAGAAAAAAAAATTGTCCTTGACTAGAAAGTGGGGTTCAAGGAAGATGGTGATTGAGGGTGAGGTGGGCTCATGTTGGAGGAAGATGGTTAAGTGATGGAAGGAGATGGATGAGCATTGGAGGGAGATGAGAACATTTCAACCCCTCTAGTAATTGGATTGTACTAGAAGCCCCTTTGGTCGGTTTAATTTTCATTGAAAGAGTTTTAGAGTAAAATATAATCAAATACAATAGTGATAACAGCCACATCAATGTTTTTAGCAGAACAATTCACAATGGCCAAATTGTGGAATCATCCTAGATGCCTAGCAATGAATGAATGGATTAAGCGGTCCTTATCCTCACTCCACTCCTCCTCCACACACACACTATATATATATATATATATATATATATATATATATATATATATATATATATATATATATATATCCTAGATGAAATAAGCCAGAACCAGAAAACCAACAGTTGGATGTTTTCTCTTATATGCAGAAGTTACAGCAAAATAAGCAGAAAAAAACAGGGGGTGGGATTATCATGAGATATAGGGAAGATCACTGAATTCAAAGAAGGAGGTTGAGAAGGAGAGAGGAGGGATGTGTAAGGGGAGGGAAGGCAGAATGGATCTAACAAAATCACGCTATGTGTATCCATGAATATACAACAGTGAATTCCATTCTATGAATATGTAGAAAGCACTAATCAAAAATAAATAAATAAGCAAGCAAGAAATATCAGTAGAATAGAAGAGGGAGAATAAGAGGAGGGAGAAGAGGAATCAAGGTGGAGGAGAGGGATTAAAGTGGAGCAAATTTAATTCCATGAATGTATGATTTTTTAAAAATGAACTCAGCTGCTATGTATAACAGTAATGCTCTAATAAGAGAATGAAAAGAAATTAAAAAAAATATATGAGTCCATGAGGGGCAAGAGAAAAGGGAGTGCAATTGCACTCGTGATATGGACACAGATGTATTTTCCAAAGGACCAGGCCAATCCTCTTGTTTTCAGTTCTTGCCCTGGACCAGAAACAGCTCCTGCATAGTATCCAAAAGTGGCAGATGACAGATAGGACCACTTTCAATGTGGATCTAAAGAGAAAGGAGTCAAAGAGAACACTCACACTCAGTGCCTGTTTGCCCATGTTTCTGGGGACCCCAAGAAAGAGAGAGGAGGAACCAACCAGCTTTGAAAGAGAGAAGTTTGAGAGCTTCCAGGAAGAGAAGCCCAATTGAAGCTGTGTGGAAATGACTGCAGCCATTGCAGGGGTTATGGTCAGAAACTGTGCAGCTCTCCTCATGGGGAAGGATTGCCTTGGCAGAGCGGTGTGTGCACACGGGGGTCCTTATCCTCACTCCACTCCTCCTCCACACCTCAGTCTCTGACATCCCTCTGGTGCTGACTTCACACATTACTAAAAAGCACATTTCCTCTCACTGAAGACTGTAGCTGAGTGGGGGAAGTTGCACACAGCAATTGGGAGGCTTAATGACTCAGGAAAGTCGAGCCTTGGCTGGATTGGATTTGGAGAAACATTATAGTCTGCCTGAATAAATGTTTCTGTTTTTCCCAATAACAGCCCCTTTTTTGTTTGTTCATTTTTATCCAGTTTCCTTTTTGGTGAAGGAATCATGTATCCCTCAGAATTAAAATCCTTCTAAAAACAGTGAGAGGCCCTGGAGAATAGTCCAGAGCTACCTAAAAACTCAGAATTTTTATAGTTGTGCACAGGTATCTAACCTGGAGGAGACTTAAGTATATTGGTTCTCCCCATAGATAAATAGAAGAGATGCATTATGTTTGGAATGCCCAATTACAGGGCCTTTGGAGATCCATAACCATGTCAGACACTTAAACTAATACATATTCTATTTCCTTCCTTCCTTTTTCACTCCCTCCTTCCCAATCTTTCTCCCTTCCTATTACCTCCAAATCATCGTCATTTCCTCTTCTATCTAATTAGTAACAACCCAAGCTACAACATGGAGTGACTTCTGGACATTCATATCTCTCCCACATTTTTTGGAAGATACCACAGGAGATGCAATCCTTTCAGGACCATTTGAAAGAAGTGGAATTCAGATTAATATAAGATTAGAGAGAGACAAGGAGGCAGATAGTCAGAGGGTGCAGGAGATGGCGATTCATTCCATTTTAGACTACTGTTCCTTCCAGTAAATCAAAAAACCACAGTCAACAGTTAATGCTTCCTAAAAGTGTAAGTCTTCCTTATAGCTGCAGATGCAACAAATTTGATTTTATTGAATGTTGTTTTCAGGAATTTGAAAAGCTCCTGAGGTCATGTATAAGCATTTTGAGGGACATGTTTGAGGGACTAATGGCCTGTAGTATTTCTCCAAATAAGCCAGTCTCAAGCATCATCCCCTGTGTTTTTCCCCCTTTTTATTGGTTCTTTTTAGTTATACAATATATTAGGATTCATTTTGACTAAATTTTAGAAGCATGAAATATAATTAGTTTCAATTAAATTTCCAGTATTTCTCCTTTCCTTCTCTCCTCCATCCTCATGTTCCCTTCCCTCTACTCTACTGATCTTTCTGCTATTTATTTCAGATTTTTTTTTATTGTCATGTCCTGTGGTTATTAAATATACACTCATTTCTGTGACACCATGTTCAGATTCAGTTGGTATTCAGTAAGCCAGAAATTGGGTCTTAGAATCTGGATGTTTATCAAGTTCTCATGAATCTCCAGAAGATTCTTTTAATACTTGAAGTTTGGAGACAGTCATAGAGATGGTATGGTGGTAGGAGACTAATGTGATGAGAATATATTTTCTATCTGGGCCTCATAGTTAACTGCATTTTGTCAGGTGGTTTGTGATCAGGATGGCTTTAAGAATTGGCTTATAAACTCTCCTGAATGAATAAGTTGTTGTGTTAACATCCATTTGAGTGACAGACCTGGTTCATATTGTTTTCCTGCAGGAAGTAGTTGGTGTTTTCAGTAATCTCTTACATTTGTGCAGCACATTCAAACTCATCTTCTCTTAAACGGCCCTCTCTGATGCTCACAACAGCAATGTAATTTTAACAAGGCAGTTTTGAAAGCCAAAGCTCAGAAAGATGAAATGAATTTCCTCAAGACACCAGCTGGTGGTAACAAACCAAAAAAAAAAAAAAAAAAAAAAAAAAAAAAAAAAAAAAAAAAAAAAATATATATATATATATATATATATATATATCATGGATATATATATATATATATCATGGATATATATATATATATATATATATATATATATATATATATATATATATATATATCATGGATATATATATATTTTTTTTTTCTAATCTGATCCCACTATCCTTGGGTAAGTTATCTTCTAATCTGATCCCACTATCCTTGGGTAAGTATTAAGATTCCTAACTTTAGTAAAAAGGGAAATGTGTCAACTCCTTTGTCAGAATAGCATGAAAATTCCTTATGGTTGGATATTGAGACTTAAATTATATCACCAGAGCTTTGCCTCCATGTTGAGCTTTTTGACTTAATGGCTGATTTTCATCTGTCCATTTTCTAAGTAATACCCACCAACCTGAATTTCTCCACTGCTTCTGTGAAGTTCCCTGGTAGAACTTTAGTCTGTATTTACTTACAGTTTTGTTTATTATCTACTCTACCACTAAGATTTGTAATGCCTGAGATCAAACCCCTTTGTAGAATTAATATTCTGTGCGTGTTTGCTTATTCATTTCTTATGGTCTGCTTTCTATCAAGATTGCAAGTTCAGTATTGTACTCTCCAACATATATATATACTCAGTACTTAAGCAAAAAGAAAGTGATCAATTGATATGCATGGAAATGAGTCAAATGAGTTCATGGAAAGTCACTGACTCTGCTAAGCTTCAATGTACTTAAACTTAAGATAGAGTTATTAATCCCTACTTTACAGGACTTCCATGAGTATTATGTGAGGAAATGTATGGACAATGTGCTAGAACACATTTCTTAGCACACGGGGATGCTCAATAGATGATTGATCCCTGATCCCATGAATATCAGAGACAAAATCTCCAGCTTCACATTTATGCTTAAGCTCAGCTTCAGAGAAATTTATGTTGGCTGCTTTTCCTGAGCTAAAAGTGAAGGAGGTGGTGAGGGAATTGAGTTCTTAGGTGTAGCCGGTTTTAATTGAACTGGTAGTTGATGCTGGCTGTTTTGGATGGCAGTCTTCCAGCTGGTGAATGGAAAATGCATGATTCCCAAAGCTTAAAAATACTGTGAGACTGATTAATTGTTGGTTGTTGACAGGCAGAGGAGTGTGTGTGCCACTTTACACCCTGACCCCGCTCAAAACAAAATAACACACCAATTGATTTCAAATCCTTTCCATTAACAGTTTTGTAGATGTTGTGATTGTATTAATGAGCATTTTTATAACACTTTAGAATTTAGCAAAAACTTTCACATAGATTCTCTCTTATGAACCTTACAATCCTCCACAGGTTGGAGTGAGATTCATGTGGGCAAATAATTGGGCATGTGTTGATTTAAAACTCCACAGTAACACTGAATGGTTGCAATTTCCCCATCAATATCCTCATTTCGTCCACGTGGAAAAATGTTTTTGAAAATATAGGCCAAATTCTCAAAGGCACTCTGTTAAGCACTCTCAAATAAAAGATGAGGGATCCAGAGCCAGTGGCCTAGACAGTTCAGGAAGCTATCCCAAATGTATAATACAACAGGTGGCTTAAGGAACACTCTTTGATTTACCACAGGTGTGGAGGCTGGGGAAGTCCAAGAATCAAGGAGTCAGAGACAAAGTGTGTTTTTATCAGGCTTTTGCTGCTATAACTAAAAGACTCCAGAAGAACAATTGTAGATGAGGAAAAGTTTATTTGAGGGCTCATGCTTTCAGAGGTCTCAGTCCATGGACAGCTGGCTCCATTCCCAGAGCTTGAGGTGAGGCTGAACATCATGGTAGAAGAGTGTGGTCGAGGGAAGTGGCTCACAAGATGATCAGGAAGAAGAGAGAGAGACTCCACTCGCCAAACACAAATATTCAATACATCAAAGACATGACCCCAATACTTCACCTTGTTCTGCCACACCTTAAGCCCCTTTAGCTGCCACTCAGTTAATCCCATCAGGGAATTAATTCACCGATTGTGTTAAGGCTCTCATAATGCAATTGTTTCTCTTCAGAACCTTGCTTTTGGAGGACACCTCACATCGAAACCATACTAAGGTGCCTGGACAAAGACAAGTTACTCATTTGCAAATTCCTGTCACCTTCTTGTATTCTCACAGGGTGAAGAACATAGAAAGAAGCAGCTAGCTCTTTGTGTCTCTTCTTATACGGGCACTAGTTCCATTCATGAGAACTCTGCCCTTATAACCAAGGGACCTCCTAAAGGACCTATCTCTATGTACCACCACATTTGGGATTAAGCTTCACTGTATGAATTGTGAGGAGATACAGAGACTCAGTTCACAGCAACAGTGATCACAATGCATCTTACATGCTGTGGGATGGTGGAATGGGTCACTAGGTGTCTAAGTTCCTACTGAGGAGGTTTGTTAATTTCGTAGGGTTGTCCTAGCAAAATATCACAAACAAGGTGGCTTGGACAAAAGAAATTTGTTTCACACAGTTCCGGAGCCTAGCAGTCTGACCTGAGAGTCCCATCAGGACTGGATCTCTCTAAGGTCACAGATAGTCACCTCTTGTTGCCCCTTCACATGGTTTTCACTTTCTGCATATGCACTCCTGGTGTCCTTTTGTTGATGAAAACTTTTCTTCTTCTAAGTACACCAGGCGACTCGGAATAAATTTAACAACTTTGTTTTAATTTAATAATTACTTTAAAGTTTTTATATCAAAATGCCATCACATTTTGAGGTACTAAGGATCCCAATGTGTAAATTTTGAAAGGGATACTATCCAGTTCATAAGAGGGGCCAATAATAAGATAAATGTGCAACAAATCCTGATTAAGGTCATGTAAAATTTATAAAGTAGATGTATCAGAGAATGGTTCTACAAATCTTTCATCCTGCAAACTGAAGAAAGCTATTAGAGAGTGAGGGTAGAATAGAGATGTCCTTATGGGGAGTTCACTCAGTGCTGGGGGCCCAACTACTTTCCATACCCCAGTCCTAGGGAGAAAGTTGTAGGTGTGGAAAACCTTCACCCAATAACCAAAGAGAATAAGATTCTTTGGGCTCACCCAGAGAACTTGATATGTATATACCTGTGGTTGAAAGTCACTATGGCATGGAGTAAGATTCCTACATAAGATTCCTAAAGGTTGAGCCCAGTTTGCTCAATGCCTTTGACAGTGAGACAACTTCTGAGATGATTAAGGCAAGGGCACAGGGTTTTATTCTATGGCCCATATAGATAAAGCCGAGATGGATATCATGCATCCTGTTTAGTAAAATACCTGTAGTGGCCACAGAACTCAATGTCAAACTAGACATGAATATCCAGTTGCTGAAGAAGGAGAGCCAAACATCTGCTCAAGAGAGGGGATCATCTGAGAAATAGGAAGCAAACTGCCAAATACACAAAGAGAAGATTTTAACAACCTACTCACATTTTTTCTAATGCAGGTTCACAGATAGAAGCAGATCTAAACTGGGAGAAAGAAGAGAGGCAGCATTAAGTCAAGTTCAGGGTTTTGATTAAGATCTTGGATGTAGCTGTTAGTCATTAGGGAAATGCAAATCGAAGAGAAACCACTTCATTCCCACCAGGATGGCTGTAATTGAAAACTGGAAAATGACCAATGTTGATGAGACTATGGAGAAATTGGAACCCTCATGCATTACGATGGCAATCCAAAATGATTCAGCCACTGTGGAAAACAGCTTAGCATGGCCTCAAGAAATTAAATGTAAAATTCCAATATGATCCAATAATTCCACCCCTAGATATACAATTCAAAGAAATGAAAAACTAAGAGTTCCAAAAACAAACAGAAAAAAGCATACAAGTGTGCTCATAGAAGTGCTATTCACAATAACTTGAAGGTGGTAATAGCCTAACTGTTGCAGATGATTAATGGAAGAAATGTGGTGCATCCATACAATAGAATATTCTTCATCCATGAAAAAATTAAGTACTGATCCACGCTGCAACACAGAGGAACCTTGAAACATTATGCATAGTGAAAGCAGCCAGATACAAAAAAGACCAGATAATGTGTGATTTCATTTCTATGAAATATTCAGAATAGGTGAATTCATAGAGAAAGAAAGCAGAATAAACATTGCCAGGCATCCAAGGGAATGGGGAGTAATGAGGAAGGGTTTAATGGCAGGGTGTTAGCCTTTCATTGTTTCTTTTTTTAATCATCAAAGTTTGAGATATGCTTGATCAATTGCCATAATATATACTAAGTTGCTTAGCACAGTGCCTGGCTCAAAGAAAAATTTTTCATTCATCTAATAAGCATATATTGATCACTGACTGGAAGGCAGGGACATTCTAAGCATCTCTAAGCATCAGCAATACTGTAGTAGATAAAATTATCAATGACACTAACCTTAGATAGGGAGATTTTCTTTTCTAGTGGAGGAAAACAACAATAAACATATAAGCAAATAAATACATAATTTGGTGGCAAATATATGTTATTATTAATGGAGCCATTTAGAACACACCCAGCAAAGTTCAATTAGAATAAATACATGTGTACGTAATGTTACATACAGGGTACCTCACAGGTAGGGAATGGAGAGTGTCCCAATCTGTTCCCTTTTAAAACAGATCCTTTCCAAAGTACCATGCTGATTTCTTACTTTACATGAGAAGCAAATAGTTCCTCAGAGCCAGAAACAACAGGATGTCCCCAAGCCACTTTAAAAGCAACATAATCATCATATGGGCACATCTGGGGTCTCTACTCGAAGAGCAACAGACTTACATTCCTCCTGTCAGTATGAACATCACAACTACTGTTCAGCATATTATTTACTTCATAATATAGACAGGATCTGTAGCATCTTCCAAACAGGTGGTGACTTATAAATAGTAAGTCAGTATCTTTCCCTTGGGTTAATGATTATCAAGCAGAATTCATGGCTTAAGAGTCTTGTGGATGTCACTAAACTCATCTGACCTTTAATGTCTTTTGACTGGGTTTAAGACCACTGTAGGGAATGGAGGCTTATTAAAGCATACTCATCCACCTGTATGTGTAAATACAAGTGTACACCTAGGCATATGCTGCAAACATGCAAAAGTAAACACATACTTAGGTTACACTATTAGGGGTGAATCCATACTGTAATTGATTAAAGAGAACAAAGATAGTTCTTGAAAGAGGCTGCCTCAGGACCTGCTCAGGATATATGTGTCCATCTGGAAGATGAAAATTTCTATGTGCTTTGCCCCTTTTACTCATTCTCCAGTGTTAGGCTCTGATATCTTTAATCCCTTTCTGATTCTTCATGATGAAACTTGTTGTCCTTTCTACCCATTTTCTGATCTCAGAGAATGCACAAACATGATTTTTAACCCCCTTTCTGATCCAGTAGCATGGATAATATTTTTTGCTCCATCCTATCTCAATAGAAATTTCAGAAGAGAATAAACTTATGATGCTACTAAAAACCCTGTTATGTAATACGTGACTTCTCCCTCATGAATCTAGAATGTCCCACTTGCCTCACAGTCTTGGAAGAATTTAGAAAATCTTAAGTCATTTTGCGATCCATTGTTCAAGTGAGGAGTTCTAGTTGTGGAAGGCCCATGTCAGAGAGTCCGAATAAGGATATTGATGGTCTTCAGGTCTCTCTCCCTTTAGATTAGATATCACTGAATAACAAATCCATATGAAGTAGTCTCATATCAAATTTTCCATTATTGTATTGTAACTGGACCATGAAACTCTCTCCTTCCCCACCAATGAGATGACCAGGGATTGAGCTAAGTAGGAAATACCTTATTTAACTCCTCAACTTAATTTATTTTCTCTGTATCTCAATGCTTGAAAAAATATTCTGTCTGATTGTTGTTATTTGTTTTTAATATAGGATTAAGAAAATAGCATCTGGTATTATTTTTTATTATGAATGATAATAATTTTGCCGATAAGCAAAAAATTGCCGATAAAAAACAATTGTGAAGTGTAGTACTCACTACAATGCAATAGTGTTTATTAAAGAGCTACTGTGGAAGGCTAAGAAAGGTCTTCAGAGAATGTGAAATCTGTAATGAGCTTTGTGGTAAAAAGAAAAGTAGCATTGGCTGAGAGATTGCTGCTCATCAGGTGCTGAACTTCGGTACTCACAGAGCTTACTACATTCCTGGCAGGTTTACTTATTGTCATTTTTGAGAAGGAGAAACTGGGGCTCTGAAAATTCAAGCAGCTTGCCTAGGATCTCTTGGACAGCATGTGGCTAAGCCAGACCAAAGTGATGCTCAAGGCAATTTTCTGGGACATCTCAGGTATGCCAAGGCAACTGCAAGGCCAGTAAGTGAGGAGACCAGGTTCTGAGCCTCCACCTTCTTCTAAGCACTAGAAATATGTTTTAATGTGTTTGATGTTTGGAGCTTCCAGACACATTTTTCACAGACTGGTTTCTGATATTTTAAAACTTGTGAAAAATCTTGAACTATTTCCCCTGTTTTGCTATAACCAGACAGAAGAAAAATACTTAATGTATCTAAAATATCAAGTCTCCTTCCTTTTATAAACAATGGGATTAGTAATTAACAGATCCATTTCTTTTCTTGGTGCTATTTCTATTTGCTGTGTGTAATGAGTTTTGTGTGTTTACTGCCCTCGAATGCAGTTGAATTATTCCCAAAGTATCCTATTTAAGCCTCCAGGGAGGCTTCAATTCTCCTGGAGTATGATGGAGTGTGAATTCCTCTTTCTTTCCACCCCTCCCCTCCCTTTTTTCATCCCCTTTGTGATTTTATAGAAGCTAAAATGGGCCTTGCCAAGCATCTGGTGTGATTTCCCTGGGCTTTGCATTTTTCTATCAGAAAAAGGCAGCCAGCAAGAGGAAGACCTTCCTCCCTAATCAAACTGCCTTCCTCAGCATTCAGGCATAATGGCCACCCCTCCCCAACTTCCACAGCATTCTCCAAATGTTTAGGGCTGTTACAATTGACTGCCACCAGAGAGTCTGAATGGGAAACTCATTAGCTTTGCAGGACTGCATATGTCCAAAGAGAGTTTATGTGTAATCCCAACAATTTTCTTTTGTTTGTTCTTTATGTTGTACTCTCTTTGGCTGAGGTTGATCACACTGGAACCATGAACTCTCATGCAGAAATGGAAATACCCCAGTGGGGAATCATCTCAGTCCAGACTCCAGGGAGGAGCGCCATAATAGTTCCTCTCTATCCGCAATGACTCTGCTTCTAATTAATGACAGTCTCAATGCTGTTTTTAAAGGTTCTTCATACTTCACTACAACATCAGCGTCTCCAGGGAAAAAGAGATACTTATATCCTTGCTTGTGAGTTTAAGTTTGTATTCCTACTTTCCACCTTTCTACTGAATGTTGGATGAGCCCATACTCAGTGGGTTACCATGAGAAAGCCTGAGGGTACTATTGGGGCTCAGAAAATAATACCCAAAGCGAAGGCCTCAGAAGCAGTGTCAGAAGTCAAGTTTGTCTCCGAGATTCTTCTGCCTTCCTGTTTCTCACCTGTGATTCTTCCCTGAGGCAAGTCATAGAAACTAGAACTCATTTTCCCCAAGGAAAATTATAAAAGCCAGAAACTCTTTCCCCAAAGCCGGACATAAGAAAGAAAGGAAAAAAAAAAAAAGAAAGAAAGAAATAGCTCTAACTTTCCCACTCCTTTTCTCTGGAAGAACTGGCCATAAAGAGATTCTCTGGCCTAACTTGTTGGATTGCAGGACAAAAGAACCTCATCCCAGAAAATATTCTGCCCCATACCTGGGAGCACAGAATTGCCCAAACCAAGGGGTGAAAACACATTTAAGCAGACGGTCCTCCCTGGGTTTCCTCACTCTCTTTCCACACACTATAATCTTTTCTTCCAGTCATATTGTATTCTAAGTAGCTGTCTATGCTTCAACGTAGAAATAGATAGTCCCCCTTGATCCTAGGGTCTTCAATCTGAGGACTCCTGTGTCATTTAAAATTATTATTCAATCCATTTTTTTATGTTTTTTTTTTAAATTTTTTTGGTGGTTGTTGTTGTTCACCCATCCTTTGCTATAGAGGTTCAGCCATGACTTTTTATGGTGGGCAGGAAAGAGATTACCCCTTTTCTGCCTCAGAAGTACCATATCTATTTTATTTACCTTGACTCTTTTTGAAGTATGTTTGAACACATTTATTAGTTCCATGTTTAGAATGTCACACCAAAGATTTTCTTATTGAGACAAAAATTTTGTTTTCCAACATTTGAGAATTTAAATTGCCAATTTAAACTCCCCTAATTTAAAATGCATGGAAACTACCTGGCATATAGTTGGTGTTTAATAAATGGAAATCTCTCTCTTTTTTTTTTTACATTTTGGAATCTTACTATGTCATTATTGCATCATTCGAATTAAATGATTAGGGTAAAATATTATAGATAGTCAATTGGTTTAAATAGTGAGAGAAACCATGACAAAGACTTCTCAGCTATAAGGTTTCAGAACTTGACTCTAGGAATAAAAGCATTACTTGGATAGTGACTTGAGTGTACAGCCTTGTTCTCATTTCTGATTACTTTTATTTCTATGACTGTTTCTGTGATGACTATCACAGACAATAGCTGAATGCTTACCATGAGCTATGCACATTGCCAGGAACTGGTGGTGTGCATTTTTGTTTGTTTCTCCAATCATCTTTATTTATCCCCTTTTTCTTAAATGAGGAAAATTGGACTTAGTAAATAGATTAGCCAAGGTCACAAGGTAAAAGTTACCAAACCCAAGATTTGAACCAAGTCTACCTCTAGGACGCATGGATGTGAGAATTTACTACATCCCACCTGACCACCCTTCACTCCTTTCTCTTCTGTCCCCAACTTGCCTCTCGTGTTTCTGTATATACTAGTTACCCATCACTTTGCGCTTGAAGTCTGAAGGGATTGTAAGAATGAAAGAGAAATTGATGGTAACAGAAAATGCTGGAAGTTTTTAATAATCAGAAAGAACAGGGCTAAGTGGTTATGCAAGATGCTTCACACAAGATCCTGGGGATTTGGCTGCCAGTTCTGACTGTCTCTGACAATCTCTATTTGTAGGCAAGGTGATAAGTTATGGTCATGAAACAGTGAGCAATGCTATATTTCCATCCTCAAGGATCTTATATTTTAGCCAAGAAAATGAGCAGGTAAAGTACTTATAATTCAGAAATACTTGCTCTGGTTGGAAGCATGTGCTTCGGAAGCCCAAAGGGTCTTAACCTAATTAAATCTAGGGATCAAAGACAATGTTTGTGGAACTGTTAAGTCCAACCCCATGGTATGATGAGCAATTGCAAGGGAGGCAGTCTGAGTGGGATGGTGAACATTAAGAACTCAATTCAGGAAAAGGAGCACTGTAGGTAATGTCTTGAGCATTTATACATGCTCAGAGTAAATGTGTTCTTCTGTAAAATGAGGTCCAGAGTGGACATTTCTAATATCCCTCAAACATAGCACATAGTACACTCTAGCAAATTGTAGGTGCTCTGTAAATGTCACTGTCCCTTTTTGGTGGTAATGGATAATAAACTGGTCCTAGGATGATATGGATTTTTGTTATGTCTAAGAGCTGGATTAAGAGGATTTTTTGTTTCTGGTTGGCTATGGCTACATAGTAAACAGTCCCTAATAGTGTAGGGTAATATATATCAAGCTCTACCAAAGAAATGTAAATAGTGAATTTGTGAGTAAAATGCTTAATGTGTTATCTTGCACAGGAATTCTTTTTAAAAGATGTTGGCTAATGAGGCTGGGTTGTGGCTCAGCAGTAGGGCACTCGCCTGGTACATGCAAAACCCTGGGTTCAATACTCAGCACCACATAAAATATACATAAAAAAAAAATAAAGGTATTGTGTCCAACTACAACTAAAAAAATATTTTAAAAAGATATTGGCTAATGTAAGTATAGTTCTACTCTTAAAACCAGTAACTAATGGTTCCATTTTGAATATTACAACATCAGGGTAGAAAAAATATTTATGAACAAAAGATTTTTAAAATACTCTTACCCCCTGGGGCATCTTACTTTTTTTTTTCCTAGTGGAGCTTATCCTGGTGCAAAAATTCCACCTAAATAGTTTGATAATTCTGTCGGTTTACGCTATTGCTTTGTCTTGTAAGACTAATTATATAATTGAGGCTACAAAGCCCATGTCTGAAAACTCTTTTGTCAATGACTCATCATATGAACTTGATCCCATGGTATGACTCTGACATCAGCTTCTTCATCACTTAGCATAGGTTGTAGCCAAAATAAATAGTAGCAGATGAGCAAAATGTTTGTCCACAGTGAAAACACAGGAAATATTACAACAGGGTGTATTATTATCTCATGGTGATCCTACAGCCCTTTTCTCTGTGCCTAGACATTCACCCTGACCATAAGTCAAGTCTCACTGGAAAATACATTTATTATTTCAGACAATTTATATGTGTGTGTGTGTGTATACCTATACACACACACACACACACACACACACACACACATATATATATATATATATATATATATATATATATATATAATTTACGCATTCGATGCATAGCAACTGGGAGAATTTGGCACCAATAACAATATTTTTTCTATTTGCTAATATCATTTGGCTTGCTTCTCAAATGAAATTTAAAATGAAACAGTTTGGCAATCCACATTAGCACCATCTAGCAACAGTCCCATGTTGGTTCTACTGCAGTTTGATAATTTACAGACTCATTGGACTGAAAGGGACTTGGCGAGCTCCTTTAATTCAATGGTTCCTAAACCTGGCTGAACATCAACATTTAATAGGGACCTTTAAAAAATACAGATTCCTGGGCACAGAGCCCTGATGATCAGTAGGTTAGAATTTGCACAAATGGGACCTTGAAAATTTAATCTTCACAAAGCTTCCAATGACCAGCTAAGATTGGAAATCACTGTTTAAATTTATATCTCATCTTCAGCTGAAGCCCTGACAGCAGTTTTGTTTAAAGGTTTGTATGTTCATTTGTTCATTCATCCACTCACCCATTCGTTTTAGTAAAGATTATCCTGCAACCGAAAACTTCAGTTCCCCAGTGCTAATTTTCAGACCTCTTACGGGTGAGTGGTCAGGATGTACTGTGATCAATTTTAGAGAAGAGAGGCTAGAAGATGTTCTTCAATGAATGGGTGCTTCCAGAAGCCTGCCATCAGCAACATTTCCTCTTCAGTAAATCCCTCACGGTGCAGTTGCTCCTCCTTCCTCCTCACCCTGCTTGATCTAGTTCTAAATCTGCTGATTCCCATGGACTTCCATGCTTTCCCTAAAGCACAGATTTATCAACTCTGTTAAGGTACATATGGCACAACATCCGTACATACACCACCCCTTTACTATCTCAATTAACATAGATTCAAAGACAAGGTCTGATATTACATTATTTCCTCATTTAATTCTCCTCAAAGCTTTCTCTTTCAATGAAGCCAAACGAGACTTCTTTCCAAGTTCTTGTGCCTCTAAATGATCTGGCTCCTCTAGGTGTTTTTGATGGCACGGTCCCACATTCCATCTTGTTCTCCGTTTTTAAAACCTCTGATATGTTTTGTGAACAGAAGAATTTCTCCCTCTGGACATTGACTCTTACTTTCTTTGTTTTGTGTTGTCTAAGAGATCTTAGCCCGGCCCTCGGTTTATCCATCACCTCCTCATAGAGAACATCTCTGACCAGTATATTTTATGCCTTCCTATAACCTGTCACTTGCTAGTTTATCACACCATGCATTTCCTTTTCAGCAGTAGTCAGAGCTGTTATGAGTTGCTTCTAAAGGACTTCATTCTCTATGCTCTGTTCCTCTATTAGAATGTAGGCTTCCGGAGGACAGAGATTGTGCATCTCTTCTCACTGGTTCTCAGCGGAGGGCCTGGCCCAAATTAGCATATTACATGCATTTGTTGAATGAGTAACTAAGTATTGTGATTTTCTGCACTGGTCAGCCAATGCTGAAGTCAGTGGTACCTTCTTGTACCTTCTAGTCTCATAAGAAACTCTTGGTATATCCCCTCAACCTGGGAGTTACAATTGTACTTAAGCAGAGTGGCTGATCAGTTACTGAAATAATCCTTCTAACAAACCTGAATCCTTCTTTCTCCAACATAATGCTGCATCCTTTTCATAGTGACTTCAGAAAAAAAGAATCCAGTGTCATCTTCAGAGTATGTTCTTGGGAACTTAATATTTGTTAATAACATCTTTGACTTTCAACATCAAAGTCACCAGAGCAATTGGATAACACACTGATTGAAAACGTATTATTATTTCATTATTTGTACACAGCAAACATATATTCTTATGAACTACCAAGCCTGGCAACATTTAGAACGATTTTAACCTTTTCATATTGATGTTTATATGATTCTAAACATGAAGAATGACATTGTGGGGGGAAAAAAAAAAACATTGGGGAAAACTGTGGCTTGGAGTAATTATTTCATCCTCTTCTATGATCTTGGAAATGTCATGTTACAAATCTAAGCCTAAATTTTCTCCTTGATAAAATAGAGATAAGACCTAACCCATGGTGTTATTGTAACATTCAACATCCAAATAAAACATTGTATGTGGAAACATTTTACAAGTACTAAAACCTTATTCCAACTTAAAAGTATATTATATGAATGGGAGCTGCTATCCCTTCATTTCAAAGAAGTCATTAAATATCAAGTATGTGCAATCTTTGTGCCAAGTACAAGAGGCAGTGTTAAAACCCAGATGTACCCATGATCTCATGAAGCTTTTAGTCTAAGAAAAAAAGCTACCTATTCATAGTTACAAACACACACACACACACACACACACACATTATTGTGGTTTTTGATAAAGATTATGAAGAAATGCTACATAAGGTTATCAAAGAGAAATAACACAAGCTATTTATCAGCCAATAATAGCATAACAATGAAACCCATATTGTCCTACAACAATTTTCTATTATGCCAACATTTAACTATTCAATTTCTTCCTCCCCAAATGAGATGAAAAGAAGTAATAGACCATTCATAAATGGAAGAAAACAGATACGTAAGAATTATTTCCAGGTCCAGATTCATACAGTTCATGTAAGACTGAGAAACAAAGAAATTTCTTTAGAGAAGACGCAGGTGTGAATTTCCAGTTCTACTCACTTACTAAATTTGGAATTCTCCCCTTTTTAATCTTTACCAACTTCTGTTCTTCTTTAACAGTGCCTATTTTCTGAAGAATTCCATATTCCTTTCCTTCTTGTTTGTTTGCCATTAGAGTTGTCTTAATCATTTATCTAAATAATTATAATTTCCTCTAATTCATGCCTGTGTTTCTATTATTTTCTTTTCCAACCTAAGCAATATCTGCTTTTAGACATCATTTGTTCAGGAATAGTTCAATATATATAAATCATGAAAGGAATTGGAAATTTACTACGTGACACTTAGAAAAAAGACAAAAATGCCTACACACAATCAGAAGACAAATAATAAATGGAGAAATTATTCACAGCACATAATAGAGGAAAAAGGCTGACTTGATTAATATGCAAAGAGCTCTTAAAAATCAATACGGAAAAGACAAATGACCTAATAGAAAAATGGGCAAAGAAGATGAACAGGCAGCCCATGAAAGGAATCATGCAAATAGCCAATAAACATGAAAAAAGAGCGGGATCTCACAGGTAATTAGGGAAATGCAAATTAAAGTTTTAATGAGATGCTGTTTGTCACTTATCAGATGGGTGTAGATAAGAATTTGAAAATACTGCTTATTGGCAGTGGTTGACAATACCAGATCTTCAATTACTGTTTATGAGAATGCAAATTTGAAAATAAGTAAAAAAAATTGAGGTCAGTTTTATTCTATTCAAACTTAAAAGTCATACCCTTTAATAGAGTAACTCCATTTCTTAGATTTTATCCTACAGAAATATGTATTTGTTTGTGAAAGTGTTTTACAGCATTGTATATAATATAAAAGAACAATTACAGACATCAGAAGATTGGTTAACTCAATTTCCTATTTTAAAATATGTCACATTATTTGAGAAGATGCCCAACAAACTGCAAACCTTTCCTCTAAGTTCATAATCAATTGGGAAAAAAATGACAAGATGTAGCATATAGAGAGAACAAAATATCACCTTTAAAATATCACCTTTCAGGAGAGACTTTGTTAGATAATATGACTGATATCTGTAGTTAGATTGACTTCCAAGATCACTCACCGCAGCCCTGGAACATTAATGACAAGGAAGAGCTGAATCCTGCAGGGACCCCATGCTCCTTGGAGCTGCAAAGAAACATGCTAAGTCCGAGTGGACCATATATAGACCAGTCCATTCCAGACCATATGGATAACAAAGGGGGGAGGGGAGGTGGTCAGTGTTCTACTCTTTGATCTCCACATGCAACAAAGGAAAAATCAGGACTTGTCTCAAAGGTTATCCTCTCTCAGAAACACAAATGGCAATAAACATGTCCCCAAAGAAAAAATATATACAAAAGGCAAAGTGAATACATTAAGTGATCCCATTTTTATAAGACATTAATGTTCACAAAGCTTATCTAAGGAGCTGGGTGGGGGTTAGCTCAGTTGGTAGAGTGCTTGCTAGGCCCTGGGTTCAATCCCTAGCACCACAAAAATAGAAAAAAAAACAAAACAAAACTAAAAACTTATCTGAGTAATTGAAATTATTTTTAGAAAGATGAGCCAATTCCTAACATTTGATTAGATTTGTGGAAGGAAACTAGATCTACTGTTGGGAGAACTCTTGCTTTCCATTTCATACAATGTGTATGAATCAGATTTGTTTTTCTTATGTGCATATGTGATGTTAGTAATGATGACAACAATACCACAGCAGATTTAAAACATTTGCCTCTACTTGATTGTTGCTACAAAATCATAAAAATCAAGTTTATTTTTCTCTTATTTGCTGGAAACCTCCTTCCAGCATTTTCTCCAGCTAACACTGTGACACCTGAACCACCAAATGTTTACCTTATCCAGCTGAGGATATTTGTTTAGTAAACAAAACACTCCCCATCAACTCTGCCCATCAATAAACCGCTTATCTACAAAGTGGGGCTTCCATGCCACTGTTAGCAAGAAGATGGATAGACCCTTTCTTAAAACAATATAGCTGTGTCTCTCAAAGAATTTTAGATTGACATTTAATCTGGCAATTTTAACTTCAAGAATTAATTTTAAACAATATCATGTATATAAGCAAATACTTAGTTTCTGGGGTGTTCATTAAGATGTTGTTTTGATTTCAATGACAGACATACTACTAATTGTCCAATATTAGAAAATTTGTTAAATATAGTATGAGACCCTACAAAGGGAATCTTGTAAGTCTTAGAATAATAGTGAAGAAATTACAAATGACATAAAGATATTCATGACACAATTTTAATGGAAAATACATAAGTACCAACTTTATATAAAATATAGATTTATTTTTGTAAATAAAATTTAAACTGCAAGAGATGTAGAATAACAAACACTTTACTATCAGTGGCAATTATCTCTATTTGAGATAATGACCTAATTTTCAGTTTTCCTTTATTTCCCTACATAGTTACACTTTCTCAATTTCCCCTAATAAACATATTATTCTTGTATAAAGGGAATTACATATATGAAATGGAACCACCACTTGACCCAGCTTTCCCATTCCTATAGCCAAATGACTTTTAAAATCAGCATACTACAGTCACCTAGCCACATTGATTGTTTATAGCAGTTTAACTCACAATAGCTAAACTATGGAACCACCCTAGGTGTCCTTCCACAGATGAATGGATATAAAGAAAATGTGGTACATATACACAACAGTATATTACTCAGCCTTATAGAAGAATACAATTAAGGCATTTGCAGGTAAATGGATGGAGCTGGAGAATATCATGCTAAGCAAAATAAGTCAAACCCCAAAAATCATAGGTCAAATGTTTTCTCTGATATGTGAATGCTAATTCACAATAAGAGGGAAAGAAGGGTATGAGGGGAAAATAAATTTACTTTGGATTTGGCAGAGGGGATTATAGAGAGAAGAGGCAATATAGGGGTAGGAAGGATAGTAGAATGAATCAGACATTATTACCCTATATACATATATGATTACACGATCAGTGTGATTCTACCACATGAACACCCAGAAGAATGAGAAGTTATACTTTATTTATGTATGATGTGTCAAAATGCATTCTACTGTCATGTATAACTAATTAGAACAAATAAAAAGATAAAAAGATAGCAGAAGAATGATATCATTATCAAGATTCAGCAGAGGAGCTGTCTACTCCTAGAAGTCTCTCTGTATTTCTTTATGTTCATCATCTCTCCACTCCCTAGAATCTCCCTCCACATGTTCTTAGACCCCTGACTATATGCCTGACGCCCACACAAGGGGTGAATTTTCTAATAGCAGATACTGTGTGTTATCCAACTGAAAAACTCTTCCCAAATAGTGCAAGGAAACTGTATACACATTATTTGTTGTCTAAATGCAATTACCTGTACTGGATTTTCCTCAATAAAAGAGATTATAAAAGCTCAACCAGGAAAAGGGCTGCGCCTGAAACTAAAATATCCCAGGTAAAGTATTATCTTGAGGAATTGTTCAGTTTCTGAATGTGATTTCATTAGAGTGGACATTTGGGCAGGTAATTGAGGGTTACCAACTGCCAATTCAAAAAAGCACCCTCTAGGAAGATGTCCACCTGTTGAACAGAGGCAATCGGTAAGGAACTGTAAAAATCAGAGGCCAGTAAAGAAGTGTTCCCTGTGGAGAAAGTTCTGAGTGCTCCATCAATCCAACCCTTGTACAGTATGGAGTTATTAATAAAGAGCCTGCTAATCTAGCCTCTGCTCTCATTCCTGCTTTTTGAGGGAATTAAACTGCAAGATAAGCCTTGGCCGTTTTGTGTCTCTCTAGGACTTGTTAAATTTCTCTTTCCCTCTTCTCCTACCTCCTGAAATCTTAAGCGCTGATGCTTTATGTTCTAGCTTGTAAATGAAGCCTGTTATTATCATTGAGATAGTGTTTTTATGGCATAAATAATGAGCTCAAACAGGGGAAGCAGCGTTGGGTGGAATTACTGCCTGAGCTGAGATGGAAATAATCAATATGTCCTCACTTACAAATCTCATCTGCATGTCAACTCCATCCTGCTGGCTGTCTCCCTACAGATTCATTTCACAGGAGGCCCAATAAAACATGCGGGTGGCATTGATCTGTTTTATTCATAGCCAGGGATAGAAATGCATCATTTGAAATTAATAGAAGGGCTTGTGTTTATAACCCAACCCAGAATGAGTAGCCTGCAATGCAGACCATCTAGAGGTCTCATCACACAGAGGAAGACACTACCCTGGGGACTAGGGATCAGGGATCCATGTTTGAAATCCTCTGTGATCTCAGGCCTGTTACCACCTATCACCCTACAAGATTTTGCAACTTGAGTATTTTAGTTACTCTTTCGAACAACCCAAGATGCTATAAGCATTCCCAAATATGGCTTGTTTTCCTATTTTTTAAAAATCATGTACGAAAAAAATACTACAATATTACCTCATAAAAATAGGAGGTAAGATAAAAAATGATCTATTTCAGTCTTGTTTCTAATCAGTACATATGTCCTATGACAAAATGATCAACTAATCTGATTGACTATCACATGATATGGAAAATTCACTCTTCATAATGCAGCCCAATATGGGAAAAAGTTTAGAAATCTTTGGATTTTAGAAAGTTTGAGCAAAAGTCATTCCTTTGCTATTTCTAGGGGAGGTAGCTCTGATTTCACCTAGAATGGCCCCTCATACATCTTGTACAGTAGCATTTTTAAGAACACACAAAAAATCAATCCTGAAAATGGCCTGTGTTAGGCTGAATCCTATGATATCCCACACACTTCTTGAATTTATTATGAACTATTCTATGTTCTTCCTATATTAAATTCTTTCAGTTCTTAGAAACATTATGTATCTTCTTGACAAGACCTTCTCATTATTTGTCTGGAGAGCATGTACTCTTCCTTCTGACCTCAGATCAAATCTCCCATCTGCAGCAAAGACTTTCCTGCTTGTCTCAGGCTAGATCAAATTCCTGTCATATGTCTTGGATACTGCCAATGTCTTTCTTTGTAGTTCACATTGCATTTTTAAATTTTGAGATAAATTAATATGTAGTTATAAGAAATAATACAACGGAATCCTGTGTGCTCTTTTCCTCCGGTAGTAATCTCTGGCAAAGCCATAGTACAAGATTAGAGTCAGCACATCAACATTAATACTCTTCACCAATCTCATTTATATTTCCCAGTTTTACTTATACACAATTGTTTGTGTGCTTTCAGTTGTATGAGAGTTTATTGCACATGTTGCTTTGTGTGTCCGCTATCACATTCAAGTCGCAACACAGTTCACCAGTGCAAGTAGTTGTCTTGGATAGTCACATTCACCTTTGTCTATTCATGCCTGCCCAAGAACCTCTACCATTGCTAACCCCTAGCAACCATGAATATGCTCTCTGTGACAATGATTTCTGTCATTTTGAATATTATATAAATGGAACATACCTCATTTTACGTAAACATAACCTTCTGGAATTGACTTTATTTATTCAGAGTAGTGACCATAAGACTAATAAAAGTGTTGTGTGTATCAATCTTTCTTTCCTTGTTGTAGTTTTCCTGGCATGGATGTGCCTATAGTTTGTTTAACTTTTTACTACCATTGAACAACATTTGTTTCTTCGATTTGTTCACATTTTGGTTTGTGGAGATACAAAGAAGGCATTTATGAGCTATGAACAAATGTTTTCAATTTTAGGGGAAACAATGCCCAAAAAGATCAATGTTCAGCTGCATTCCCATTCCTACTGAATTAAAAAAATGTATATTTGAGCTATGTAATCCACTTAGAGTGGTGTTACTTACTTGGCTGAGAGTTTAGTGACAACTAAAGACAAAATCTCTGTCAGGTAGCACCATGCTAGATACTTAATTATTATTAAATTAATACATATAATTATGCTTGCTATAATTTGGTCTTAAAGGCCCCCCAAAGGCCTAGTTATTAAACAGTTGCTGCCTAGTTTAACACTACTTGGAGGTGGTACAAATTTTGAGAGATGAGGCTTGTGCAAGGTCTTCTTGTCACTGGTTGTGTGCTCTTGAAGGAGGTGATGGACCTGCCCGTGTTTCCTCCTCCACTCTCTCTTTCACATCCTGACCATGAGGTGAGCAGCTTTGCTCTACCATGATCTTCCCCTCACGATGTGCTACCTCATCAAAGGCTCAAAAGCAACACCGCAACTCAATCATGAACAGAGCGAGCCAAAATAAACCTTAATAAGTTGATTTTTGCATGTATTGTTATATGATTTAACATGCTCCTAATTGATGTGAGTGATTGATCTTAGCCCATACTTCTCTGCCTCAAAAAGTCTCCCTGGATTTCTCAGAGTACCTCCTTTTCTGCAGCCTATAAACATCTTGAGATTTTGCAGCTAAGTACTCAGAAGGAAGAAGTTTTAATGGGGTGACTCCCACCATCCTCTCCTTCTAGGTCATTTATCTTCTCCAGCATCCTGCAGATGTAACATCTGTTGTGTCCTCTTGATTCTAAGGAGTTCGCTCTGTATAATCTAAAGAGGAAGGGAAAATAATATATAAGAAGAAACACCGGAGACCCAATTTTGCCAGTAGTAACTTTCATCTGCAAGTTGGTAGAACATGACCTGAAAGACATGTTTCCATGGAATTTGAACCACTTACCAGTGAGGGTATCCCAATAGCAGACAATGTTTCGGTTGACAGTTAGCATTAGAATGCTCTAAAATCTGAAGGTATAGCCTAATTGTGACTTTTTTTTCCTAATGTTCCTTAATAGTTTCATTGGTTTACTTTAAAAAATGTTTAATCCATTATAGATTTGACAGAATGAAAAAAAAATGCGTATCCTCTGTTTCTTCTCTGTGTTTCTGTCAAAAGTAATATTTCTAAAGGTGGCCTTTTCAGAGAAGTTCACTACCTGTAGAGACTTGGGTTCCTTTGCATCACTTTGCATTACCTAGTTGGGGTAAATAAATCCATATTCCAGGATCTCAGTAGCAGAATAAAATAAGTGGTGATAATAATTCCAAAGTAGGTTACATGAATAAGGCAAGGAAAGGTAACGGTGCAACCATTAAGCACTGTGTA
The DNA here is from genome assembly GCF_047511675.1 of Marmota flaviventris. Classification (NCBI taxonomy): domain Eukaryota; kingdom Metazoa; phylum Chordata; class Mammalia; order Rodentia; family Sciuridae; genus Marmota; species Marmota flaviventris. The sequence goes on from NC_092510.1 coordinate 88,763,963, forward strand.
AATGTATATACCCATTTTTGCTCATTTGATGCTGAAATTGGGCTCTTCCAACACATTCATTTTTTTAATGGATCTGATTCTGTTATTAATTTCTTTTTCTTTTTTTGAGTTAATATTTTATTTTATTTTGGTTTTTTAAATTATTTTTATTATTAGTTGTTCAAAAGATTACAAAGCTCTTGACATATCTTATTTCATACATTTGATTCAAGTGGATTATGAACTCCCATTTTTACCCTGTATACAGATTGCAGAATCACATCAGTTACACATCCACGTTTTTACATACTTCCATACTACTGTCTGTTGTATTCTATTGCCTTTCCTATCCTCTACTATCCCCCCTCCCTCCCCCTCCCCTCCCATCTTCTCTCTCTACCCCATCTACTATAATTCATTTCTCTCCCTTGTTTTTTTTCCTTTCCCCTCACTTCCTCTTATATGTAATTTTGTATAACAATGAGGGTCTCCTTCCATTTCCATGAAATTTCCCTTCTCTCTCCCTTTCCCTCCCATCTCTTGTCCCTGTTTAATGTTAATCTTCTTCTCATGCTCTTCCTCCCTGCTCTGTTCTTAGTTGCTCTCCTTATATCAAAGAAGACATTTGGCATTTGTTTTTTAGGGATTGGCTAGCTTCACTTAGCATAATCTGCTCTAATGCCATCCATTTCCCTGCAAATGCCATGATTTTGTCATTTTTTTAGTGCTGAGTAATGCTCCATTGTGTATAAATGCCACATTTTTTTTATCCATTCATCTATTGAAGGGCATCTAAGTTGGTTCCACAGTCTAACTATTGTGAATTGTGCTGCTATGAACATCAATGTAGCAGTATCCCTATAGTACACTCTTTTAAGGTCTTTAGGGAATAGTCCAAGAAGGGGAATAGCTGGGTCAAATGGTGGCTCCATTCCCAGCTTTCCAAGGAATCTCCATACTGCTTTCCAAATTGGCCGCACCAATTTGCAGTCCCACCAGCAGTGTACAAGAGTACCCTTTTCCCCACATCCTCGCCAGCACTTATTGTTGTTTGACTTCATAATGGCTGCCAATCTTTCTGGAGTGAGATGGAATCTTAGGATGATTTTGATTTGCATTTCTCTGACTGCTAGAGATGGTGAGCGTTTTTTCATGTACTTGTTGATTGTTTGTACGTCCTCCTCTGAGAAGTGTCTGTTCAGGTCCTTGGCCCATTTATTGATTGGGTTATTCTAACACCTTCATTTCAACTTAGCTCAACAGACTTGAACTGACCATCTGCTATGTTTCAGGCACTCAGGGTGATTTTGTTTATATGGCAGGGTGTGGGTGGGAGCCTGTATGAAGGTTCAGGCCCTGTACCATTGGCTACCAAGAAAGAAAAAAATCATAACATTGTAGTAGAAAGTAACATACAGTCCAGCAGAAACCAGAGTAAGGTCCCTCATCCAACCTGAGAAGAACATTGATTGGGCCTCTGGTCCTAAGACGAGACTCTCTGAATAAGACAATATTTGGCTGGGTCATGAAGAGAAGTAAAATATGGATGTCTAGAAATGGAGAAAAATAATTCAGTAAAAGGGACAATGGAAGATAAAAGGCATTGGGAATGAAAAGAAAAATGTAATTAGAGAGAAGGTATAATGAGTGGCCAGGAGAAGCACGTGTATAGAAAGCTAAGCTTCTATACCATTATGAAGGGTCAATGCATGTAGATGCACATTTTAGCCTAAAGTCTGTTGGCAAGAGGAATAATTGAAACATTTTGAATTAGGACTCCACATGAGAGGTTAGGTTGAGCAAGGTGATTATAGAAACGGAAAAGGTTTGAGAAAGGTATTAGGTGAATATATGTTTCTCTTGGAGTAAAAAGAAGCAAACAGAGAATTTTAACAACTTAAGCAAGTCAGTATACTACAAGCAGGATTAGATTGCTAGGGTAGAGGACTTTCAGGAGACTGGACGGGCTGGGGCCAGGGGCTCTAGCAGGAATACCTGGTGAGTGTCTCATATGTAAGATTAGGTCATGTGCCTGAACTCCACAGACAGATCTAGCTCAGTTTAAGTTCTCATTCTTCCACTTACTTCCTGTGTGATCTTAGGAAGGTAAGATGTCTTCTTTATGCTTTAGTGTCATAAGCAAGAGTCAGTTGTTGAGTCACAGGTTATTTATAGAGTTATCTTTAGTAGATACTCTCTGTATCCCCAAATGTCTGGTCTAACTGATAGTCCCACTGGCAAATGCATCACGTACTCACCAACATTGAAATTTCTTGCCTTTTGTGTTTCTTAGTCATTCTGGTAGTACTGGTATGCAATAGTTTTAATTTATGTTTACTTGATTACTAATGGAACTGAGCAAGTTTTCTTGTTTACTGGTCATAGAGATATCTTATTTTGTAAAGTACCAACTTAAATCACTTGCCCATCTGTACATTGCCTTATCTGACTCTTTCTTTTAATTTATTTGTATATGTTGCTACATTTGTCGGGAAGCGGTAGAGAATCCTGAATAGTAGAATATGTAGGTCAAATGCCTTCCACACTGACATGAAGTATGCACATTTTAATGGTATCCTTTGATGAATGAAATTATTTAATTTTTTATAGTTCAATCTGCTTTTTCCTTTGATTTTTATTTTATCTTCATGCTTAAAAATCTTTGCCTGTCCCATGTTTTTAAAATATTCTATTATTTCCTCTAAATCTTTATTGTTTCCTTTTTACATTTAGGTCAACAGTCTATTTAAAATTTAATTTGATGGAGGAATTCAATAATTTTTTTTTTCATGAAGATATCTAATTAACTCTCCAACCTTTATTGGCATGATCATATTTCTACCAAAACTGAGAAGTTTTTAAGACACTAAATTTGATAATCATCTCTGTAAAATTATATTGTCTTCTATTAATCAGTGAATCTAAATATCACCATTATTTTGCAAATTGAGGAATCTGAGTCTTTAGGAAGGGACAATGTTGTTTTTTACTGGTTTGTCCTGAAGTCCTCAGTTTGCAATAGCCTATAGGTTGGCTTTGGATACAATAGCAGACAGTTTCATCTTGTGTTATTATAACATTCTTGGAATGAGAGCTGTTTGAAAGCTTCATGCAAATAGCTACAATTTCATTTGCCAAAGGTGTGAAAAAAATGTATGTTCACATTTTTCTGAGAAGACATAGGTTAGGTTCATATTTTTTTCCTCCATGCATCATTAGGCATAATATGCCTGTTCTGATATTTCTTGGAAACCACAGCTCAGCCTGGTCACAGAGAATAATGGTCCAGGCTGTGGTTCTTCCAGAGATCAGAGTTTACATTTTGGTGCTATCCTGGTTCAGGCTGATATACGTAGAAGTCATTTAATCACTCTGTTACTCACTTTCCTGATAGTAAATGGAGCTAATAAAGATCCAATTTATTATTATATATACCCAAGCTAATTAAAGAACAAGTCAGTAACTCCCTCAAATAATTATTATAATTGTAAAAATAGAGGAAATGCATGACATCCCATAAAAATGCTGAAAAGTCCTCTGCATGAAGATATTCTTCTCATTTGCTGTTTTTGGGGCTTCCAGGCTAGCTTGTATTTTGTCCTGGGTTTATAAAGCATTTAACAAAAGGTGATTTATTATCAAACAGTAGTAAGCAGTGTGGTACAGAGAAATTGACAACTGCCTTCACCGCATCCTTCATTTCAGAGAAATTTATTCTAAAATTTCCAAACATAGCCTCCTCGGAATCTGTCACATACATTGTTTTTTTCCGGCTTCAGCCTGCTCTCCTGTGGTGTGTGTATCAAATTTGAACACATGATTAAAATGATTATTTTTTTCATTTGAATATTTTATCTGTCTGTGATATATTCACTTCTCTCTCCACAAAGTCAATTTTTTTTTGAGTCAGCAAAATGGAATTTTGCTAATGTATTAATGGGGAGAAAAAGGCATGAGATTCCATATGGAGACTGCCTCTGGTCTTTCTGCATCTCAACTCATCTTGATGCTCAAAGTGAGAACTTCCCAAAGCTTAGCTCTCACCATTTAATTGATGGAGAAACAGTGATTCCTTTCTTTCCCCGCTTCTGTCTCAAAATTTTAGTTTGAAATAACTACAGATGCAAAGGAAGTTGCCGTAGTACATAGAGTGTCAAGACCACTTTACCTGGCTGCCCCAAAAGTGACATGTTACATGACTTTACTACTATATCAGAAGAAGATCAGCACCCTTGGTACAACACTGCCACGTGCGCTGCAGAACTGTCTTCAACAGTTTCTCTGCATGTGTGCATTCAAGTGTGCCTGGGTAAATCTTTCTACTTAACTTAATCTCTTCTCCAGCATGTAATCACCATCATGGTAAAAATACTCCACTTGTCCATCATCACAAAAACAAATCAAAGCAAAACAAAACAAAAAAAAACTTATGCTGCTTTGTTTGTTTGTTTGTTTTTCATTTACTACAGTAGGTGTGGCAAGTCTCATTAGCTTGCAGGATAAAGATCAAACTTCTTAGCTTCTTACCCATGGTCCTTCAAAGCGAGGATTTACTTGAAACTGGTAGTGCCTAAGATTTTCATCTGGGCCAGATTCACCTGTGAGCTGAGTTACTGTGAGTTCAAAGATAAATGCCCTGGTTTTGAGCCAGGTTTTGCCCCCCCCCCCAAAAAAATAAAACTTTTCATAATTAAAGTAGTTAACTTTTGGCAGAATATTTATGGACGTACTCACCCTCTCCAGCCCTCTTCACCTCCATGCAGGTGGAATGACAAAACTATTTTGAAAAGCCTCGGAAATTGGGATGGATATGTTATTCTCAGACTACTTGAATTCTGTTAAATGCAGTTGGATAGATAACATGACCTTCCATTAGGTGCCATCTAAAATTTAGGATAGAGACATAGAATTTGAATTCTCCCAAGCAAATTGTTCTAAAGCTTTGCATTGAAAATTGTGTGATGCTTCTCTGAATATTAAAAAAAAAAACCTCTGTTAGCATCTTTCTTACATTGATGGCTCATTCAGATGGAATTGGTAAGTGTTTTTCTTTTCCTATCACTGCTAAAGGAAAAATGAATGATGGATAACCAAACCCAATCTAAATTCCTAATATCCACTATTTACTAGGCATGCTTCTAGGCTCTGGAAATGTTAATTGTGGCTAAAATCAACACAGTACCTACTTCCAGAGAACTTATAGTCTACTGAAACAATTAAGCATTCATATATGATTACCTCCGATGTGTTATTTGTAGTAAATATCCATAATACATTGAGTGGTTGGATGCACCAGTGACTGAGTGATTAAAGGAACACTTGTATATTAACAATAATTTTTATTCTATGTTACCCTAAATTCCATCTTGTAAAGTTCACAGATTGGCTGGAGTTTCATAAGAAGATACCATCTTTGATTTATAAAGTAGAAGCTTGAAGTGTAGGTTGAAGTAATTTAGCAATTTTGCAGTCTGCCTTCTTTCAGATCATTGAGTTTAGCTACAAATATCCAAGACAGTTCTCTTTCTCATTCTAACCTACAGTGGATCCAATTCAAATGATCTGCAAAAGGAAGCATTACTAAAAAAAATAAGTGTTATCAATTAGCATACAAAAGTGGAACTGCAGAAGCTCTTTCTGAATAAGAGTTCCTGAGAGAGCGCACAGCCCATAGGCAGGAACAGTGCTAAACATGTAAGTTTACAACTCCTCTGAGGGACTCGAACAGAGAAAATCCACTCCCTATTAGTAGTCTTTTTTTTTTTAAATACTACTATTTTTTATTTCAGTCACTCCATACACTTGGCTTAGGAAACCCAGCAGCTCAGGGACTCCATTCCTCTGTCTCCATCATCCCTTCCTACTGCAGGGATGGTCACTTCTCCAAACCCCTTGTTTTTTGTTTTTTGTTTTTTTAATTTTTATTGTTGGTTGTTCAAAACATTACATAGTTCTTGATATATCATATTTCACACTTTGATTCAAGTGGGTTATGAGCTCCCATTTTTACCCCGTATACAGATTGCAGCATCACATCGGTTACACATCCATTGATTTACCTATTGCCATACTAGTGTCTGTTGTATTCTGCTGCCTTTCCTATCCTCTACTATCCCCCCTCTCCTCCCCTCCCCTCCCCTCTTCTCTCTCCACCCCCTCTACTGTCATTCATTTCTCCCCCTTGTTTTTTATTTTCCCTTTCCCCTCACTTCCTCTTGTATGTAATTTTGTATAACCCTGAGGGTCTCCTTCCATTTCCATGCAACTTCCCTTGTCTCTCCCTTTCCCTCCCGCCTCTCATCCCTGTTTAATGTTAATCTTCTTCTCATGCTCTTCGTCCCTACTCTGTTCTTAGTTACTCTCCTTATATCAAAGAAGACATTTGGCATTTGTTTTTTAGGGATTGGCTAGCTTCACTTAGCATAATCTGCTCTAATGCCATCCATTTCCCTGCAAATTCTATGATTTTGTCATTTTTTAATGCAGAGTAATACTCCATTGTGTATAAATGCCACATTTTTTTTTATCCATTCGTCTATTGAAGGGCATCTAAGTTGGTTCCACAGTCTTGCTATTGTGAATTGTGCTGCTATGAACATCAATGTAGCAGTGTCCCTGTAGCATGCTCTTTTTAGGTCTTTAGGGAATAGACCGAGAAGGGGAATAGCTGGGTCAAATGGTGGTTCCATTCCCAGCTTTCCAAGAAACCTCCATACTGCTTTCCAAATTGGCTGCACCAATTTGCAGTCCCACCAGCAATGTACAAGTGTACCCTTTTCCCCACATCCTCGCCAGCACTTGTTGTTTGACTTCCTAATGGCTGCCAATCTAACTGGAGTGAGATGGAATCTTAGGGTGGTTTTGATTTGCATTTCTCTGACTGCTAGAGATGGTGAGCGTTTTTTCATGTACTTGTTGATTGATTGTATGTCCTCCTCTGAGAAGTGTCTGTTCAGTTCCTTGGCCTATTAGTACTCTTAAAGCAAGTCAGTCTTATTTTCCTGTAAACTCATTTGGAAAAAAATCATGATGTGTGTGTTGGGGTGGGGTGGGGGGACTCTATGGGTGATGTTGAAAGAAAACTGCTATCCATTCTATATTGTCTATGTTGACCTCTAGATTTGACAATGGCAAAATGTTAATTGTTGGCAGGTTCTCTGTTCAAATTTCAGACTGAATGCTCTATTCAAAGCAAATGGGATTAATTGTCTTACTAGAAATGCTTGTGCAATCATCCTGCAGCCTGCTCTTCTGGGCCAAGTAAGTGTTACTTTGCACATTGGATAGACCCCCTTGGCTTGATGCATAGGCAAGGCCCTCTATCATTAGAACCCTTTCTACGGAACCACTTTATCCCTCTTTTTGCTTCTCTTACATTTTCTATTTCAACCAACTCAAATAAGTGGTAATTTCCTTAAAACACCGTGCCAAATCGTGACAGCAGCCTTAGCGCATGCTGCTTCCCTCTGCCTGGAGTGTCCTGCTTTACCATGTTTAGTTAAAGCCCTCTGTTCTCAAGACTCGCTACAAAATTTTCCTTTTTTTTTTTCCTACTGCTACAGTAAATTATCCACTACCCCTTTGGTGCCTCCTTTGTTCCATGGATACATTTTGGTTGTGGAATCTAGGTCACCTTTATTGCCTTTTAAAAACATGTTTGTACCTTCCACATTCGCAAAAATGCCAGGTTAACAGCGGGCATTATTGACATCTATGAATAAAAGGAGTAAAGCTTGGTGAGGTAGCCAGTAGCTGGAAATCTATGTTAGCTTTACAACATTGAACAGGTAACCTGAATGTGGTCAGGTCTTTATATATGGAATATTAAATGAGAAGGTGAGAGGTAAAGGGTTGGTATATGCAGGTATTTTATACCTGCTACTTTCCTTGCTTTTTCCCTCACTTTGAGTTGTGATGACTAAATCAGGAACTGCATTAAATAAGGGTACATAGCATCACTGACCAGTAGGAAATAGAAAATGCTAAGAGGGACCAAGCCCAACACTGTGTATGTGTTTGTGTGTGTGTTTGTGTGTGTGTGTGTGTGTGTGTGTGTTGCCAAGAGACAATTATATATCTACAAGATAGAAGAGAAAATCAGTTACTTTTAGAAGAAATATTTTTGGTGTAGGTATATCTTGACTTCATCGTTGGAGAATGAAAAATATCCAGAAGAAAGAAACAAAATGAAGCAAAAAGTTGTCCTCTTGGGCTATAAGAATCGCTAGGCTCTCTGTTTTTGAATATCTCTCTAAAAGTAGATATATTTCCTGGTATCTGCAAAGACCCAAATCAGCTTCTGTGGTTGATCACATCCCCTACCATAAAGCAGCTGTGGACAATTCAACTATTTAGACCCCACCCCTGTGGACACACTGGATTGGACTCAACCTCAGCAAAACTTAATTAGAATCCTCACCCCATTATTGGACATGGGCTGAGATATTCAACTCACTCTGTGCCAAGAGCTTGACAGGAGACATAAACTCTGGAGTACGGAAGTAGTACTGTTTTTCCAGTATGCTTAGGGGAGCAGAGAAATTCAATCTGGATTTCACAGACCATTACATCTGGGGCATACAATTGGGTGTTAGGAGAAAGAAAAAAAAAATAAAGCTCTTCAGTAAAATATGTGTGGTAAATTCTAATTTAAATAAAATTGCTTTTAACTAGTTTCCCTTCTTCAGGATTTCTCAAAGCCTATAAAATGGTAATGTGTTTTGTGACTCCCCAAGATACTATAGTAAATATGTTATTTTGATCTTTTAGATTATGGCAAACCTATGGGGCATACTTGGGCTTCTATGTCATATAGATTCTTAAAAACATAGGTTTTAAATCTGGTTCCACTAATGACTCTCTTTGTGACCTTGGTTAAAGAGCTTGACCTGCCTAAGCCTATCTACTACATATGTCAACTCAAATCTGTTTATAAAGGACATTAGTATCTTTACTCTTATGTGACCAATAAATAGTCCCTATCCTTGAGTCTTACTGAGCTTGGTACTTATAGAAAAGAAGTGGCATCCTATTTAAAAAAAAAAAAAAAAAGGTCTCGAAGAAGATCTCAATATAGGACCTGTTAAGATTCAGGTAAATAGTGTTGAGGGAAATCAGAAAGGATTGAGAAAGCACATTAGTCCTGGCAGGAGCAGAGCACTATCCATGCCCTGGTCATGAAATGATGAGGTCATTAATCAGTTTTAAGAACCTACACAGGTTTGTAATTAGCAATACCCAAGGGACACCTAACAGGAGCAGTGGCTTCTTGAAAGACACGAAGCTAAGCCACAATAAGTCAAAAGGAAGAGACCTGAGAAATGAATACCGAATCTCCTTGTGAACTGACTCCAGAACTATGGCCCGTGACTCCCCTTGGCAAAAGCCACAGAAGCCACAGGGCAGAGGAGCCCATTGATGCAGTCAAGAGAAGTCAGTCTCTCGTGGGGCACATTGTGTGGTTGCAAAATGTACAGAGCCGGTCTCTGCAGTGGCAAGCACTTGGCAAGTTGCCAATCCGGCCTGTTCATAGAGAAATCAAAGTAAAGGGAGTCAGGGTTCTTAGGGAAGTCTTTGGAGAGATTGCAAAATCCTGCCTCTGAGGGTGATATTGAAGCAACCTCTCCGAGTCTCTCAAAGTGGGGCCCACACTGCTACATGTTTCAGAGGGTTTTCCCTAATTTGGAGAAATCAAATATTTAAAAGCAGATCCACTTTGAAGTCTCGAAGCGAGCAGCAAATCTGGGACTTGATAGATCCAGTTATTAAAAGTCAGTCCATCTGAGCAATCTGTTTGCCTGCCTTTCTTGCTGTGTTGGTAATTTTGCAAAAACTGCTGAATTGGCTCTTCTCCTCACATTAGATTGTAGACAGAGGAAAGGATGTCTCTGGGTTGTCCATCACCCTTCAGCAACAATAGAAAGGACCCCCTCCCCTCTTTCAGCTGCTCCAACCTTCTCACTGTGGACATTTAGAAAAGAGAATTACCATTAAGCAGGAAACGGAACGCTTTGGAATTTTCTGTTGATTAAGGCAGAAAATAACCCTCACTCTTCCTGGCTTCTGCTTATCTCACACAGGCATGAGCTCTGGCTACAATCTCTAGGCTGCAGTTCCAGGGGGAAGAATCTTCAGTTCAGGGACAGCTCTGTGGCCTGTGAGATGAAGGAAGAGACGGAGGAGCTGAGGGAGAATCTCAAAGTGTGATTGGGATGGTAGAGAAAGAGAAAGTGTGTGTGCTTTCAAAAGCCAGGGATAGAGGAGGGGAACTGGGATGAAGAGAGGAAGATGAAAAATTAAAAAAATAAATAAACAATAGCATGTTTTCCAAAAGTGAAACTTACTTTCTGGCTACTTGCTTCTAAGCATAAGGCCCCAGGAACTAAGAATTCTTTTGCATCTCTGTTTCCATTTAAATTATTATTGAACTATTGGGCGCAATTAATTGTGAATTACACCCAACAAGTGCCTACCATCACCAGCACTGAAGAGAACGTTCACCATATGCCAGATCATAAATGTCTTGTCCCCACAGGAGTGACTTCCCTTCTCAGCAAGAATCTATTCGTCCTATTCTTAATGAGGCATGCACCACTTTTTTTTTTTTTTAATAAGGCATTATTTGAAGCAGAGAATGTGTAAAACTATTACCATAGTCTTGGGAAGACATATTAGAATTGCAAGCAACCTTGACCAATTTGAAAGACAAATTTGTTCTGATATGAAAATATTTAATAACAAGGAAAATCACAGAGCACATTGTGCTGGCTTAAAAAAACCTCCCAAATTCCATGCTAGAGGAGCCCGGCCATTACACAAAACATTGACAGAAAAAATAAGCATATAAGTAAATATCACAGTACTTTACTCTCAGAAAAACAGGGTTCTACAACAAATGTAAAAAGGCTGCACCAGGGTAGTTTAAAAACAAGGAGGGGGAGGTAACGCCCTTCAAGTTCAACACCTGGTTCATACATTGGACTGAAGTCTGTGCCTAATTCAGACGCCAACACAACACACGTAAGAATGGTAAGAATGTTGAATGGTTTTGAGTTTCTTTAGAAAGGTACAAACAACAAATCAAGCAAAAAGTGAGTTGTTTCTATCCAAGAACCAAAGTTTCCTAACTCTGTTTATTACTCTTGTCCACTGGCTCTCTCTGATCTCCACCATGTGAACACTGCCCACTAACCTCTATCTGAAATGACTTTCCTGTCACAGTAGAATTACCTGTTGAAATCTGTGGCCTCTGCCAGGCAGATCTTACTCCGTTACCCCTGTCCCAACTCTGCCACCCTCTGCAAGCTCAGATGGCAACCAGTCTATACCTAGATGAGGAAGATGGAATCCGACCCCCAGCTATATCAAAATGTGATGGCAAAACCAGACCTGATTGTGAAATGAAATTATAAAAACTTTATGGTGAGAAACCAATGCCTGAGGAAGGGGTCAGTTCCTCTCCCCTCTCTCAGCCTTTCTCAGGAAGCCTAATTAACTCTGCTTCCCTACCTTTTGGATTGTAAGTAACTGCCCAGGGAGTCTGACTACTCCCTCTTAAAATGTAACAAAAGCCTATGAAAAGGATTTCTTCTTATGTCAGGGACCCTGCAGGAGCCTTCAGCCACCTGGATTAGGACCATTTTTATTTATTTATTTTTAAGAAAGAGTGAGAGAGAGAGAGAGAATTTTTTTTTTTTTTTAATATTTATTTTTTAGTTCTCGGCGGACACAACATCTTTGTTTGTATGTGGTGCTGAGGATCGAACCCAGGCCGCACGCATGCCAGGCGAGCGCGCTACTGCTTGAGCCACATCCCCAGCCCAAGAACTTTTTTTTTTAAAGAGGTAAAAAAGCCCTAAAGATAGGATGTGTCTTAGATGATGCCAAATAACTTATAAATGTTGTGAGAAACCATGTATCCGGGCTCAAAATTTGGAGTTTTGTTTTTCTCTGGGCCCGTCAGTGTAAAATTATGTTTGAAGTTCACCTCCTCTCTGAGGACTGCTTGCTACTTCTCAACCAGTCAACATCACTGTTGACCTTGGAGCTTAGCTAGGTTAGGCCGTGGCTTATACTAATGAAACAAAGGAAATAATATGATATGATACAAGGGATTAGGGAAAAATAACTACTGATAACAACCTTTCTCCCAATGTCAAAGGATGCAACAGATGTTGTATTATTGATGAGATCATTTTAAAAACATTTGCAATAAAAAAGTATGAGTTGATCTGATCTATTGTCCAATATCTCTACATGTGTTCCTAGGATGTGTACAGGAATTCCTGAACACAAAGAAGCTTTTAATATCTATGTTCCTGTTACCTCATCCTAATTCCTCTTGAAGTGTTTCATATTCAAAAATCATCGACCACATCTGCTCCTCGCACAGAGTCTGATGGATTCTAAATGCTCTACAAGTGCTTGATCAGATATTCTGCCAGGGGCAAATATTTCAGTGTGGATTACTTACAAGGCAGATCTTCTGTACATTATGACAATAATTGTCTCATAGCTTTACAGCAAGGGTTAACTAAGATAAGGCACATAAAATCATCTATGACAATGGATATAAGAGTTTTATTCCATGGACTTGCTTTCTATTCAACCATTTCTAAGCCTTCTCTCCTCAACACCACTACTTCTTATATAAGAATCGCACTGTCCTTCATTTGGGTTACAGCTAATGCTTTCTCTAAAATATGGGCATATTTGCCATTAGTGGAACCTTTCTTTTGGCAGAGAGATAACGGTGGTCAGAGATCTATAAAAGGCCAAATTTCTCAATGTTACGGGCTGAGTTATGTCCTCCTCCTAAACATTGCATGTTGAAGTCCTAGTTCTGTGGCTGTAGTAGGGGGCAGGCTCTTTGGAGGTAATTAAGTTAGCCTGAGGCCATTAGGGTTGGCCCTAATACAACATGAAAAGAATAGCTGATTAGGACATCTCAGAGAGGAAGGACCCTGTGAAGCCACAGTGGGGAGATGTCCTTCTACAATCCAAGGAGAGAGGCTTCTGACATCTGCAACCCTGGCAAAACCTTGATCTTTGGGCTTTTGCTTTAGCAACTGTGGGAAAATAAACTTCTGGGGGCTGGGGATGTGGCTCAAGCTGCAGCGCGCTTGCCTGGCATGCCTGCGGCCCGGGTTTGATCCTCAGCACCACATACAAAGATGTTGTGTCCGCTGAAAACTAAAAAATAAATATTAAAATTCTCTAAATAAATAAATAAACTTCTGTTTGTTAGGTCTGTGGTACCTTGTCATAATCATCCTATCAAGTGAGTGCAGCCCAAGACTCCTGGGACTTCAAAGCAGAAAGAGTTGGGAAGTCTACACCCCAAATTTAGCATTGCCACTAGATTAATGGGTAACATGGAAGGCATTTCCTCAGGAGTGGGAGCTGAAACTCACAGCTTTGTTCTAGTTTCCCTTAATCATTCAAAGGTGAGTCGTCTTTAGGAGGTTCCCTTTCTTTACCTGAGGAACAGGAAACAAACCACCAGTGCCACAGAGTTTAGATGAGAATTCATTACAAAATATATTTTAAGTAATCTGCACCATGCTGAACATACAGCAAACACCTGGATTATTGCTACTGTTATAAAAGTAATTACCATTACCATTACCATTACTCTATCATTCCATGCCTCAGTTTTAATAAACAGCTGAATAACACTGCCTGAGTAGAAAGTTGGTATGAAGTCAAATGGGCCAATGCTGATAAAAGACATTTTGGTGGTATTACTGCTTAGGGCAGCAGTGGAAATGGCGTATCCCAAGGACAGATAATAAGATAGTGTATCCTCTATGGAGAACCTAAAGACAATAATAAAATTAACATATTTGTTGAGCTTTAATATTTCAGTGATGTATTATTCTTAGCAGGAATCCCTCCAGCCTGCCTACCTTCAGTATGGATACTGCCGTTATTGAGGACGTGTCCTGCTTCTTCACATGTTGAAGTATAATGTTAGAAAAGCATGCTGAGGCAAGCATGAAAAGCAGGGTTTATTTAAAAAGGGGTAACATAGACTTCTCCCAGGAGGCAGAAGGAGGCCATAGCTGGTATCCTGGTATCCCAAGAAGCAAGGGTGCTTTGCCTTTTTATATGTCCTAGGCTTCCTTTATTGTCCTGCTCTCTTTCCCATATCTTTCTCTTTCCTGCATGCAAGACTGGGCCCAGGAGATGCTCAGTGGGATGGCCAAAAGGTGAGAAGCAGATGGATGGGGGAAGGACCTGATGGAGCAGCCCAAGACACATTAATAAGCAACTTTTATAACTCCCTGTAGAGAGGGGCAATTCCTGGGACAGGTTACCTTAGCAACAGGTTGGAGCAGGGGAAGGTTCTTGATAAGGGTGGAGGAAGGCTCTGAAGGCATGAACATTTCAGTCCTTCCATTCTCTGGATCTGACCCTTGCCTATCTGCCTGTCTAATTTTGGCTTCAGTATGATATTGTCAAATAAAATGGCCCAAGGCAACAGAAGATTATAAAAATATTAGTGATGAATTTCTTGTGCTTTCATCTCTTCTGAATAGTTATTCCACCTAGTGTTAAGCTACACACTTCCCAAACTGTCCCTTTCACTCTGCAGGCTCACTGGCAAAGTGGATCTCAAAGGGTGAAGGAAGTTGCTCAAGGTCACAAATGCAAATCCAGCACCTGAACCAGGGTGTTTTCTGACTTGGAAGCTAACCTAATTTTGTAACGATCCTAATTTGGGGAAGAGATATCTTCCTTCCTCTTCCTTCCTGGCCAATGTGCAAACCAGAGGAAAAGTCCTGTGTGCATAGCATGAACCACGTATGTAGCCTGCAAATCTCCAGCCTGATCTTGACGGCTGTCATTCCCGATGGGTCCCATTCACATTGTCCCATGGTCTGGATCTCGCTCATTTGGTGATTTATGGACCATGTCAGTGTAATTTAGTGTCTTAATGCTCCCAGTCAAGGACCATCAAATGTCTTCTTAAAGCCTCTGATGTCCTTCAGAGAGAAAGAAGTAGAACTCAAATATTAGCACTTTTTGTTATCTTAGGTGAAAGTAAGAGTTTATTGGGCAAACAGCCAACCAACCTCGGCCCCCGGATCCACAACTTTTTCACTGTGTGACTTTAGATATTGCAGATGCCCCCCTCTGACCTCTGTCTCATCATTGCTGCCACCATTTGGCTATTAGCTTGTTTATAGATTTGTCTCTGTCAGATGTGAGCACCCACAATAATAAAACACAATTCTACAGAGATGTCTGTGTCCGTTTATTTTAGATTCTTATAATCTATAGTAATGTGTGATAAACAGCTGATGTACTACAAAAACCTGTTGTATGAATACACTAACCAGTGGAATTAGACAAAGTTTTTTTAGGACTGGTCCATGAAGAGGCTTAATAGGGTCTGAAGTTTCATGTAAATATAAATGGATGTTCCTGGGAAACAGGCTCAAAGTTGCATCTTGTTTGAAGAGCCACTGATTAAAACATATGTATGTGATTATTCTGATTAATCTGAAATAAGAAGAATCTTATCATGAAATGAAGGCAGATTCTGTGGATTACACTAGCTTAACACAAAAGGGTCGTTCAGCAGGAGAAGGTATTATCAAAAATTCCTCACAGAAAGGGAGACTCCAGAAGAAAAATAGGTGCATTTTAGCTTGCGTTTCTTCAGCTTTCAAGACATATTGAAACTTTTAATTTAAAAGGAACCCTAGAGTTCCTCTAGTTTGGTTTCTCCATGTTGATTCAGGAGAAAGTAGCTCAGATGAGGCTGTGGCTTGTTCAAGATCAAACAGTAAATTCGACTTATGTCTTTGGATTCTTTTTTCCCACCATTTCAATGCTTTCCAAGATTTCCCCCAACAGTGGAACTATGTGTATGATGATATATATTCCTGAATCTCAATATGTAAACTAAAGTAATGGAGTTGCTCTCATTGAAGCAGGTGTGGGGGTTCTGGCACTGAAGCACATTTCCTACATCACAGAATGTGAAAATTCTGTTTTGAAATCGACAGGGTTCATCCATGGTAGCTTTCACAATATTTTCGATGCAAATTAAAAATGTTAATCAGTTAAGAAAGCTCTTGCATGATTATTAGATGAATGGATACACAGAGATGAGGAATTGACTGACGTTCTTAGTCTAAAGCTCACCTGGAAGGTCACAGGACCATAGAATCAACCCCCCTAGGCCCAAGCTTTCCAGCAGTATGTCCTTGGTCCCTGCATTAGCTGTCAGAGCAAACAATTGCCTAGATGGATGATGGATGACATTTCTTAGATTTTTACTTACCCTCAGCGGTCTTTGGCATGATATATAAAATGTCTGCTTTTCGGTGAGTGTCTCAGTCTTTTCTTGCTTGCTTGTGGGAGAAATGGTGTATCTCACTTGGGGATTATTATTGTTCAGAAATGCCACTTATTCCTTCTTTCCAGGCTTATCACCAGAATGGTGATGGGAAAGCTGTGCCAACCCCATATCCAGGGTTCTTAAATGGTACCCAAAGAGGAGACAAAGTGGGCCTGCTTTCAAATTAAGAGTAATGCTTGTTTGGATTCATTTCAAATTGCCAATTGCAAGATAGGAGAAAATAAAGTCTTCTTTTTTTCT